>NW_020174438.1:5413257-5475236 GCF_003031525.2 Neophocaena asiaeorientalis asiaeorientalis
ACAAGGAAGACATTATGATTCTAAAACCAAAGGCAAGGGACTTCCTTGGTGGTCCAGTGGTTAAGAATCCACCTGCCAATGCAAGGGACACGGGTTCGAGCCCTGGCCCGGGAAGATCCCACATGCTGCAGAGCAACTAAGCCCGTGCACAACAGCTACTGAGCCTGTGCTCTAGAGCTCACGAGCCACAACTACTGAGCCCATGTGCCACAACTACTGAGGCCCGCGCACCTAGAGTCCGTGCTTCACAACAGGAGAAGCCACCACAATGGGGAGACCGCGTATCGTGGCGAGAGGTGGCCTCCCTCGCCACAGCTGGGGGGAGCCTGCATGCAGCAACGAGGACCCAATGCAGCCAAACATAAATAAATTAAATAAATAAATTTTAAAAAGAAAAAAAGAATCCACCTTCCAATGCAAGGGACGTGGGTTCGATCCCTGGTCGGGGAACTAAGATCCTACATGCTGTGGGGCAACTAAGCCCGTGCGCTGCAACTACTGAGCCCACACGCTCCAGAGCACGTGCGCCACAACTAGAAGGCCCACGAGTTGTAACTGCTGAGCCCACGCACTGCAACTAAGACCCGACGCAGCCAAACAAATAAATAAATAAAAATAAAACCAAAGGAGAGAGAAAAAGAGATGCAATTGACTATAGCTTAAACATTATGGGTATGATCTAATTATCAGGCATGTTCATCAAGATGGCTGCCCAGACATGCCCAACGATGTGAATGCTGCTTAGATCCAATTCCATGAGAACGGTCTCTTCTTTGGAGGTCCTCTTACTCATATTCCTCAGCTATACATAAAAATCTTCCCCCAAAAAATCATTGGTGGAAGGATGAGACAGAGTCATGTTGATACCAGTGTGTGCATAGTCCAAAGTCTTCTTCCCAGGCCTTGCTGTTGACTACGAAATTCAGAGTAGGAAAGGCCTTCCCCCAGCTAGTTTCATACAAGCCACAAAATGACCAAAAGAGGTAGACCAGTTCTCTTGGTAATTCTAGGAAAATAAAAACCAAGACAATCTTGTTTCTAATGATGCTTTAAATCTATTTTAGAATGAAGTAGTAAATAAACAAATATATTTTTTAATCAATTATTTTAGTATTTGAAACAATAGGAAAGAGGAGCAGGCCATCTTCACAGCAAGGGAGGAGAAGCATTCTCTCAAGGCCTTCCTTATCTTGAGCAAGGAAAGTTTTCAAGGCTACATTCAGTACTACAAGAATCACTATGATCAGGTCAACTTTTACAGAGTAACTGTGGCCTATAAAACAAAACCACTGATTTATTAATACATGTCTGGCTACTAAAGCAGTTATAAAACTATATTATGTGGAATTTCTTTAAAAAATAGGGGGTAGAAAGCACAGAAGTAAAATACAATTTAAATGTATGATAACTGTTAAAGCTAAGTATTGAAAACACAGAGATTCACTATGCTACTCTTCTGTGTAAGTTTAAACTTTTACATAATAAAAAGATTTTCTTAAAAATACGTAAAATATCATGTTTGAAAAAGGCAGTTCACAATAGTATAAACAGAGATTATTATAAAAGTATGTCAGGTGATAGAGGAAACAGGTGTTTCTGGAATTATATAAATTGAGCTAAATGTTCAGTGTTTTTACTTTTTTCCTGGAAAGTTGTTTGTGTTCCCCAAAATAAAAGAAAATAAACTTGGTGATACCACCCTGGGCTCATCCCAAAGCCCTTCTCTCCCAAATCCTGTGTCAGGGCCACAGGCACCAGCACCCAAGCTCCACGTTTTTCTCACCTCTTGAGGCAGCTCCAGTTTTGACCGGTCATCCAGGCCATTGGAATGCAAGCCCATCAGGTATGGCACAGGAGCATCTAAGAAATGTAGGAGAGAAGCTGGGAGAATAGGAACATAGACATGCTGCCACTGGAAAGGAAACATGAGAGCTGTAATTGTCTCCGCCACAGTCATCAGTCTCTGGTAATCTAGGTCAAAAACAAAACACACACAAAACCAGTCAAAAACAAGGTACTTGCTTCTCAAATAGTAAGTTAAAATCTTCAACACAATTTCACATTTAGAAAGGAACAGGATAAACTTCAGCAAGGGTATGCTCAGAGTATGATTCCCTTGTGGGTATCAGAGAGACAACCCAGAGACCTCAATGGACCACAAGCTGAAGTATACCCCCCCACACACAGGTCCATGCTAGTAATAAAATTTAATATAGAAATACAATTTAGAAAAAAATACAATAGGTATCATAAATAGTACCTTGCTCCAAATACTAAACCAGAATGTTAAGTAGATTCTCTTCAGTAGAAGGAGAATGGGGAAGTGGAACAAAAAGAAAAGGAACAGTGGTCTACTCTCTGTTCAGCATGAATGTCAAAACACCTCATTTACCACTCACATGTCTGCATTCTACAAGGAGCTGATGTGAACTTTGACTTCAAGATCAAGCCAAAGAACCTTCAAGCATGCAGAGGCTGGTTTTCCACACTAGCCAAGTCTGCCTTCCACCTGGCAACCTTTCTTGAATGGTAACAGCATGAAAGTGTCGTTTTAACACTTTGATTAAAAGCTCCCCTAGAACCTGAAAGACCCAGAAGATTGACTTTCATTACTCAAAACTCTTATTCTAGGTCAGAGAGCATATCTTGGAAGAGAAGCTTGTGCTCAAAGCTTAGCTTTTCTTCAGAATGCAATTTCTAGACTTGTTTTATTTTTAAAATGAGTAAAAAATACATCAGCAAAGCCAATACAATAGATTGAGATTTAACACATTACTATTTACAAATGGTATGATGGTTTCAGACACTTAAAGACAAAGTAGGAACATCCATTTTAAAATCATATGAGTAATATCCTCCTGGAATGGCTGATTTCAAATGAGTTTTCACAGGAGTTAAACAGTTTTATGCACTAAAAACTCAGCCCACCATTTAAGCAAATCCCAGCTTGGTTCATAAATGAGTAATAAATAACAAAAAGCTTTCCAGAGAATGAAGAAGAATGAGTAGGAAGTGAGCAGAAGCTGATATATATCAACTAGGTTTTAGCAAAGCATCCTTTGTGCTCACCAATAAAACTTTGGAGCAGCTTACCACCTTGCTCCTGGCTAAGCATGACCTGGAAATCTTTTTTTTTTTTAACTAGTAATGCAAATAAATAAAAATTGATGACTAAAACTTCATCATCTCAAACATTTTGAGTACACTCTAAGGAAGTGCCTCACGCTTCTTCGGGGAAAGCTAAGGCATTTGACAGATAATAGATAAGCGATGTAAAACAATCAGTGGGTAAAACTGAGCTCAGAGATTTGGTCATCAATAATGATTTTTTAAAAAATACAACTGATTTAGCAGAAGGACAAAAGAGCACAAGCTTTTCATAGTCACTAATATCAGGAACAGACTGATAAGAGTTCAAGAAGAAAGTCGATCTCATTTTTCACTGTGCCCCACAAAGCACTGCCATTCCCATATTAAAGACTATTTGGTGAGGACCCTCTCCCAATTGAAGCAACAACAAAAATATTTCCCAAATTACAAAATAAAATAAAATAAAAAACTCTTTCAAGGATTAAATAGATAATCTATATAGCCTTTCAGAAAAAGTATTTACTCCAACGTGAGAGTAAGCAACAACTGAGGAACAAAATTTAGGCCACTGCAAGTTCGATCTTCAGCCTCTTCTGAGATATCTCAGTTCCATGGGGCACCTGTACAACTTTGCTCGTTATCTTTCTGTTGAAATCTTCCTGCTCTAGGATTATTCTAACAATTATTATTAAGAAGAATTCTAATGATTCTCTAGGCGAGGCCTCAGTTTTTGTATCTTTCACCTCTCTTTTCTAGATATGAATGCCTGTAAATCTACTAAGAGCAATAATCTTGAGAATCTCAGACATGATAAGAATATACTTTAAAATTCAAACTTAAGATGATCAAAAGAATGTAAAGGTGTGGGAGAAAACCTCCAAGAGATATTTAAAGCTGAAGGTCCAGTCTTACTGTGTCCCAACACTGGCACTTAAACACACATTTTGAATAAATATTACACTGAATAATTTCTCCCCCCGTTTCAGTGTACACACACATATAGACACACACCATTTCTGGGTTTTTTTTTAAAAAGGCAGGAAGGAGCAAGGCCTTTCCAATCATGTGAAAACCAAAAAGCTGCTTCTTTTACCGAAAGTCAATAAAGCAGGTGCTACTCCTTTACGTGGCTGGCATTCCTGACAGGTCTGCTCAGAGACAAGAACATCTCATAGGGGTCCAACAGACACTGAGTAAAGGAGTCCCTGAAATGCCTTCCTCATGAGGCTTCCTGGACACTGGACTGCTCCTTATAGTGTACCTAGTTACAGTGTCAGGGAACATCTATCTACTCTCTAATCATGAAACAGGGCATGCTGAAGTCTGAAGGAAGGGGCTTCCTCTGGTCCATAAAAGCAGGCTTTTCAATAGCACAGACATCTAGTTCTGGTTTTTCCCTACTCTTCAGGATGAGTCTAATCCAGTATCTGAAACTCAGCCCACTTATTTCTGCTAGAGTGGGTAACCTTATTCGCCTCAGATTGAAATCCCTGAAGAATTCCCTGTGATGCACTTGAAAGTGTGCTATTCTTAGAAACAAAACACTTTAGGGGATGAGAAATCATCTCCTCTTTCAAGGCTAAACTGCTTTCCATTTATATGGTTTGGTTTTACAGATACTAGAAACTTGGAATTTTATGGCCTCTCTGGTCTGAGTTGTGGGTTTCGTTTTCCCTACATTTTTGTATTTTAAAAAAGCAACAACTCATCTTGAAGGATGGCCTAATAAACCACGCCTCCGGGATCCATCAAACCGTGGTACCCACACTAGGATGCTGACCTCCCAGAGCTGTAAGCAACAGCACAAAATCCATTTCTATACACCAGTACAAACGATAAAATCAGTACCTCCTTTGCCATTGCCTGTCTCTGTGCTCATCATTCCAAGAAGGTGAAACTAATAAATAGGAAACAGATGAAGGTCATCTGCATCCAGAGAGTTTTAGCCAATCAGAATCAACTGGAAACACTTCAGCTCGAGGGAACTCTGGGTTTTCTCACAGCTCCCATGATGCTGTAATGAGCAGTTACTTTTAACAAAAGGAGATAATGCAAAGCATACTGGGATTACAACCACTTCTGAGTGGTGAAGAGAGAATAATCAGCACATTCTTATGACTTCTCTCTGTGCAGAGAAAGACATTAGACTTGGGATCACTTTACAGATAAGTTCACTCCTAAAACAAACTACAGGGACGTTCCTGCAAATCAGAAATTGAATTAGAAACTGTCCTTGCATACTCACACTTCTGTGAAAATTGTATGAACAAGGATGTTTCTCATGCAATCTTTGTTCTTAGGAAACAACCTAATCTATGTCCTGATATCTCCAAGATAAACTGTTAAATGAAAGAAGGTATAAAATAATGATTAGTATGCTCCCATCTGTGTTGTTTTTAAAAGGTATACATGCTGTATATGCAAGGAAACAGGAAACAGTGATAAGTCTTAACACGTCACTGTACATACACCCTTTTGTAATATTTTAAATTTCTACCATATGACTGAAATGCTTTTTTTCCAAGTTTTACTTTAATATACCATATGTATATCAAAATGTATATAACTTAATATTATAATTAATACATGTGCAACACAACATTAAAAATAGTGCATTATATAAAAGTATTTAGGAGGAGGGCATGAAAAAAAATCAAGAGGTTAGTTCACTAGGGTAGGACTTTAGATCAAAAAGAAAGGGAAACAGGGACTTCCCTGGTAGCGCAGTGGTTAAGAATCCGCCTGCCAATGCAGGGGACATGGGTTCGATCCCTGGTCCGGGAAGACCCCACATGCCGCGGAGCAACTAAGCCCGTGCACCACAACTGCTAAGCCCATGCGCCGCAGCTACTGAAGCCCGCATACCTAGAGCCCGTGCTCTGCAACAAGAGAAGCCACCGCAATGAGAAGCCCACACATCGCAACGAAGAGTAGCCTCTGCTCACCACAACTAGAGAAAGCCCGCACAGCCAAAAGAAAAAACATAAGGGAAACATTCAATTCTCTCTGCACTGTTTGTCCACACATTATTTATTTGTTTTAAAAAACTATTATTTCATTAGGGATGCACAAGAAACTTGATCTCCGGCTACCACAGGAAGCAGAGAGGAAGGAGATTTCATTTTATTCCCTTTAAAATTGTTTTGATTGCATGCCTTGAGTTTGCATTACTTTTGCAAAAAAAATCACCAAAAACTAATGCAAGGTTATGTATAAAATAAGTTACAAGGATACATTGTACAACATGGGGAATATAGCCAATATTTTATAATATGTATAAATGGAGTATAACCTTTAAAAATTGTGAGTCACTATATTGTACACCTGTAACTTATATACTATTGTACATCAACTATACTTCAATTAAAACATTAATTAAAAATACTAATGTATGCATTTGTTTCCAAGCTTGTCTGCACTAGTTGAACTTATTACTGGGTTGTATAATTTAACCAAATATTATGTAAATAAATGGTAAGATATGAGGACAATAAAAAAGAACTGTTTCTCTGAAAACAAAATTAAATGCTTTAAAAAGATTCAGTAAAGCAAAGTCACTAAAAATACAGCAATTGAATTAGGCATATCACTTAAGTGCAAAAAACTTGGGAAAACTAGCATCTACTATGGTTCTTTTGCAAGGTCCTTTAAAAGTTCTCGCTCCACTTTAAAAACTGGAAAACTCAGTGAATGAATTATGGGTGAGATTTATGCAAGAGAAACAATGCAGACCCCTGATTAGTGGGGTATAATCAAAGAAAATGCACAGACACTTCATCAAAAGATTGGCGATTATACAGTCATGCGGTTTAAATTAAAATGTTTAAGGGATGTATATATCCTTTTAGGATTCCCAAACTTACGTGACTTTTTCAGTTATCGAATTCATTACCCTACTAAATCACATCAGATAAAGAACTTCTGCTCTCTGTATAATTTTAAAACAACCACTAAAATATATGCTATTAAAGAAAAACTATATAGGGACCAAAGAACAAATATTATCCAGTAGTAAATGATCTACACATATCTTAAAAAATAGATTTTCGGGGCTTACAGGGCAGTGGGGGGCCCGCGTACCGAAAAAAAAAAAAAAAAAAAATTTCCCTAAATAACACCTCTTTTCTATTCAGAAGACAGAACATGTAGTGGGCAACACCGACTCTGAGTGCTGATGGCATGTTTTTCGAGGGCCAGAGAGATTTCCATCCACATGAGTTCTCTGAATCATAAATAAAAACTACTTCAAGAAAACCAACCTGAATTGTTTCAAGTACTCTTAACAATAGAGAGCACAATCTACATCCAATAAAAGGCAATGCATTCCATTTTAGCCTCAACCATGCTGATATCCTTTTTGACCCCTTGGTTATTTAGAAATGTGTTTTTTAGTTTTAAGGTATTATTGATTATTGTTGGTCACAAGACATACTTTGTATGGTTCAAGTTATTTTAAATTTATTGAGACTTGTTTTATGGCCCAGAATATGTTATGTTTTTTAAAATATTGGACTTTTTCACTCTCATCCAGAGAAAGCAATTGAGCTGCGACTGGCAAAAATCGATCATACTGCCGTTCACCCCCATTTACTTGACATGAAGATTGGACAAGGGAAGTATGAACCAGGCTTCTTCCCTAAGCTGCAGTCTGATGTGCTTTCCACCGGGCCAGCCAGCAACAAGTGAGTCAACCCCAGGGATTCCCTGATTCAGCTCCCTAGCCACACTGGTGAGGGTTATACGGTATCTGGACCTAGACTGTTATCTCCAGAAGACCTTGACATTTGTAAAGCAAATATGGAGAAAACACACACTATCCAGGTTGTTCACTTGTTTTAACAAGGAAACAGGTGACAGAGTATCATCAGCTCCTGTCTCTACTGTGCAAATTGGGATAGCTCCATGTGTCAGGGCCTGTAAAAGGCCGGACTGCAGATGGGTTGAAATCATCTCATTATTGAATCCATACAACACCTAGCTAGCACTGTATCGTTAGTAAGTGGTGGTTGAAATAACTGAACTGAAAGTAGATAGCTTAGCAGGATTGCTCTTCTTCGTTAACTTTTGGAGATGAGTGTATCAATGCCCAGGCAGAGTTGAATGAGTATAGTTTTGGATCTGCAAGTGAAGTTTTTATAGGTGTTTCAAGAGAGATATGTCTCTTGGGACTTCCCTGGTGGCACAGTGGTTAAGAATATGCATGCCAATGCAGGGGACACAGGTTTGAGCCCTGGTCTGGGAAGATCCCACGTGCCACGGAGCAACTAGGCCCGTGAGCCATGGCCGCTGAGCCCGCTCGCCTAGAGCTGGTGCTCCACAACAGGAGAAGCCACCGCAGTGAGAAGCCCATGCACAGCAATGCAACTAGAGAAAGCCCACGCACAGCAACGAAGACCCAGCGCAGCCAAAAGTAAATAAATTTATTTTAAAAAAAAGATATGTCTCTGTCCCTGGGGAGTTATCTCTTTCTTGCCCAGTAAGTGATCTTTAAGCTACCCTTCTCAAGGTTTCTGAGCTATTTCTGGTGATTTCTTGGTGGTTTCCCATGGCCACCATTGGTCCCTAGATGTTTAAGTTTTCTCCCGTCAGTTGACCTTACTTTCTTAGCAGAATATTCTTTCTTTCTTCCTTTCCTTCTTTCCTCCCTCTCTCCCTCCCTCCCTTCATTCCTTCCTTTCTTCATTTATTTTTGGCTGCGTTGGGTCTTCGTTGCTGTGCACGGGCTTTCTCTAGTTGTGGCGAGTGGGAGCTACTCTTCATTGTGTGCAGGCTTCTCATTGTGGTGGCTTCTTTTGTTGAGCACGGGCTCTAGGCGTGCGGGCTTCAGTAGTTGTGGCACGCGGGCTCAGTAGTTGTGGCTTGCGGGCTGTAGAGTGCAAGCTCAGTAGTTGTGGTGCACAGGCTTAGTTGTTCTGCGGCATGTGGGATCTTCCCGGCCCAGGGCTCGAACCCATGTCCTCTGCATTGGCAGGCGGATTCTTAACCACTGCACCACCAGGGAAGTCCCTCTTAGTGGAATATTCTTAATCGTCTGCTTTGATTCTGTCAGGTGGACAAAAAGGAATGCCCCTGCCCAGTGGAGGCGTAAAGACCGGCAGAAGCAGCACACAGAACACCTGCGTTTAGACAATGACCAGAGAGAGGTAAGACACCTTGAGAATGACAAGGAATGACCCTGTTATCATGCTACACCCTCCTTCTTCTCATTTCCTTGGCCTCTGGTCTGATTCAGATATCCTCCTCATAAAGAAGGGTTAATAATAAGTTAGTTCCTGATCCCTGATATGGGCTACGGTTGTGACAAATCCAGGATGTACAGTGTTTCACAAGGGGCAGCAGGGCCACTAGCCATGTGCGTCCTCTCCCTGAACCAGATTTGTACCTCTGTTCAGGAATGATAACCAGTGCTTGGAAGAGAGCCTTTCACTGTCCTTTCAGTAGTCACTCATGCATGATACTCACTTCCTCCCAGGGGTTGGGAGAGTGGGAGGGCTGACAGGAACCTCAGAAGATAAGATTCTAAAACTTGGGAAAAATCCCTTTAAAATTTTTGAGGCTTTTGTGTGTGTGTGTGTGGTATGGTGGTAAAGAAGTTAATTTTGTTAGAGTGAGAAAGAGGAAAAGCTGAACTTGGGTTAATGCTGTGACTCTCTGAACCTGGGGAGGAGGAGCCTTTTTCCCTATTTTTCTCTTTATCTTAATTTAAAACAGGTAATCTTGACTTTTTTTCTCAGAGGAGCAAAAGAATATTATTATCAGGTGCGTGCGGATTGAGGATTCTTGAATTGACCTGAGTCCTTATTGCTTGTAAGCTGAGTTTCTCAGCTCTGCTGTAACTTGTTCCCAGTAAAGTTTCTATTATAAACTTCAGGTTGGAGACCCTGCCTTACTGAGTTGCAGAGAACTTGTGAAAATGGAGCTTCACCTTCAGAAACCTATTTCAGAAACTTCTCTTTGAGAAAAGACCCTGCAGTTTGCATTTTATATGATGAAATCCAGTAAAGCATGTTGTTTTCACATGTGTCTGGCATCTCAATGAATGGGAAAATATTTTGCCTTTGCTGTTTTTTAAAGGAATAAATTAATATTGCAAAATATGGTTATGAATTTTTAACTGCTGGTTTATAGGGTACAATTGTACTTGGCGTTTTTGTGAGGGTGGCCTAATGGGTGTTGGGTATGGGTGTTACTTTAAAAGTCTCCCCTGGGTCTTCCACCTCACCTCCATATTATTTCTTTCAGCAGTGTTTATTGAGTACGTTTTCTTGGTCAAAATCACTATAGTAAACACTTTGAAATATAAAGATTAGGAGGTAGCCTTGTCCTCAGGGAATACCAGTTTATTAAGGGAGCAAAGGCCATATGAAAGGGCCATATGAGAGGCACGCCAGTGTTTGATCACTGATTAGAGAAAGCAGAGGTCATTTCTGTCTGGGGTAATCTCAAACAAGACTGTTTGGAGGAACCAGCATCTGTTTGAGTCTTGAGGATGATAGGATTGTTAGGGACAAAGATGAGTATTGCAAATAAAGGAGATGGCAGGATCCAAAGTTTGGTGGTGGTTGTGTGAAGGAGGCTGTGGGCAGAATATTTGGGAGGCAAGAGGAACTGGAGGTAGCTAGCAAGTTAGGAGCAGGTAGCAGTAGTGCAGGTGATAGTAATTGAAGCCTAATCTTAGGGGCTGGTAGTAGGGGCAGATTGAGGGGCCAGAAGATAGAATGGACAGAATTGTACTACTGGAATAAATATGGGGAGAGAAAGAAGTTGGGAGTACAAATGTTGGTTGTGAACCTGGGATACTGAGAGGATGTCAGTGTGCAGCTTACTGCATTGATTTGGTTATATGTTAAAACAGACAGCATATGGGGAATCACCAGCAAACTGTAGAAGATCAGAAAATGCAGTTGTTGTTTTGAGTGTACACACATGTTCTTCAGGCCCTAATTTAGCAAGGGTGGATATCTTTGATATGAGCAGAGGAATTAAATTCCTCCAAACTTGGTGGGGAAAATGATTTTCCTCAATAGCACTCGATTTGAGTTGGTTTGCCTACTCATAGGAGTTGGCACACTCATACATGTTGCAGCCATATGTTTTTTACCTCTTGTATCATTAAAGCCAAGAGGGCTTTACATTAGAAAAAAACAGAATTAATTCATCATATTTTCTCAGTTTTCCCTAAGATACAAGCACTGCATTTTAAACTTTGCCCTGAGCCTAGGAAAGAGGCAGTAAGAAAGTGCGGGGTGATAGTGCCCTCTTCAGGCCCCATCAGTACTGGTTGCCTGTGGTCTGTGTGCATGGGCACTAAGAGTCTTTGATTTTTCCTTTTGCTTTAGAAGTACATCCAGGAAGCCAGGAATATGGGCAGCACCATCCGCCAGCCCAAACTGTCCAACCTTTCCCCGTCAGTGATTGCCCAAACCAACTGGAAGTTTGTGGAGGGTCTGCTGAAGGAATGCCGCAACAAGGTGAGCTGTGGACACTTCTGAATGTGTATTTTCCTTGGCAGCCAAGATGAGACCAAGGCTTAGCTCTGACCACTCTTTTCTTGATTTTGAAAACATTGTTAATATAATGGGATAGTACTAATGTTAAGATCCTTTTAACTTGGAATTAGGTGTATTTGTTTTAAAGAAAATATACCATTAATTGAGAGCAAGCACACTTTGCTTGATAAAAACTTAATATGTATTCTTTAAAACTGAGAGACAGATGTAGTTTTTAATTTTAGACATCTTATGTTACTTAAAATCATTAATTTTAAGTAAGTAGTATCTTAAGTAAGTAATGTAGTTGTATTGTCTTCAACAGATTAGTCTTACATGTATGCAAATGTTTTTGCCTCTCTGATTTAATCTGATAGCACTGATCTCGTGTCTAGAAACAAGAATTCGCTGAGTGCCTACTGTGTGCCAGATCAAGGTGTATTATTCAGTTTAAGCTTGCTGTTGGCATGTTTTTTTTTCCATTCTACAAGAAGAGTAATTTTTTAAAGCTTTATTAAGGTATAATTGATATACAAAAAATTGCACACATATAATGTATACATCTTGATGAGTTTGGACATATGCATACACTGGTGATACTGTTACCACCAATCAAGGTAGACATATCTGTCACTTCCAAAAATTTCCTTATATTCTTTTGCGTTTTTTGTTTGTTTGGGGGGTAAGAGCACAACATGAGATCTGTCCTCTTAACATATTTTAAATTGCACAATATTGTATTATTATAGGTGCTGTGTTGTACAGCAGATCTCCAGAGCTTATTCTTCTTACCTATGAATACTGAAACTTCATACCTCTTGAGCAACAATTCTATTTTTCCCTCCCCACAGCCCCTAGCAACCACCATTCTATTCTCTGCTTCTGTGAATTTGTTTGACTATTTCAGATACCTTATATAAGTGGAATCATGTAGTATTTGTCCTGTTTGGCTTATTTCACTTAGCATAATGTCGTCCAGGTTCATCCACGTTGCTGCAAATGGCAGGATTTCCTTCTTTTTTAAGGCTTTTTAGAGGCTGAATAATACTCCATCATATGTATGTATATACCACATATTGTTTAGCCATTCATCTATTGGTAGATACTTGGGTAGTTTCTATATCTAGGCTTTCATGAATAATGCTGCAATGAACATGGGGAAGCAGATATTTCTTTGAGATCCTAATTTCAGTTCTTTTGGATATATACTCAGAAGTGGGATTGCTGGATCAAAAGATAGTCTTTTTTTTTTTTTTTTAATAACAGATTTGTAGAGATCTGCTTTCTTTTATTTTTAAAATTATTATTTTTATTTTTGGTTGCCTTGGGTCTTCGTTGCTGCAACGGGCTTTCTCTGGTTGCAGTGAGTGGGGGCTACTCTTTGTTGCAGTGTACGGGCTTCTCATTGTGGTGGCTTCTCTTGTTGCAGAGCACGGGCTCTAGGTGCGCAGGCTTCAGTAGTTGTGGCGCGTGGGCTCAGTAGTTGTGGCTTGCGGGCTTTAGAGCGCAGGCTCAGTACTTGTGGTGCACAGGCTTAGTTGCTCTGCGGCATGTGGGATCTTCTGGGACCAGGGATCAAACCCATGTCCCCTGCATTGGCAGAGGGATTCTTAACCACTGTGCCGCCAGGGAAGTCCCAAGATAGTAATTCTTAACTTTTAATATTTTAGTTCAGAACTTAAATTTCTAATAAAAATACAGCCTTTCAACCAAGTCAGTATACTGTGCTTTTTAGGACGGTTGAACTAACTTGGCCCCTACTACATCCTGTTTATTCATTAATGGAAAAAAAAGATTTTCCTGCATTTCAGTTTCTAAGTGATGCTTATTTATGGAATGAAATCAAATATACTTTCTCTTGAAGAAAAAATTATTACTGTTACAAGTTAGGTTGATATACCAGTACTGATATTTTGAATTCAGGTCATCTTAAAAACTTCATCAGTTCATTCTAAATCGTTGATATCCATGATTTTTCTCAATAATGTCTTTTCTCCCATCAAGAACATTGGTGATGCTGCCTTTTTTGAAAGAGGGCTTGTCTCTTGTCTCTGGGATTTGTTTTCCATGCCCCTTGCATTCATTCTCAAGTTTTGAGATGCATGTTCTGGCAGTGACAACTTTCTTATGTCTACTGCCTGGTCAACAATGATGGTGAAATATATCCTAATTTCAGATTTGTTGATACGTGGAAAAGTGTACATGTTAGAATTGAAGAATAGCCTAATGCTATCAACTGTTGGCTAGCATGTGGAGCAACAGGGAACTCTGATACTGTTGGAAATGTAAATTGTTATGATTGCTTTGCAAAACAGCATAGCATTTATTATCCAGTATTCTTCTCCTAGGTATATTCCCTAGAGAAACCTTTGCAGCATGACCCAGGAGATATGTACGAGACGTTTACAGCAGAATTCTTTGTAATAGTCCCAAACCGGAAACAACCCAAATGCCAGTCAGTAGGAGAATAAATAATAAATTGCAGTATATTTATACAGTGGAATGCTATACAGCGTGGAAATAGACAACAGATATATTGATCAGTGTGTATGAATTTCACAAACATAAAGTTAAGTGAAAAAGAAAATAACAAAAGGGGCTTCCCTGGTGGTGCAGTGGTTAAGAATCTGCCTGCCAATGCAGGGGAAACGGGTTCGAGCCCTGGTCTGGGGAGATCCCACATGCCGTGGAGCAACTAAGCCCATGCGCCACAATTACTGAGCCTGCGCTCTAGAGCCCATGAGCCACAACTGCTGAGCCCGTGTGCCACAACTGCTGAAGCCCGAGAGCCTAGAGCCCGCGCTCCGCAACAAGAAAAGCCAGTGCAATGCGAAGCCTGCACACTGCAACGAGGAGTGGTCCCCGCTCGCCACAACTAGAGGAAGCCTGCACACAGCAACAAAGACCCAATGCAGCCAAAAATAAATAAATAAAATAAATAAATTTTAAAAAGAAAATAACAACAAAAAAACCATACTGGCAAAACTAAACTACATTGTTTAGGGATACAAATATAGGTGTTAATCATTTCCTTGCATTTCTGTAGTTTTACTGTGTAAGTCAGAACAGTGATCACTTCTAGAGTGGGAAAGGTGATTGGAGAAGGCACATGGGATTCTTCAAAGGTATAGATGGGCAATATTTTTTTTCTTAATCTCATTGATGGTTATGATAGTCTAATAGTATACACTCACATACACACATATATGTATCTGTATATGAGATATATTTCACAATAAAAAATTAAAAATAGTAACACTGGAAAGAAATATGCCAAAGTGTTAAGAGTTGTTGCTTCTGCAGGGTAGGGTATGGGGTGATATTTTTCCTTGCTCTTTAGATTCTTGTTTTTTTTTTATAAATTTATTTTATTGATTTTCATTTTTGGCTGTGTTGGGTCTTTGTTGCTGCGCGAGGGCTTTCTCTAGTTGCGGCGAGTGGGAGCTGTTCATCGTCGCGGTGCGCAGGCTTCTCATTGTGGTGGCTTCTCTTGTTGCGGAGCACGGGCTCTAGGCACACGGGCTTCGGTAGTTGTGTCACGTGGGCTCAGTAGTTGTGGCTTGTGGGCTCTTGAGCGCAAGCTCAGTAGTTGTGGCGCACAGGCTTATTTTCTCCGTGACATGTGGGATCTTCTCGGACTGGGGCTGGAATCCGTGTCCCCTGCACTGGCAGGCGGATTCTTAACCACTGCGCCACCAGGGAAGCCCCTAGATTTTTATATGTCACAAATTTATAACATGATTAAATCTTCCTTAAGAACTTGGATTCAATATTCAGGCAGCTTTAGGTTCGAAGACCAGATTTGCTGCTTCTTTGCTGTGTGAATTTGGGCAAGTTACTTAAGTTCTCTGACCTCAATTTCCTTATCAGTAAATTGTGAAAAATAATACTACTTCTCATAGAGTTATTAGGCTTAAATGAGATAATGTAATACTTAGTACAGTGCCTGGCACAAAGCTGCAATTATCATTATTCAGTGTGTTTTTTTGTTTTTGTTTTACAATGAGCATGTGAAAAATTTTACATAAAAGTAAATTATTCCTCCTCAACTTTTCATCCCCTTGATGGATACTTTAGATATATTTCTAGGATTAAATGCTGAAAGGTTTGTTTAATAGGGTCAGTTAAGCAGTCAGAATCAGAGAATATCAGAGATGAGCATGACCAAAGGGTTTTATTCAACTCTTTTCATCTCATAAATGTAAAAACTGGATCTAGAGTGATGAAATCACTTGCCCAGGGTCAAATAGTGATTTCTGTGTTTTTATCTTCTTTGAAGAAGGCCCTCTACTATAACCTGACCTCAGTGGTGGAGAATAAATACACTGTTTATCTGTGGGTCTTACTCCCAGCCCAGCAGATATGCTGGGCAGTTGGCCACAACCCTCTCTAGTTGAATGTGATCTGGCTAACTGTGGGTGTCTAATCTTACCGACTGATTTCTTATAGACCAAGAGGATGCTGGTGGAGAAGATGGGCCGAGAGGCTGTGGAGCTAGGGCACGGGGAGGTGAACATCACAGGGGTGGAAGAGAACACCTTGATTGCCAGCCTTTGTGACCTCCTGGAAAGGATTTGGAGTCATGGGCTACAAGTGAAACAGGTAATGAATGTCTGGCCTCTCCCTGTTGAGCAGACTGTCTTCCTGTTTTTGCTTACTAGCTTTCCCACACTTTTCCAGCTGACTGGCTTTGAAGAATGGTGCATGGTGCTTTTGGAGTGAGACTTGAAATAGTTCAACAAATAAGTAAATAAATGTGACCCAAGCTATCTTCTTTAAAAATAAGCTTTATAAATCTGTGTATTTGTCAGACATTTTAAAAGTGGCATCTTTTTTCCTGCAAACAGAGCTGAAGGCCAAACTGATAGATCCTGTTTGGTAGCTGGTCCTAGTCTGGAGATAGAACACAAAAGAAAGAGAACTTGGAGCTTAGGAAGTACCAAATGTATTTTAAGGGTCCTTCACTATTTGTACATTCCCAGTGGGAAAAGGTCTGTCATTAACATTTCTTTTATAAGCAGATAGCTTAACCTCCTAAAGATCTGAGAGAATACCAAAAAAGTTGAGTAAGTTTGATTTTTACTGCTTAATACCAAGAGAATCTCCTTATTTCAAAATACTGTACTTTGAATAACTAGGCAAGATAGACAGCTTACACTTTCATGCATTTTTAAATTTGAAAAGAACTTGAAAAGTTTTCAAAAGCAGCTTTATTATGGAAAAATTAGGAAATATGTAAGTATCCAGCAAATATTTATTTAGGGCCTGCAGTGTGCCAAGGCACTGTTGTAGGTACTTGAGATACCTCAGTGAACAAAGCAGACCAAGACCTCTGCCCTCCTGGAGTTTTCATTCTCATGGGCATAGAGACAATCTACCTCATCTGTCCTTCAAAACATTTTTCTGTACACGTATGCCCATGTACAGCTGTATATTTAAAAATCCAACAGAACTGCAGTGAGATACCTTTTCATATCTACTAGGATAGCTAAAATAAAGAAGACAGACAATAACAAGAGTTAGTAAGGATGCAGAGAAATTGGAACCTTCAGATATTGCTGATGGGAATGTAAAGTGGTGCAGCCTCTTTGGAAAACAATCTGGCAATTCCTTGAAATGTTAGAGTTATCATATGACCCAGCAAGTCCACTTCTAGCTATGTACTCAAGAGAAAGGGAAACATGTCTATGTAAATATGTGTATGAAAATGTTCATATTCCTAGCAGTATTATTCCTAATAACCAAAAGTTGGGACAACCCAAATGTCCATAAGCTGGTGAATGGATAAACTGAATGTGGTGTATTCATACAGTGGAATATTTTTCAGCAATAAAAGGAATGAAGTGTGGATACATGGTAGAATATAGATGAAATTTGAAAACGTACTAAGAGGAAGAAGTCAGTCACAGAAGACCACATAGTATATGATCTCATTTCTATAAAATGTCCAGAACAGGCAAATCCATAGATAGAAAGTAGATTAGGGGTTGCCACAGGCTAGGGAGGGATAAGGAGTGACTGCTAATGGGTTTTTTGGGGTGGTAAAAATCACCTAAAATTAGGTAGTGGTGATGGTTGCACAACTCTGTGACTATACTGAAACAGATTTTTTTTTTTTTGGTACAGAACTTTGTACACTTTATAAGTATGAATTTTATGGTAATGTGAAGTATGTCTCAATAAAGCTGTTTTTTAAAAAAATCCAAATGGGATCATACTGTACATAATGTTTTGGAACTTGTTTTTTCTTGCCTCAGAATATCTTTTCCATGTCCTTAACTAATTAGGTGATAGTATAGTAAGTGTTTAAGAGCTGAGACTATAAATCAGATAGTCCTGGGTTTAATTCCTGCTTTAAGTTTACGAAACTGAGCATGGTACCTCGCTTCTCTAAGCTTCTGTTTCCTCATGTGTATGATGGAATTTTAAAAGAACCACCTCTGTAGGATTCTTGTGAGGATTTGATAAGATAATTTGTGTAAAGCACTAAGCTCACAGCCTGGTATCTGGGAGTTTCTCTGTAAATGTTTGTGGTTATTCCTCTAAAATCTCAGTTTTAATTGTTTCCATTGTATAGATGTGCAGTACTTGAATCAATCCTTTATTATTGGTTGAGTTATTTCTGATTTTTCAGTATTACAAACAGCACTGTGATTATAGATTTTTTAAAATGTTAATAATAGTGTATCACATCCCTAAAATGTTGAGAGTCTTGTAGTATAGTAGCAACACTGTGAGCTAAAACCTAACTTTCAGGATTGTTATGATAATTAGATGTAATAAAAAAAAATACCTGGCATGCGGTGGGTATGCAGCATATGACAGCTCTTATTATGCTGGGTTCTACATGAAGGATTTCTGTTTCTTTCCTTTTCTCTGTATTAATTAGTAGAATATACATAATCATTTTATCATTTTCTTTGAAGTTTAGCAAGCCTGGCAATATAGTTGAGCTCTTTCGGTTTTTTTGTAAAACATATGCCTCTCAAAACTTCTTGATATTCTCCATAAAAGTCTTCAGGGAGTTAGTGAGGCATTAAAAAAATGATAATACCATATCATCATAGGTGTTTTAAACCTTGAGGCTTTGCAGCTATATCCTTAAAGAATTCCCATAGCTTGAGGAATTTCTTTTGGAGCCCATTTGATCCCCCTCTCAGTTTGGATAGACAGAGGCTACTTACTGGTGAGAAACCAGTAGAGAAATAGTGGGGGCTTTTCAATTGAGGTTACATTTTGTTCTTAGTCCTGCTTTTGGAGCTCTAAAAGTGAACCACTGACAGTGTCACAGAAGGAAGTAAGGGTCTGTGCCTGCTGGTAGGGATTCTTCAGTTGGGGATTGAAATCCCTGATTGTCTTTGTGGGGTTCCTACAGCATGTTCTCCTTAGGCCTCCATTTTGTTAGCCTGTGTTTAGACTACTTTTCTCCTGCTGAGACATTCTTCAGTTATGTTGCAGTCCAGGGATTATAACCTGGCTCCCTGGTCTCTTCCATCGTGTACCCGATTGCGATCAAATTCAATCTCAGAGGGTGATCTGAATCAATCCTTTATTATTGGTTGTTTGAGTTATTTGATTTTTCTGATTTTTTGGCCACGTCACTGAGCAACTACCCATTTTCTGATTTTTGGGGCACGTTACTGAGCAACTACCCATAGTATCTGCTTAGAAAGTAGAGAGAACCCAAACCGCAGTTTTTGCTGCTGGCCTCCTAGGTTTTGTTATTAGCTGCCTGCAGGGCTGCCTGCTGCAAGTCCTCATAAAAACCTCTGTTATCCTCACCATTCTCTTTGGCTTTCGGTGACATTTTCCGAGGACATGGACTTTCTCCTTTAGTATGTTTTCTGACAATTAAAGGTGAGGTTTGTTTTTTTCATACTGTTTTTGTAACTGCTGCCATTTGAGGACTGGTAAATGAAAAGGGGTTGTTTCTCATCTTTCATGCATGTGACATTCTTGGAGAATCTGGTGCTATATATTGTGTGGCCACGTTCCCAAATGGGTAGTGGGACTGTATTGAATCTTGCAATCCCAATCAGCCCCTTTGCAAAAGAGGAAAAGAATAATCCATGTCTCTTGAACTAGAAAACCCCCAGTGCCCTGTCACTAGGTTTCAGCCCAGCTGCTGCTCTCTCACTCTTGCCCTGGCTCTCCGTCCTCACCAGTGCAATCACTGAGCACCCAGGCGTCCTTCTGGCACAGTGGCCTGGTGTTGCTCTTGCCTTTGGCTCTTCAGTATCATTGCATGTGAGAACTCTCTGGTGACCAGCTGTACTTTACTTCCAGACAGTTCTGTTAAGGGAGACTGCTTTCCTCATCTGCCCAGATTTTGGGGATACAGTGATGAAAAAGGCTGTCTCTGCCTTTTTAGGGGCCTATGCTATGGTTTCAGTAAATGGATGGATGAATGGGTTTCTAGAAGTTGTATTACTAAATCAAAGAGCATGAATATTTTAAGGTCTCGTATTGTCTTCTACATACATTGTATTAATATACCAGTTGGTAACAGTTTAGGAGTAGTCTCATTGATGTTGTTGAACAGCTGTTTTCTCAAACGTTTGGTAATTCAGTGAATTTTAAAAAATGGTCTTGTCTAGTCTTAACTTGTGTGATTTTTAAAAAACTGCCATTGGGGTTGTTGGGTTTTAAGTTGGTTAAATCTTGTAGGAAAGCCAAACTTACAGCAAGTTTATGTCAACAGCTTGCTGATCTATAGATGAGGGGTTTTTTTCCATTCAAATGCTTGATTTTTTTCCCCCCAAAACAGATCAAGTTGGAGGTTAAGAATAAAACAGATCCTCAATATTCTCAGGGGGAAAATCTTGAGACCTAAAATCCTCACATTCATTCCAGAGAATAAAATTTTCTTCAGAAAATATAACTTCAGAAGTTAAATGCTCTCTTCCAGAAGCAGCCGTATAGCATCATTATTAACAGCAATGGTTCTAATATTAGATATACTTAAGCTTGCCCAACACTCTACTTCCTAGCTGTGTGATCTTTTCCAAGTTACTTAGTCTTTCTGATCCTCAATTTGCTCTTTTCTAAAGAAAATGGGGATAGAGGTACCTACCTTTTAGGAGTGTTGAAAGCATTAAACAGAGTATTGTATTTTAAACATATAACATAGTGCTTAGTTCATAGAAAAATTCAAGACGTAGCTTCTGTGCTTATTGTTACTCTTACTTTTATGAAATACAGAAACTAAGTGACTTATAAAATGATCATAATAAATCCTACTATTAAAACAAACTTATACTACATTTATATTATATCAACTATATAGGAACATTTACCATGAATCTGAAATAAAGTTTTTAATCCCATAACAAGGGTCACTGTGTACTGAAGGATGACTAGAAAGAGACAAAGCAGTTGCTGGGTGACCAGCTAGGCTTATTCACTATGTAGGCAAATTGCTTCCTTATGTCAGGCTTGAGAATGCTGTTCAGATTTGTGCCTCGGTAAAATGACAAATCACTGCGTGTCTCCAGCAGTTTAAACTGCAGCTTTTATATTTTCAAATGCCAAGGTTCTGCTGTGTCGACTATAGTATATCTCAGATTTGCAGTTAAGTACTGGCCTCCTTTCCTGCAGGCTTCTTCAAAGTACCTTCCACAGTAAATCCCCATCCTTGTGATGACTTACCCTCCCTAGGCTGCACTAAGGGCAGGAATGCCTTTAAATATTTTAGGAAATTCGGGAGCTGTCACAGAATGTTGTAGGCTCGGTATCCATTCCTCTGTGCAAAAGCCATCATGCACTACCCAAGCTGACCTTCAACCAACAGACCATTTAGAGATTGATAGGTTATTTGCTTTTTTCTTTCTTATCCACTGGTCCATTCCCAGGCTCTTTTTTGGCCACGTCCTTCCTATTCCTAGTGGGGGATCATTTCTTTTTCTGTTCCCTTCCATTCTTCTTTATATTTCTCCTGGATTTTAGTAAGGGGATATATATTTGTATACATTGCATCTGAGTGTACATTGAGATAACAAATAGGACAGATACTTTTTAGCAAAAGCGCATATCTATATGTTCAAATTATCTCTGACTTTGCTCACAAGATGCCTTGCCCTTAGAAATCTAAACTGATAGATATTTCTCCCTTGCATTGGTTCCAGGGGAAATCAGCCTTGTGGTCCCACCTGTTACATTATCAGGAAAACCGGCAGAGAAAACTCACATCAGGAAACCTCAGTACCTCAGGTAAGATGGTTTCTGCACCATTGGCCAAACTCCCTCCACTCACTTTCCCATCCCCCACTGAAGTGACCATCTGTAGCAGACTGTTCCAGGTCAATGAAGTCTTTACTCTGTAATGTTTAAGCCACAGGGCTCTCTGAACCACAGAGCATGCCAAAACCATGGGGTTTGCTTTTATTATGTGTTTCTGTACACTTGATCAGTGAGATAGAAGATTTAGTCTTAAATCTTAGAATAAATTTGGGTTTTAAATGAATTTGGATTGATACTGATGTCCTGTGTTTAGAGTGTTTTCAGAGTCTTTTGTTTTATTTCTCTGAGATGAACATTGAGATGATCTATCCTATCAGTTAAGAGAGCCTGTTTGTCAGTGTCCTGACTTGGAACTGCTCAAAGTCAAGGCCTGGTGTGCATGATCCCTTCCATTTGCTTTCTGTTTATATTTAATAAAAATATCAGAGTTGGCAGGGACCCCAGAAATCATCTAGTCCAGCCCCCTTTTTTTACAAGAGGAGGAAACTGGGATCCAGAGAGGAATTTAATTTACTCAAGATCACACAGTGAATTGATAGAAGAGGCCAGATTAGGAGCCAGGCCTCTTGTCTCCTGGTCTACTGTTCTTTATAACATCCAGCAGTGTCTCTTCCAGGACAGTCTCCCTCCTTCCTTTTCTTCTTGGCAGCATCTCCCCTTCATACCATCCTTCATTCTCCTCTCTCTGCCAAGGAGTTTGTTTAACTTTCTTCGATGTTTTTGTCCTAATGGTAAAGATAAATTTAAGTGGGGGGCAAAAAGGTAGGCGTATACTCAGTGTTGTCTTTGGCCTTGAATTAGTTGATCTCAGCTAGCACTGAACATGGGGAAAACAGTGGGCAAAAAACAGGTACAAAAGCTCCCAAAGTAGCCTCATAAGGAGTTTTTTGTCCACTTTCTGAGTATGAGAGCAGAGTCTTCTCAGGAAAGCTGTAGAATTTATTGCCAAGGGATAAACTGTAGCCAAAAATTATCAACAGCTGAATGATGAAGATACTAATTTTAAATGTTGGGCCAAACATGAGGATATAAAGGTATTGTATCTAGAGGTCCTAAGCATTCTGAATCATGTTCTTTTCATATTCCCTTGGCTCTTTTGTAGTCCATTTTGAGGCAAGAGCAAGACATGCGTAGTAGCTCCTAGTGGAAGCACTGCTTCCATGGATTATGATGAGAACACACTGGATTAGGAGCTAGAGGATCTGTGTTCCTTCCAGTCCTGACTTTGCCACTTGGTGACTGGGGCAAAGCAGCTAACCTCTCTGAATTTCAGTTTTCTCCTCTGTGATACCGTCCATGGCTATCTTATAAGTTGTTAGAGAATTAAGTGAGATAATATGCATAAAAGTATAAAAATTGATACCTAGTAGGTACTTAATATTCATGAAATGATTGATCAAAGTGTTACCAAAGTAACCCTAGCTTTTTTCTGTAGATATTTGTGATTTGAGATAAGAAGGGTAGTCAGCTATTTGGGTATACAGATCTCTTTGGACTTAACCAACTTTTTGTTCTAGGAATATTTCTTGATTCAGAACGGAGGAAGTCTGATGCCAGCTCAGTCATGCCTCCCCTGAGAATCTCCCTCATTCAGGATATGAGGTCAGTCTGGGCTCATTTGTAATAAGCCACTAAAATCCTGTTTTCAGTTGCTGCTTAGGTGTCCACTTTATTTATTTATTTATTTTTGGCTATGTTGGGTCTTCGTTGCTGTGTGCAGGCTTTCTCTAGTTGTGGGGAGCGGGGGCTACTCTTCGTTTCAGTGCGCAGGCTTCTCATTGTGGTAGTTTCTCTTGTTGCAGAGCACGGGCTCTAGGTGCA
The DNA here is from genome assembly GCF_003031525.2 of Neophocaena asiaeorientalis asiaeorientalis. Classification (NCBI taxonomy): domain Eukaryota; kingdom Metazoa; phylum Chordata; class Mammalia; order Artiodactyla; family Phocoenidae; genus Neophocaena; species Neophocaena asiaeorientalis. Next base: position 5,436,897 of record NW_020174438.1, read on the forward strand.
TGGGCTTCCATAGTTGTGGCATGCAGGCTGAGTAGTTGTGGCACACGGGCTTAGTTGCTCCACAGCATGTGGGACCTTCCCGGACCAGGGCTTGAACCTGTGTCCCCTGCATTGGCAGGCGGATTCTTAACCACTGCACCACCAGGGAAGGCTGAGGTGTCCACTTTAAATAGCAGGGTCTCAGTGACCTGGGCTTCTACAGTGTCTCATTTAACCAGGAATCCCTCTTCATTGGTCCTGTGCTTCATGATGCATTTGTAGAGCTGTACAAGCAATTGTGTTTCCTGACATTTTTGGAGAATTACACCAGAGTATTTCAAGGCCTGAGACCTCTGGGGTTAGCCTTGCTTTTTAAGAGCTGTACTGGCTTCCTCCCCAGCCCCCCAAATTATGCTGAGTCTATCTGGCAAAGTTACATGGAAGCTCAGGATTTAGAGAACAAGAGAGATGGACTCTCTCAGGATGCAGTAGGGCTTCCTGGCCAGGCTTCCTTTGGTGTTACGGGGAGGTATCGATAGTGAGTTCGTCTCCCACCCTACCCTCCACTCCCCTTTTCCCATTCCCCCTTCAGGCACATCCAGAACATTGGGGAAATCAAGACTGATGTGGGAAAAGCCAGAGCATGGGTGCGACTGTCCATGGAAAAAAAGTTACTTTCCAGACACCTGAAGCAGCTTCTCTCAGACCATGAGCTCACCAAGTAAGGCCACTCCACTTGGAGTATAACTAGCTCCTGGGAGGAGCTAGTGGGAGGGATTGGAAACCCCCGTGGGAAGGGAAGGGTATTCAGTATATCATTACTGCTGAATTCAGCTAAACTCAAATTGCATATGAAGGTTTTGCAGCATTTCTTCTTTTTTTCTTTATTCTTTTCTTTGTAGAACACTGTTGTACACTTACACTGCAATATTTTTTATATTTTCCTGTAGATGTATTAACTCTTTTGGCGCTGCTCAACACAGCATACTTATTTTAGTAGGAACATTCAGATATAATCAGTTGACTTCATGCTCTCTTAGTTCTTTTTTTTTTTTTCCTAACTTAGTTCTAAAGGCCTGGATTCTTCGGGCCTCTAGCCACAACCACTCCAGGAAGCCGTGGTCCTCTCTTTTGGCTGTTGGTTTCTCTTCTGGGACTTACTATGGTTTATCCAGGCTCTTTCAGCCATTGGTCAACCAATGAGCTCTTGCTGTGCTCTACCTTGGATCAGTTCCCATAAAGAAGATGGGAGGACTTTTCTTGTTTTGGTGATGTAACATTTCTTCTTCTCCTTCTTCATCTGTAGAAGAATAATTCTGTTATATCTGTTCTCCCTACCTTCTTGATCTATATCCCCGCCCCGACAAATAGCTTTCTTACAGAGGTAGTGAGAAGGATGGAATCCTCATTGGATACCTCAGAGTTTTGGGGGTCCTCCTCTCCTTGTGGCACTCAAGTGACCTGTATACCTGTTGGGCATAGGGCATTTTCTTGGTCTCTTTCCTGTCTTGAGGGGGAAAGGATTGGAGAATTAAAAAGAAATTTCTAAGATATACCCTATCTCTTTTGTTCTCTCCTGAGCCTAGGCCAGCCCAGAGTAACCAGGTCCTTGCTCTTCCTCACTCCTAGGAGCCACTATATCTACAGTTCCCTTCTCTTGATTTTATATCCTTTGCATTCGTTCCATACCCTAGTTACTAGAGCAGGAGTGGGGAGGAAGGCTGTCTCCCTTCTCTGCCTCTCAGTTACCACCTCTCTGTCTTTTCCTATATATAATATGTTTGGTTCTTTCTTCATTGGCAAGCCTATTGGGTATTTTTCATTTTGGCAGTTCCTTGGGCATCTTTTCATGGTATCCTTTATTATGTGACTTACCTGTGGACAATAAAGCAGAGAAGTGGACCTTGGGGAAATTTTGTGTAAGTGAATTGATTAAACCTGGAGAATCTGTTTTTATTTAAAGTGAAAATGTAATTTTTTAGACTTTATTGTGTGTTTAAACCACAGCAAGAGACCAGTTTCAAAATCTTGATAGATTAGAGAGCTCACTTTGAGAGGTTACAAAATAGCAACTCTTAAAGTGCTTACATTTGATTCCCTTTAGTGGTGAAAAGGTTTAGGAATAATATTTGAAGATTGGAAGGACAACTAAAAGAGAACAAGTGAACATTTAAGCCTGGAGTTTGGAAGGGAGTTGTTTGCATACCAGATTCTAGAGGACAGTTGTGTGTCCTGGGAAAATCTGTGGCTGTGTGGGCACTAGGGGCTGACAGGGCAGAAGTGATTCCTGTCGGCCGGTGTGGGCATCGTCTGTCAGGAGATGCTGCAAGTTGGCAGGAGGACATGGCAGAGAGGTAGCCAAGAGGGAGTCAAGCCCAGGAACTTTATGAAGGTCTAGGGCAGTGGATAGGTCTAGGGCCTGTGAACTTAAGGGCCTAGACAGGAGCAAACAGGGCACAGACTTTGGTGAGGAGACTAATTTTGGTTTCTTTAAACTGTAGCCCTGTTAGAGGACAAAAGCTTAGAATTTACTCCAGTGAGTATAAAATGAGAGTTTTGCTGCCACGGATTGCGTTTTGGGTAGGATATAGGGAGAGAGAAAGGTGTACTTCATCAAAACCTACCTACTACTCCATCCTACCCTCTCTCACCTTTCTCCTAAGTTTACTTAAAGCTCTAGTCACATCAAACCCCTCACACTTCTCAGGATGTGTTCAGCCCTTTCAGGGCCTAGTCAGAAGTCTTCTTTGCCAGAGTTTGCCTAGACTCCCCAGAGACTTAGTCCATTCCTCCTCCAGGCACCCATAGCATTTGTTACAGTATTTGTTCATTCCTTTTTTTTACCCCTGGTGGTCTGTGTTATCATTATCCATTTGTTTTCCACTTATTAAAATTTGCTTTCATTGGAGGCATGAACCATGTACCTCTCCCAATACTCCTTCTCCCTACCTCGGTTCACACTTTGGAGTTCGTGTGACTCCTTGCTTAGCTTTACCTCCCACATACACATTTCAGGTCCTTAGCCGCTATTCCATCTGTCTCCTTATTTACTGCCACTCCCTAGGTTTCATCCTCATGCCCCTTTCACCCTTCAGCTGTACTAAATTCAAATTTCTTGAAGTTGGTTATGGCTTTCCCTTTACTTCTAAGAAACATATTACTTGTAGGGCAGATTACAAACTCTTTAGCCTGAATATTTAGGGCCTGCCTTCATTTTACCCTAGCCAGGCTTTTCAGTCTCATTGCTAACTGATCACTTCTCTGAGCCCTCAACTCTAGCCAAACTGGCTTTTATACCCTGTCCTTCTCCTTCTTCTACAACCCCTGTCTAAATTTGTGCTGTCCTTCAGGCCCTCCTGTTCTAGGACCATCGAAACTTCTGGGTCTTTAAATTCCCAGAGAGTGCCTTTCATTTGGCAGCTCATTATCTTATACTGTGGCCTTTATCAGATTTATTCATCTAGACTGTATGTGAGGATAGGTGCTTCCCTCTCCAGCACCTGCACAGAGTAGGTTTTGGTTGGTGAATTTTCCTACCTTATAAACTGTCTAGGTAGAACCTCACAGGTCTACTGAATCCCATACCTCTCTGGCATGGTGACTGCAGTCTGGGCAGGCAGGACAGGGACCTTCCTTTGTTCTCTGTGTGTTTCTTGTGCTGGGGGCCTGTGCATTTGGCTCTCTGTGTCCCTGCTACTTGGGGAAGGTACCATTGCTGTGCAGGCCCAGAGGCCTGCAGTGTCAGGCAGAGGGGTTGGCCTTTGATGAGTGAGCAGTGGATGAGGGGTGGGGATGGGAGGAAATTTGAAAAGAGGGGAAGGACATCGTCTGCACAGCTCTTCCTTGCCTATGACCTGGATCATTCCATTCCTTGCCTCTGAAGCTGTCCTCAGCTTACATTCATGTTCAGAGCAGTGTTCTGACTTGTGGATCTCAGGTCTGCTGAGGGTCAGAGACTAGCTCTGGTAAGGAATGGTGATCACAGACCTCCTGCTGTTGCTACTCCTACACCATACACTGGGGTGATGCCCTATAGAAGCCCTCAGGTTAGGAAAGAAGATCCCATGACGTCTGACACTTTACATTATAGTAACGTCAACTCTTGGACACAGGTGGAGTTTGGTTTTTGTTGTTCCTGCTGTAGCTAAAGCCACTTTCCCTCTAGCCCTCAGTTGGAGTAGCTGGCTTTGTTCCTTTTTTCGGTGGCCCTAAAGAGCTTGAGGCTTGACTCACATTCTTCCCTTAGCTGTGTCCTTCCACAACTGAATAATTCTAGCCTCTTATCCCTCCTTTTGTCTGGGAGACTGATGTATTGCCTCTTCTCTGACAGAAAGTTGTACAAGCGCTATGCCTTCCTGCGCTGTGATGATGAGAAGGAGCAGTTCCTCTATCACCTCCTCTCTTTCAATGCCGTCGATTACTTCTGCTTCACCAATGTCTTCACAACTATCCGTGAGTAGTCCTGTGCTCCCCACTAGCCTTCCCAATGCCAGTCTTCATGAGCCTGTCTGAAGCTAACTTACTGTCCCCTTTTTAAAGAAAGATTATCACTTGTACTTTCTTCCGTGGGGAGAGAGGTGTACTTGCCCTCCTTGGAGGTTGTATTTTCTCTCAAGCTTCTTACTCTTGTTCTGAACTAGGGAGCTGAGCGCTTTTGGCCATTGTGTTGTTACTGTGGTCCTGGGCACTGGGGGCCTAAGGTGGAGTGGGGTGTGGGAGGTGAAGTTCACTGCCCTCCCTGCACACCTGTAAGGAAACCTCCCTCTTGTTTTGGGCTGAGAGAGTCATTCAGCATTACAGAAAGTTTCAGAGTAGCCCCCAGGGAACAACAGCTCTTCCTGAAGTAGCAGAAAGAACTCCAGATGGCAGTGGGAGGTTTGGGTCCAGGCCCTGTTCTGCCCTAACTCATTATGGATCTGTGAGCCGTGTCTACTCCTGCAGTGGGGCTCGGTCTCCCTATTTGCAGAGCGAGGAAGAGGGTTTAAAATGGTCTAAGGAAGGCCCTTGGAGCCTCAACTTTCTTTGGTGCTAGGATGCTTTGTTTGGTGGGGGGTGGTCTGAATTTGCCCCATAACTAGTTGTTTGGCCAGTGACTCAGCAGCTTCAGCAGTGTGGACTCTTGTTCTATATGACACCCATCCTCCCTCTCAGAGGAAAGGGTTGTAGGCTTCAGTGGAAGCAGCACTGGACTGGAATATAGCACTGGAAGCAGCAGCACTGGACTGGGGGAAACTATTTCCCTCTCAGTTCCTCAGAAAAGGCATTGTGATACCTGCCTGGCCTCTCTGGAGATTGTTATTAGAGTCCTTGAGATGATAGATAGAAAAGTGCTCTGAAAAGCAATTCAGTGCAGTGTTGAGTTAGTGATATTGTTTAAGGAACAGGTTTACTTAGCTCTGAGCTTGCAGATGGGCTTGGATGTTTGGGTGATAACCCTGGGAGGAGTGAGATTGAGGGGAAGATTGGCTAATATTCTAAGCCAGCCAGAGACTGGGTCCTCAGGACCTGCTGCTCCAGGCTATGTACCAGGAACCCCAATCATGCCAGCACACCTGGGGCAGGTCAGGACCCTCTCGGGTATGGGAGGGATTCCCGATCCCCTCCAATGCCTTTGTGGCTTCCCCTAAACAGTGATTCCTTACCACATCCTGATCGTACCAAGCAAGAAGCTGGGGGGCTCCATGTTCACCGCCAACCCATGGATCTGCATCTCGGGAGAACTGGGTGAGACACAGATCCTGCAGATTCCCAGGAATGTGTTAGAGATGACCTTCGAGGTACGTGTTATCCGGTGACCACAGCCCCAGGCTCTGTGGGGATCTGAGTTTCGACAGCTACTTTGGGAAGCTTTCTCCAGGGTTTTAGAGGCCTTGCTCTATACAGCGTTACGCTTCAGCACAGCTGACCTGTCCCAAGACGATCAGAGGCCAGAGCCAAGGGTTGACCTGAGGATGGGGGAACCTGCCCTGTCTAAGTGGTTTCTGGCTGGAAGGCACCCATCTGGACTTGCATACCTCCTTGTCCATGGTGTATTGAAAAACCCCCAAGAATTCTTTCAGCTGCTGAGCCCAAATGTTCACAGAGAGCTCAGACTGCTCTGCCATTTCCAGAGCCTTCTGCTCCCAGGCCCTAGTCTTCCTCCAGGTAGTGGTCTCTTTCTTTCTTGGCATCGTGCCTCATGAGGTAGTACTATACTGCCAGCTTTGGCAGTAGGTGGAGTCATGAGCTCTGCCCCTGCAGATACTGGGGGGCCATGTTGCAGGGAGCCAGTCAGATGTGTGCCTCTGAGGAGTGTGGCGCTTTTCTTCTGTTTTCTTGACCTACCCCATCTTCTTTGTTTGGCTGTTCTCTCACAGTACCAGAACTTGGGGAAGCTCACTACGGTGCAGATAGGCCATGATAACTCTGGGCTGTATGCCAAATGGCTTGTTGAGTATGTGATGGTCAGGAATGAGATCACCGGACATACCTACAAGTAAGTGTTCCCTCAGCTATGCCCTGAGACAGTGGGGCTAGGTGTACCACCAGGGGCTGTGTTTGATGCTTGGGTATGTGGGGTTCTCAGGGAGACCTTTTAGGTTGTGATAGGCGGAGGCAACTTCCTGTTTGGCTCTGCCTCATGCCCTGAAAAGAAACAGAAGGAGGGCTTTACAAGTGAAGGTGTATGACATTGCTGTGCACAGGTTCCAGGCCACCCGTCACTCGGGTGGCTTCCCTGTTGCCGCACGGTGGGATGAGGAGCAGGGCCTTGAGGATCCCCAGCCCGGTTTCAGAGCCTGTCCTCAGGGATTGGCTTTTTGATGGCCTTTGCTGATCGGGGACGCTGAAGGAGCTGGCAGTTCTGACAGGCTATTGCCTGACCCTCAGGTTCCCGTGTGGCCGGTGGTTGGGGAAGGGCATGGATGACGGAAGCCTGGAGCGGGTCCTAGTCGGGGATCTGCTCACATCCCAGCCTGAGGTGGACGAGAGGCCATGCCGGACCCCGCCCCTGCAGCAGTCTCCCAGCGTCATCCGGAGGCTCGTTACCATCTCACCCAACAGCAAGCCCAGTAAGTGGGAGATGGGGCTGGGCCCTCATGTTGCCCTGCCTGGGGAATGGGCAGATTTCTGGAAGTACTGATAAGGGAGCCCAGATTCCCCACAGCCTGTGCAGCTGCCTCAGGAACCACCTCTGCCGACAAAGACAAAGCAGCCCCAGGCATTTGTCACCCTTCTCTCCTGAATCAGTTGAGGGGGAGTTGGCACTCTCGTTAGAGGACTGGAAGGAGAGGGGAGAGCTCCTGGATCCTGGCCTGGGTCCTCTGTGCTATTTGTATGTGCCCCTATAGAGGAGAGGGGTTTACTTTCTGCCCTTCCCCTTCCTGGTTCCTGGGCTTCACCGTCAAGGCTTGGCACTCTTTTGGTTGCCAAAAGTTCCAGAGCAAAGTGGAGAAGAAACTTGACCAGCATCTTCTGGAGACAGAACTCTAAGATCCTAGCTTTTGCTTTTTGTCCCAAGATTTTAGGAAGAGCTAGCTCAGCAAAGTTGGGTGGGCAAGAGCCACTCTTCCCAGGGTCCAAGCTGCCCTACCTCTCCCGTGGGTCTTCCTATGTCCTCAGTCTTTTGCTCAGTCAGCTAAGTACTGTTAACCTGAGACTGGATATCTGCTTGATTTTTATCAGAGCTGAACACTGGGCAGATCCAGGAGTCCATCGGTGAGGCAGTCAATGGCATCGTGAAGCACTTCCATAAGCCTGAGAAAGAGGTGAGCCTCCCTGCCCTCCAACCCAGGGCCTTATATTGAGTAAGAGAGAATAATCTTGTTCCAGGCCCATGTGCTGTGGACAGCCCAGCACATGGAGTGTGTGCCTCAGTTAGTTTGAGATTCAGCAGATTCCTTTCTCTGGGGGCCTGTGCCTAGGGTTGCCCTGTTTTCCTTATTCACTGACAACCCAGCAGAGCCCCTGGGTCTCCAATGGACAGTGTATTTCTGTCCTCTTCTGAAATTGTCTGGGTCTCCCTGAACATTGGCCACATGGGCTTTGTCCCCTGCTGGGGGCCCAGAACCATCATCTGTTCATTCAATAGCTATTTACTGAGAGCTGCTCTAAGTCAGGCCCTGCCAGGTGCTAGGGAGACTAGACAAGGTCCCTGCATGTCTTTTGCTGCCCTCCCAGGTGTGGGCAGTGGGCTGGGGATGCAGTGGTGGGAGGGCATCTTGGCTGAGGCAAGCCTGGCATTCTCCTCTGTTTCCTTATATAGCGAGGTAGTCTGACGCTGTTGCTTTGTGGAGAATGTGGCCTTGTCTCGGCCCTGGAACAGGCTTTCCAGCATGGATTTAAATCACCGCGGCTCTTCAAAAATGTCTTCATTTGGGATTTCTTGGGTGAGTTGGGCTAGGGTGTGAGGGTGGGAAAAGCATGCAGAGACATGGGGGAATCATCAGCATAATGTGGGTGCTGACCACTGGGGTCTGAGGTACAGAAGCCAAATCAGGTGACTCTCAGGTTAGATGTGTTTGTTTGCCCTGGCTTTTCTCGGAGGTAATAACAGAAGCCCTCCCACCCTTCGCCCCTCATCTCCTGAGAATTGGACAGGAAAGGTTCTTTCCAGGCATCTGTCATATATAATACAGGCTTAGTCATGACTCCTCACACTTCCTGCTCGTAGGTCCAAAAGACCAGTTGCATTGGAGTCCAAGCCCTGTGTTACACCCCCTTGGAGAATTTGATGCAAGAAGCTTCTCCCTCAAGAGTTTTGTTGAGAAAGGACCATCTTTATATCAAGGGCCACATAAAGAAATTTAAAATATAGAGATAGGGAACATAAGGATCATTTTTTATTTTTATTTTTTTTAAAGTACCGATTGTTTTAATTTATTCAAAGTGAAAATAAATATCCACATGGAACATTTTATAAAGTAAGTGGTTTCAAAATAAAACATAAAGACAAAATGGCCAATTAAACCATACTATCAAAGTGAATGAAACACAAATTTTCAAATTTTTCAAACTAAATATACATAGTCTCTCTCGTTTTCAGTTGAAGATGCCGTATTGAACGTTGGTCAGTCATGTGTGATTTTTAGGATGCCTTTAGAATTGAAGTCTGAGACCACAACTAACAAAAAGCAAGCACTTGGCTGCTTCACAGCAGGATGCAGATTCCTCTTTCTCAGCAGAATTCCAGACATTCATAAGGATCATTTTGAAATGTGACCAGTGGCCTCAGAGCACTCATGTTATTCCTACTAAGTTACTTGCGTTGACACGGAGGTAGGCCTGTGGCAACTGGCCTACAGGACAGTCAGGGACAGGTCGGTTTTGAGAGCCTTTGTCACTGGCAGGCTTGTCTCCTCTTCACAGAAAAAGCACAAACCTATTACGAGACTTTGGAGCAGAATGAACTTGTTCCTGAGGAAAACTGGCATACGAGGGCCCGGAACTTCTGCCGTTTTGTCACTGCGATCAACAATAATCCCCGGAACATTGGCAAGGATGGCAAGTTTCAGATGCTGGTGTGCTTGGGAGCCAGGTACTGCAGCCTCATGGCCCAGTGTGCACACAGCCAGCCCTGAAGGTGGTGCTGGAGGCCCAGTGTGGTGCAGGGGTGGGGAGTGGCTAATGGCCAGGTGCCGTTGGGCAGGTGAGGCATTGGTAGAGGCCCTTACTTTTCTTCATGCACCACGCGTGTGTGTGTGTGTGTGTGTGTGTGTGTGTGTGTGTGTGTGTGTGTGTGAGGAGTAGGGTGGGGATGAAAGCATGTATGTAACTGGGGAGGAGGGGCCACATTTTGATGCGAAGGAATAAAACCGTCCCCCTGACAAAATTTGAAGTAGAGTGTATATATCTAGTAATTTCTTTAACAAACATTTGAATGTGCCAGGCCTCATGGAAGGTGTGGGAATAGAGCTGAATAAAATACAGTCTCTACCATTTAGAAGTTCACCTGTCCTGATTATTTAGTACAAGGCAGAAGTTTGGGAGAGTTCAAAAAAGTACACATTCATAACGTTTGCTGAAAATGTAGAGGAGAAGGATCAGAGGAGTAGGTGGTATTTGAGGTGAGCCTTAACGGGAGGGTAGACGTGAGGAGGGAGCTTGAAGCAGACAGAACTAACAGAGAGACCCTAAAGGAAGCAAAGCATGTGGGATCAGGAAATAACAGGTGGAATGTGGGAAGGAAACACTTTAAGGGATAGGGGCCATGGGGAGCTGGGACAGAGTTGATTTTTAATCAGGGGACTGAAATGATAGTGATTTGATATCATGGATGGTATTCATGGGCAAGATTGTTAGGGGTTATTCCAGTGGGTCAGGTGAGAGCACGAAGCCCAGATAAACAAGGCAGTTTTTATTCATGCCGTGGAAGGGAGGGAGTTGGCATAGTGGTTAAAAACAGATTCAGGAACCAGATTCACCAGGTTCACATCGCAGATCAGCCACTTACTAGCTGTGTGCTCTTGGACAAGCTGCTTAACCTCCATCAACCTCACTTTCTTCATCTGTAAAGTGGGGATAATAATAGCACCGATAAAAAAAAAAATAATAATAGCACCGATAGCACCTACCTCACATCATGGGGTTGTCATGAAGGTTAAATCTCTTATAATGGTGACTGGCACATGCTGAGTGCTATGTGGATGTCAGCTTGCAGTGTTATTCCTGGTGGTGGTCGCTGTGGGGAGGAGCGACGATCTGGGAGAGATTGGCTGTTGAGATGGAGGAAGTGCTGCTGACAGGACATGGTGTCTTGTTGGTGGGGTTGTCTGGGGGGCTAGAGGGGGAGGCAGAGCAGGCCTTCTGGCAGATGACAGGGCCTGTTTGGGTCAGGTTGGGTTGGCATCCCTAGGGCTCGGTAGCCCACAGTGGGAGCCTTTTAAAGCTGTGTAAGACATCTTCGCCAAGTGCACTTAGGGGAGGGAAAGGGGGCTGCGGGAGAGATATCTGCTTCTCCAGCTTCAGACTTTGTTCAGGGTGTGATGGAGCAGGTTTCCCCCTTGGGCTTTCGCTAACCGTCTCCCTTCCCTTTCCCTTCTGACGCATCTGGACTGATCCTTCCCTGCCAGAGATCACCTCCTGCACCACTGGATCGCCCTGCTGGCTGACTGCCCCATCACCGCACACATGTATGAGGATGTGGCGCTGATCAAAGACCACACACTTGTCAATTCCTTGATCCGCGTGCTGCAGACACTGCAGGAGTTCAACATCACGCTGGAGACATCCCTGGTCAAGGGCATCGACATCTGACTTCCCAGCACCAGCGAGCAGCAGGACCCAGAGACTCGCCTGTAGCTCTCCCCCCTTCTTCCCAAAGGGACCTACGCGAGTTGTGCAGGAGATGAGAGATGTACACTCACTGTAAAAAGAAAAGTAGAGGATTTTTGGAATAAATAATCTATTTTAGAGTTTATTTGCTGATTTGCTTTTTACACACTTTCATGTGAAAGAGTGATAGGGAGAGGGAGACGAGGTTGGTGCCGCTTATTTTGAAGCTGGTGCCCTCCCTCGCCGTGGCTACGCGCTGGAGCCTGCGGCCTCCCTGGACTGAGCCTGCGGCACGTGTGGGGCAGTTCTGCTTCCTCGTCCCTGCCGCGTTAATGAGGCCATTCCACATTGTTTTTAAACTGATGTTTTCTATATTAACATTATTATGGATATTTGGCTTTCACGGGCCACATACAGGTGTGCTGAGCAGGAAGCCCCAAGCTCCACTCAAAGGGATTTTTAGTAGTGCCTCTGCAAGCACTGATGAGTCAGCTCCATGTCTTTTCTTTTTTTTGTCAGTATTATTTGGGAAGGAGACATGCCAGGATGTATCGTCGTGCAGAAAATCAGTTTCCTCTTGGCACGCAGTTGCACAGAAGTAAACATAAGCACGTTTTAACAGGTTTTCCTTTTCTTTCTTTTATGTATTATTTATTTAACCCTCCATTGTGTGTTTTAAGTCTTTTTCTTTTTTCTAAGGAAAGAAAAAGCTGTCACAGTCTAACTGGCTATGTTATCATTGTTAAATTTATGTTATTTTGCGACTTAGAAACCAGCTGCAGTATGGCCCACTTAATAAAACACCTGAAACAGAACTGTGTGGGTCCCTGACTTTCATGGGGTATTGCGAGGAGTGGGTAGTAGAGGGTGCAGTTGGGTCTGTCTGAGAGAACCAGGCTGTAGCGTCGCCTCCCAGGCCAGGACTGCCCAGAGGGCCTTGTGTGTCCTGGGTCCTACCCACTGCGGCACCAGGAGCTTTCCTGGCTGTTTGAGAGGGATGCATCCCAGGGTTAATTTCCCACTACCCAGAGGAGGAGGCTGAGGCAGAGAGGGGAAAAGACCTGGCCAAGGTTGCAAAAGTTGTCACTTGACCGAGACGGGATGGGCCATTTCTTGAAGGGTAAGAAAGACCAGGTGTGGGAACACGGCACAGGAGACCCTGTCTGCCCTCGGGAAGGAAAGCTTTTTCTTGAGAGAAGATTTGCTTTTTCCCAGGATGGCAGGTGATAGAGCTTTATAAGGGTCCCGGGAATCAGCTTCCTTTGGTTTTATTCTTCAACCAAGCTGCTTTGGCAGGAAGCTCCAGAAGTGTAGCACAATCAAGTACAGCACCTCAAGCCAATCAGTGTCCTCTTTTATGCTTCCCTGACTTTGCATGTTCTGTTCTCTGCCTGGAATGCCTCCCCTCTTGTCCACTTATGTTCATTGTTCAGGGTTTCCTTTACCGCCGCCCCCCACCCCCCACCCCGGGCACGGTTAATCATTCCCTCATTGTGCTCCTGTAGTTTCTTAGATGCTGGGACTTCCTCTCTGGGTTGTTATTACCTGCTTTCATGTTGGGCCCACTCCCTAGACTGAGCTCCTAGAGGGTGGGGAGGGTCTCTTGTTCATCTCCTTCCCTGAAGACTGACAGTGCTCAGGTGAGGTTTTTAAAGAGGTGAGGAAAGCAACTGGAGGCTTCCGGGACAGCTGCAGTGCGCCGTCCTGCCGGCAGGGGGTGTGAGCGGGTGGTGGGAGTCTTCAGGTTCTTTTGGAAGTGGGGCAGGTAGGCAGTGCCTCTGGAGCATGTGTATGTTGTGGGCCGAGATCAGAGATGACCTTAAGCCAGGTGCTTTACACATACCTCTCCCTTACTCACAACTCTGCAAGGCAAGTTTAGATTATTCCCAGTTTATAGGTGAGGAAATAGAAGTTCGGAGAAGGTTAGTCACTTGCCCAAGGCCACACATCATGTAAGTAGTTTGCAGTTACCAGACTGTTTCACTCCAAGCTTGTGGCTTTTCCATTGACAACTACTCCCTTATTGGATTCAGGCCTCTGCTCAGATGTCCTTAGAGAGACCTATTCTGACCACTCTAAAATACCAACAGTCACTTTTTCCCCCTATTCTGCTTTATTTTTCTTCCTAACATCTGCAACCATTATACTAATTATTTGGTAATTCTAAATGTAAGTTTTATGAGGGAGGAACCCAATCCACTTTGTTCATGAAGTAGTAGCTGGCACAGGTTATGTACCTAGTAGGTGTCTGTGGAATACATGAATTCATTGGCACTGGCTAACATCACAGACTATGAGCCAAAGTCCTTTGGTTGAATTCTTGCTCTGCTACTGGGACTTAGAGCAAGCTATGTAACTTTTCCGAACTTCAGTTTACTCACCGTCGATGAAATGGGAATGGTAATAGTGGCTGCCTCATAGGTTGGTTGTGAGGACTAAATGACTCTGCATATATGCCTGGAATAGGTCAGCGGTGTGTAAATGTTGGTCGTTGTTATTACCCCATTGTATCAAGCCCTGTCCTGGTTCCTGACTGAGACCCAGACTCTCTGTCCTTGAGGAGCTCAGAGGCAAGTGTTGCAGGAGAATATGACATCAGGGAAGATACTGACCACAGTGAGTTGTGCTTACGGTGGAGGATTGTCCCAAGAGTGGACATTGCATGTAGAGTGAACAGCATGTGCAAAGGCATGGCGATGTGAAGGTGCCTGCCGTACCATGAAGCTTGGGGAAGTCTAGTTCTAGAGTCAAGTCCGAGACAGGGAGGAGAGCATATGTGTGGGCTCTGCATCCGCAAAGTGGGAGACAGGGAAAAGGCTGACAGGTATCCCAGGGCTTTGAACATTGCTGGTGCTCAGTAGACGTGGACTGAATGAAAGAATGAACCCATGCTGCAGGCACAAAAACGAAAGCCATACCACCAGTATGTGGCATTCCTTGTGCACATTTACACCTGTGAAGAATGTTATTGATGCTCTGGCCCCTCCTTCTCTGACATGAGAAATGGAAACCTGTGGTCAGAGCATAACTGCTGGGCTGAGACATGACAACTGTGTGGCCTGAACAGGTCACTGGCAACATAGGCTCATAACCAACGTGTATGGTCTACTGCCTGGCAGATTCACCCATGACCGGACCACGTCTCAGAGGAGCAAGGGGAGGGTACTGTTTAGGTAACCTGGGAGTATTTCTCCTCTGCCTTCAGCCACCAGTCGAGCCGGTTAGAGTTAAATGACCTTTCTGGATGTGGTCATGGGTCTAACTTGTAAAGTGGTCCAGTGGGTCCTGGCTCTGTGTGATGTGTGCACAGCATCCAGCACTTGATTATGTGCTTTGACGGAGGATGCTGGTGGCCTCAGTCAGCCAAAAGCAGTAGAGAAGCAACACCCTTTCCAGCAGACGCTGCTGAGAAGGTAAGTGTGAATCATGTTTTATAAATCAGGGCTCTCCTGGAACCATCTGTGTTCTGCTCCTTCTAACAGCCGATTGTGCTATGAATATGAATGTCTCACTTTCTACTGCGTTTTGTTTTATAATCTGCAGCAAACCCTTTTCGGAATGATGTGTGATATAAGAGAACAGACATGTTCAGTAGCTCAATGTTTCAAGGACACTCGAGTCAACTGCCTCTCAAGCAGCTCCGGGTAGATCAAGTGCAGTCAGTGTGCTCAGTAAGCAGCGCTTCCTGCCTCGACTTCTGCACCCGCTCTAACTCAGTGCTTCTCAGACTCTGAGATTTCAGGGACTGGTCAATAAACAAGCAGATGAACTCAGTGAATTGTTACGAAGTGAGCACCCTTGTAACCACTACCCTGGCCAGGAATAGAGCTTCACCAGTCTCCCCAGCGTCCTCCAAGCTCCCCATTCCCCATTCCTGTCCCAGCCGCCTCCCTCCTTCCAACTTCTTGACCTTTACAGTAATGACTTCCTTGAGTTTCTTTTGTTGTTTTATCACCCAAGTGTGCATCCCTACACACTATAGTTTAGTTTTACTGTTTTGTTTTTTTTTTAGACTTGATACATCTCTCTTAATCTAACGAGTTTCCTCTACCCCTTTCTTTTCTTTTCTTTACAGTTTATCTGTTGAGGAACCTGGGCAGTTTGACCTGTAGTTTTTCCACAGCCTGGATTTTGCTAGTTTCACCCTGGGGGTGCAGTTCATTGTGCTCCTTTACTCTGCACTTCCTGCAAATCAGCAGCTAGATCCAGAGACCTGATTTGCCTCAGGTTGGATCCCTCTGATGATGAGACTCTAGGCAGTGTGTGCTCATTTACCAGGAGGCACCTCATGACTGGTGTTCACTTCTATTGGTGTTGGCAGTCACTGATGCTCAACACCTACATCCGGTAAGTAATTCACTGGGGGTTGCAACATGGGGATATTCTAATCTATCATTTTGTTTTCATTTATTAGATGGAATAATTTTATAAGGAGATGCTCCCCCCTCATCTATTTGATTTCTCAGTAGAGTTTGTATAGGAAAGGCAGGATAAGTGCTTAATTCTTTCCTTTTATTTACTCAACTTTTAAGACAATAAATTGGACTGGTTCCCTGCTATCCTCAGAAGGTGGCTATTTAAAAAAAATTACTATGAACTTATGAATAAACATATCTGATGGGTTTCACTTCATTGCAATTATTGTCTTTATTGTCCCATCTTGGCTGTTGGGAGCCTCTTCAAGTTGGTTGGCTCCTGAGTTGTTTGACAAGACTCTGGTGGTTGCTTTCTGGCATTTCAAGATGTCCCAAGCTCCTCTTCTACATTTTCTGTCCTAAACTTGGAATCAGCTATTTCTCTAAGAAGCCCTGGGTTTCACGTGTGTTTTACCCATCCCCTATGTATAAAGGCAGCCCTACCACCTCCTGCTCTTCAGGCTCAATTATCTCTGCCAAGATGGTGACTCCTTTCTTATCTGCTGGTCCTCGGACACATGGAATGCAAAGTGCCCTGGTGGCAGCTGGAGCCTATAGTTCAATGCACCGGGACCTAAAGAATGTAGTTCTGTGTCCCCTGGAAAGAGTGTGCTCCCTTTGGAGATCAGTGCTTCCAACCCCACAGAACCCAGAGCTGCAGAAACAGGAAGCACAGTGTCCCACAGTGGGCCCTTGGAAGTGATGGTAAGTGTGGCCACTCCTTCTTCTGCCCCTTGGTTCCTGGAACCATGTATTCTTCCTTAGGGACGCAGCAGCACATGAAAGTATCTGATTTAATGAATATACTGGATCCTGAAGGATGGCACCCCACCCTTGAAGATTATTGCCTCAGGTTATTGAAGCTAGTGCTTCAGTTGTGCCTTTAGTAGGCCATGTCAGGACTCTTTGAGGTTGGTAGCGTCTGGATGGTGCAATTAAAAAAAAATCTATCTATCTATCTGTCTATCTCAATCACCAGTGGATCCTAACGTCACGGGCCCACTCCCTAACTTGCCTCACTGTGAAGTGGTGCGCTGGTTGAATGCTATGCTGGATGTAATTCCGTACCTGAGGATCAGGTACTCTCTAAGCTTCTGGATATTGGTGCTAGCTGAGGTTCTGTGGGCAGGAAAGGCAAACATTTTCAGAATAGATCTCTGTCCTTGTGAGGATGAACTGCAGGCTCTCCCAGGATGGAAGGGGCCTGACATAGCTGATTTGCCACCAAGTGGCTGGTTGGTCTCCTCAAGGAATAATGCCATATCTGGGGCTCAGCTTTGGTCTCTTTCGCTGGCAGATTGGACACTCAGAGGCAGCAGTAGCTAGATTAGCTTTGGTACATGGGCGTCCGTGCTGGCGGGCCTATGCATAGCCTCCATATCTATCTTGTGACCAACTCCATTCATGTGCTTATTGTGCCCGTTCCAGGGTGGCCAGTGACAAAGTGGCTGAGTCATTTAATCTACTTAGTTCACTTCTCTTCTGTGGTAGATGCTGTCTGGTGGGTGGTGATGTGTGACATACTGGCTGTCTACTTCTAAGAGTCCAACCACACCCCTCTACCCCAAACCTTCTTGTCGCTAGTCTTGCAGACCCTTTCCTTCCAGTCCCCTGACTAGCCAGCTAGGCCACGGGCCACTGCCCAGGAATGTGTGTCCAGCCTCTTGTATACAGCTCTCCTTCCATAACCAGGGTCACAGTCTGCAGCTCACTGGGAAAATTTTCCCTTGCTTCCCACTGTCTTTCAAGGCAACTCCTGAATGTGACTGTCATGCAGCCACTGTCCTTTTTGGTTTCCACCCACATACCAAGCTGACCTACCAGCAAACCAAGGTTACCATTTCTATCTTACAATGACCTACTGCTGGCTGCACCTGACTTTATGACTTGGCCAGCTTGACAGAACCCAGTTCATAACTGGAAGTTCTTGATGTCTTTTCACTTGAGCTCATGGATAAGCATTTCATCTAAACCAGGGCCCAGGGCCAGGAGCTGCTTCTCAAAAGGTGTGTAATTCTCTGCTGTAGATGGCATGACTTTGATCCAGAATCCCAGGGGCCTACTTTGTGATTCTTTCCCTGGGGCTTGCAATGAGCTCTAGATTGCATCGTTACCCATCATTGACACTTCCAACACTATAGAGTCTGCTGGATCGTATGACCCAAGTGACAGGCTATTTGCTTAGCAGCTTGGACCTCTTGTAGAACCCTCTTCTGCTCCAGGCCCCACTCAAAGCTGGCACTTTCTGTGTCCCCAGAGAAGAATTCCTAGTTGTGGAATGTGGGACCTCCAGAGACCAAAGAGGCCTTCCAGGTGCTGAGCTTCCTTCTTTGTGGTAGAGGATGAAAGAGGCATCAATCGGTCTTTTAATTTGAAGGGGATATTCTGGCACACCCACGACCACTGGACAGCTAAAAACTTCAGTGAGGTAGCAGGTCCCTGAGTCTTCATAGGCTTTATTACCCACCTACTGGAGCATGTGTCTTAAGGTCTCCAATAAACTAGCCACCTCTTGTTTTTCCCACTCAGTCACTATTTATTTATTCTTTAATAAATTCCTTAGGGACGACTCATAGGAATATTGTTTCCAGAGTTCTTACATGTTTTACTTGAAGGTCAGTTTTGCTAGATATTAGATCTTGGCTCACATTTTCTCTCCTTGGATATCTGAAATACATTATTCTGTCTCTGGCATGAGTTATTACTGTCAAAAAGTCCAGTGATCACTTTATTTCTTTTTAAAATCACATGCTTTTTTTTTTTTTTTGGCTAAATGCTGAAAATGCTTTTTCTTTAAACTTATATAATTTTACTAAAATATAACTTGGTGTTGGTTGTCCTAGGTCAATAATCTCAGGTACATGGTGTGCTCTTCCAAATGTGAGGGGCCTTGGGTGATTTTCCTTTCACTGTGAACAGAACACCCATCTTGGAGGAAATAAGTGCTCTGACCCAGGTCATGCTTTTTGTGGTTTGACTCCAACTTAAAGTTTTAGATACCATCTTGGCATCTTCTCTGCTGATGAGATACTCCCTTAGCTCCATCTGGGCCTGCTGCCACTCTGCACACTGAGAGAATGACCTTGTTCACAGGTGGTCCAGTAGGTCAGTCTTCTGGCCTGACCCTTAAAACACCGAGAGTATTTTCATTCACTTTTTCATTCATTTATCCAACAAATTTGTGAGTCCCAGTTATGTGCCAGCCACTGTTCTAGGCACTTAAGCAATTGTGAGCAAATACTAACTATTAGAACTAATAAACGGAAGATTGGCAAGGTTTCAGAATACAAGATCAATATACAAAAATAAATTGTATTTCTCTACAGGAGCAATAAACAAACTGAAGTTAAATTAATAAAACAATTTATAATAGTATCAAAAAATACTTAGGAACCTATAACAAAAGTGTAACACCTATGTATACTCTGAAAACTACCAAACATCACTGAAGGAAATTAAAGGAGATGTAAATAAACAGATATGCATGTTCATGGGTCAGAAGACTTAATACTGGTGAGACGGCAATACTCCCTAAATTGATCTATAGTTGAATGCAATTCCTACCAAAATTCCATGTGACTTCACAGAAATTGATAAATTAATCCTAAAATTCATGTGGAAGTTCAAGGGACCCAGAATAGCCAAAGCAAGCTTGAAAAATAAGAACAAAGTTGGAGGACTCACATTTCCTGATTTCAAAGCTTACTGCAAAGCTACAGTAATCAAGACAGTGTTGTACTGGCATAAGGATAGACATACAGATCACTGGAATAGAATTTAATTCAGAAGTAAATTCTCACATTTACAGTCAACTGGTTTTTTTTTTAAATTATTTATTTATTTATTTGGCTGTGCCAGGTTAGTTGTGGCATGCGGGATCTTCTTGTTGCGGCATGTGGGCTCTTAGTTGCAGCATGCATGTGGGATCTAGTTCCTTGACCAGGGATCGAATCTGGGCCCCCTGCACTAGGAGTGTGGAGTCTTAACCACTGGACCACCAGGGAAGTCCCCAGGCAATTGATTTTTGACAGGGTGCCAAAATAAGTCAGTGGGGAAAGAATAGTCTTTTTCAACAGATGTGCTGGGATGACTAGATATCCACATGCAAAAGAATAAAGTTGGACTCCTACCTAGCACCACATACAAAAATGAGCTCAAAACGGGTCTCAGGGCAGGTCATGCTCATGTGTGGTTTCTTAGCTGGGCTGTTTCTTCTCTCCAAAGTTTTAATCAAGTAGGCATTGAGCATGAGTTCCATGTTGGTACCTTTGCTGGCTCTGATGAGAACAGAGATAAATCATACCGGGCTCTCCCCCAGGCAGCCTCCCACATGTCCATGTGCTGTCTTTGTCAAGGGCAAAGTCCATGGACACGGTGACAAGAATAGCGATGACCATGATGGTGATGATCGCTAATGTTATGGAGTACTAACTCTGAGCCAAGCACCATTCCCACCACTTTACAAGTATTTCTCATTTGATTCTTTTTTTTTTTTAAGTTAATTAATTAATTCTATTTTTGGCTGTGTTGGGTCTTCGTTGCGCGCGGGCTTTCTCTGGCTGCAGCGAATGGGGGCTACTCTTCGTTGCGGTGCGTGGGATTCTCATTGCGATGGTTTCTCTTGTTGCGGAGCACAGGCTCTAAGCTTGCGGGCTTCAGTAGTTGCAGCACACAGGCTCAGTAGTTGTGGCTTGTGGGCTCTAGAGCGCAGGCTCAGTAGTTGTGGCCCCCGGGCTTAGTTACTCCGTGGCATGTGGGATCTTCCCGGGCCAGTGCTCGAACCTGCGTCCCCTGCATTGGTAGGCGGATTCTTTACCACTGCACCACCAGGGAAGTCCCTCTCATTTGATTCTTACAAATATTATTATCCCTGTTTCACAGATGAGGAAACTGAGGCACAAGGGAGGTGGACTAACTTGCCACACAGCTGATAAGTAGCAGAGCTTCTGAGAGAGGGGCTCTCAGGGAAGGCTTCCAGGGGAAGGGGCTGCACCTGTGCCAGGCCTGGGCTGATGACATTGATAGAGAGGAAAGGGGCAGGCGTCATGGTCAGCTGGGGCAAGGTCTTCACCTTGACTGCACTGGCCACATGTCTCCTTGGAGTCCTGTTGCTGACCTGACCACACTGGGCTCAGCAGCCCCGTGGAACTCTGGGCCTGCCGTGGCCTCCACAACCCACACTGCCCTAATGAGCATCTCCTCAGCCTGGCACAGAGCAGGAGCTTGTGGGTAGTTGCTGGGGTCCTAAGACTTGACATTTACACTTGCTCATGGCCTGAACTCCTAACTTCCATGGCACTTCTCTTATTGAAAATAATTTAATTACGAAAGCAATACAGAGTCATTATAGAAAATGCACAGCCATTACACATGTAATGGAAAGACAAAATGGAAGAACTGGCTCTGGCTACTAATTCAAGCTGGAGGAGGTGACTATTTAAAGGGTTCTTGATGGTCTTTTGGATATGAAAGGTCAAGATATTCCTGCTGGAAAAAGCATGTTCCACAAGGGAGACCTCACACTCTGCATAAGAAAATGAAGGACTTGAAGGATTTGGTGGTTCGGTGGAAGGTAAGGACCCAGAGTGGGGTCCTGGGCCAGAAGTGAGGGTATCCTGAAGGGACCCAGCCGCTCTGTGAGAGGCAGGGGTCAGAGAAGAAGAATGTCCGGTGAGAATCCCCCAGAAGCAGGGTCAGCCAGGACACACTGGAACAGAGATGCTCCCGCTGATTTTAAGTTGTCTACCACACCATGCAGAGCTGTAGTCCTTCAGCAGTGCCTCATGTAAGACATTCTTTGGAGAAATCAAGGAAAAAGGACAATGTTCCATGTTTGTGTTAACTAAGGATAGAGAGAAGGAAACAGCTGTAGAAAGTGGGATGCCAGGGAAACCGAGGGCGGCAGGAAGAGGAAATCAGAGTAAACATGAGAACTAGGCATCTGGAAATTTGCACCAGTGTTGGGGGAGAGCATTGGAATTTGCATATATATATATATATATACATGCTTACGTACATTTGCTATATACTTTCCTTAGTATATAAGATGAAGGTTTCAGCCATTTTTATTTAAATGTTAAAAGAAAGGGTGATTCTGCAAGGCTGGAAGACTGGGGGATGCAGAGATGGCTTGGGCTACAAGATAAACAAATGGAGGAAAATAAAAATCCCACCACTCCCCACCATGTAAAGAGAGTCACTCTTTGTAAAGAGAGTAACTCCAAATATTTTGGTGTATATACCTTTAGACTTTTTTCTACACACTTATATCATTCTGTATCTAATTTTTTTTTTTTTTTTTTTTTTAGTACTCGGGCCTCTCACTGCTGTGGCCTCTCCCGTTGCGGAGCACAGGCTCCGGACGCGCAGGCTCAGCGGCCATGGCTCATGGGCCCAGCCGCCCCGCGGCATGTGGGATCTTCCCGGACCGGGGCACGAACCCGTGTCCCCTGCATCGGCAGGCGGACTCTCAACCACTGTGCCACCAGGGAAGCCCTGTATCTAATTTTAAAAGTTGATTTAATGTGCACATGATTTTGAACTCTGCTTTTTTCCACTTAACATGGTATTAAGAGCATCCTTCCTTTTCAATAGATAATTCATCTTGGCATCATTTCTAGGGGCTGTGTAATATCTTGTATGGGGATACCATAATTGATCCACCTGATCACCCTACCAAGGCTTAATGTTTTGATTTTAGCTGTGTTTTTATGAAAGTTAGACATGCTCATAGTTTGAAGAATCAAATAATTCTATAAACCTTGCTATGAAAAATAGCAATCCCTTACACATTCTCCCCCTGCTCAGGAGCAGAAGCAATCACTTTCACGTCCTATTAAGCTAATTACTTTCGTATTTACTCCTGTGCCTCTAAACAACTGCCTCGAATTGCTACTTGTTGATTTTTTTATCTTAGGTATTATTTCTTCATTTCTTGCTATGGAAATTGAGGACTCATCTCACTTTCTTCCTATATTCCCGGGACACATCTCCCCATTCTCATGTCCTCCTGATAAAATGATATGGTAGTTTTGGCTAGATCAACATGTAAAGTTTACATTATTATGGTTATGTAAACACTGTTGACTGCTGCATGATGTAGTAAAATATGATGAATTGTCCTTTCCTCCACAAATTTTCTTTTCTCTGGAGTTGTCTTGTGTTGCAGGTTGGTGTTTCCAGAAAGCAAACTCTGAGATGGATCTTAGTGTGTAGGATGTTTCAGACAGCATTGAGGATTTGGGAGAGAAAGAAGTCAGACTGCCATGCAGGCCAAGCACAGCCCTGACTGATGCCCTGGGAGCTCTGGAGCCAGAGTGGAACTTTGGAATGGTCCCTTCAGTGCTTGTTTCCTTGCATTAATCACTAATTTAACCCCAGATCCTTGGCCAGTTGTCAGAAGCTCCTCTCAATGCATTAGTTTGTACCAGATAGTCAGTGCATTCCTGTCTTCTTAAAGAAGTCTCTCCTTGACCCTTGGACCTGCTCCAGGCGGGACTGGTGGCTCCTGGGGCTGCTGTCATTCTGGGCTCTCATTTCACCATCACCCTGGGCTTCAGGGCATCACATTGTATAAAGGTTCTGGTCACTGTACTCCCCTGTATTGGATATTCTGTTTTCCTGTGTTCCATGCTATCTTCTTTCTTAGTTTATTCTCTTGTTTTCGTGGAGCATGTCTTCCAGTAACATCCATAGAAAGTAGAGTAATGGGCCATACATTTTTCTGAGATCTTACATATATGAAAATGTTGTTATTCTACCCTTACATATTCCTAGTTTGGAAAAAGATAGACTTCTAGCTTGGAAATACTTTTTCTCAATTTTAAATGCATTGCCTCATGCCTCCTAGCTTCCAGCATTGCTACTGAGAAGTCCAAAACCACTCTGATGTCTGACCTTTTGTATGAGACTTTTTTTTACCTTATGGAAGCTTGTGGGATCTTTTCTGTCTCTGATGATAAAATTTGCCTATGTGTGTGCATGTATGTGTTTTCTTTTATCCATTGTAGGCACCTGAGGGGCCCTTTCAATTCATTTGGAAATTCATGGGCTTCATTCCCAGGAAATTTTCGTAAATTATCCCTTGGCTGTTTTCCTCTCCTTTTTCTGTTTTATTTTTCTGGAATGTCTATTATTGAGGCACTGTATGTTCTATACTTCATCTTACCACTTACTCATTTTTCCATCTTTTTGTTTTTATTTTTGGAAGATTTCCTCAGTTTTATTATCTATCACTTTTCTAGTAAGTTTTTAAAATGAAACCTGACATGTAAACAGCAAAGTGCACAACTCACAAGTATGCATTTAGCTCAGTGACTCATCAGAAACTGGAAACACTTGCATGACTCCAACCCAGGCCAAAAAATAGATGATTATTTTTACCTATTATTACCTCTCATGCCCCATTCATCACCACTCCCTTCCTCCCCCCAAATCATCAGGATCCTAACTTCTGACACCATAAATCAATTTTGTTGTTTTCAAGCTTTAGCGTGCATCAGAATCACCTGGAAGATTTGTTAAAACAGATTTCTGGCAATCACTTTCTGAGTTTCTGATTCAGTAGTTCTATGTCGGAGCCCAAGAATTTTCATTTTTAACAAGTTACCAGGTGCTGCCGATGCTGCTGAGAACTACTGGCCCATTCTTTAACTGAAAACAAATGGAATCATACCGTGTGTCCTCTTTGGTGTATGGTTTCTTTTGTTCAAAATTAACCTTGTGAGATTTATCCCTTTTTTTAAAAAAAATGTAGCTGAAGTTCATTCATTTTAACTACTGAATAGTATGACTGTACCGTATAGTATGAATTTATTTATCCATTTTGCTGTTGATGGTCATTTGGGCTACTACCAGTGTTGGGTTATTGTGAATAATGGTGCTAAGAACATTCCTTTAGAGTATTTCGGTGAAAATGTGCATACATTTCTGCTGGGTATATACATGTAGGAGAGGAATTGCTGGTAGGCAGCATGTGTCAAGTTCTTTTCCAAAACAGCTGTAGCAATTTTTACTCCCAACAGCAGGTTGTGAGTGCTCTCCTTGCTCTGCATCCTACACAACACTTGATATCGTCAATCTTTTTATTTTTAGCCATTCTGGTAGGAGTGCAGTGTTCTCTCATTGTGGTTTTAATTTGCATTTCCATGATGACTGATGATATTGATTACTTTTCCATAAGCATATTGGCTATTTGGATATTCTTCTGCATGAAGTACCCATTCAAGTTTCTTCCTCATGTTTCCATTGAAGTACCCTTTCAAGTTTCTTCCTCATGTTTCCATTGATTTATCTATCTTTTTCTTATTGACTTGTGATGGTTCTTTATATATTCTGGATATGACTATTGGTAATACATATTGCAATAATTTCTTCCATTCTGTGGTTTACCTTTACTCTATTAACAGTGAATTTTGATAAATATAAATTTTTGAGTTTTGTGTGTGTGTGGTGAGAGCACCTGAAATCTATTTTAAAGTAAATTTCCAGTATATAATACAATATTGTTAACGATAGTCATCACACTGTACAGTGTGATGTACAGTGTGATCTCTGGGCTTATTCATCCTGCATAACTGTAACTTTGTACTCTTTGACCAACATCTCCCCATCTCTCCCACTTCCCTGCCCTTGGTAACCACCATTCTACTCTCTGCTTCTATGTATTCAACCTTTTTAGATTCCACATGTAAGTGAGATCATGCAGTATTTTTCTTTCATTCCTGGTTTATTTCATTTAGTGTAATATCCTCCAGGTTCACCAGTGTTATCACAAATAGCAGGATCTCCTTGTTTCTTAAGGCTGAATAAAATTATATTCATATATTGGGGCTTCCCTGGTGGCACAGTGGTTAAGAATCCGCCTGCCAATGCAGGGGACATGGGTTCGGGTTCGAGCCCTGGTCTGGGAAGATCCCACATGCCACGGAACAACTAAGCCCGTGTGCCACAACTACGGAGCCTGTGCTCTAGAGGCCGCGAGCCACAACTACTGAGGCCGCGTGCCTAGAGCCCGTGCTCTGCAACAAGAGAAACCACAGCAATGAGAAGCCTGCGCACCACAAGGAAGAGCAGCCCCTGCTCACTGCAACTAGAGAAAGCCTGCACACAGCAATGAAGACCCAATGCAGTCAAAAATAAAATAAATTTATTCAAAAAATTATATTCATATATATATATATATATATATATGCACACACACACACACACACACACAGAAGACACAGAGCAAGCCGACAAAGAAACGGATATAGGAATGGATGAAGAACAAGCAATAGCAAAGAAACCTACAGCTGAAAAAGATAAATTGTAAATTATACTCTCACTATTTGGATCCTGTGTGGAGAGGGAATGTGAAATTTAAGTTACTTCTTTTGGGAGAGACTTGCCTTTGTACCAATGACAATGACCAAGAGGATGGAATGTGCTAATTTATCTAAAACAATGAGGGCTCACTCCTGGAGATGGAATTGGGGTTGGTTTTCCAAAGCACACAGGTAGCTTAGGGGAGAGGTGGATACCTGAATGAAATGAATGAATGAAAATCTATGCATTGTTAGCAGGAGATAGTGGGTGACGGACGCTTGAGAGGCAACAAAAAATGTCTACTACATTTTCCAATGAGCACAATGAGTTTAAGCCTTGACTACTCTTGGAGTCTCTGCAGCACAAATAGGTGTTGGCAGGGAAATTAATTCCCAATTTCACGGGAACTAAATAACTCTCTCTGTGATGGATGTGTTTGTTTGGTAGTCAGTGCTGACTTCCAAGTCCTTCTAGAATGCCTTTCTGCACTGCGTAAGCTAACAAGCTAAAAAAACTGCAGCATAAACAGCATTTCCAGGCTCTCTTGCAGCTAGGGTCCTGGATGTGATTTACATCCTGCCAGTGAAATGTATTCATGTGAGATTTGAAAAGTAGGAACGAGGCAGAGGCTATCTTCCAACTGCTTCTGGTTTTGTTTGTTTGGTTCATGAACAAGGCTTTGATAAGCCTAACAAACAATTTCCAGGTATTGAGAAGCAGTTGCTGTGATGGCAGCCTCCTCCACTTGATTCTTAAGAGTTTAAGTAACTTGTTCAAGGTTACATAGATAATTAAACGACAGAGTTCAAGCTCAGGTGTCTGAATTCACAGCTATTTGGAGAGTTCTCGAGGTTTGCCCCAGTTGAGCAGAAGTAGTGGCTTCCCTGGCGGGTTAGGTCTGGGAATTGTTCCTGAAGGCCCAGCTTAGGGCTCACCCCTTCACTGCTTCAAAACGTTTTGTTAAGTGCTTAGTTCTTTCTGTTATATACTTTCAGAGCCATTTCAGTTTCCTGCACTGAAAACTTCTAACATAATAGTAGGGAAACACCCTTCTGGGATCTGGACAGAGCTAGCTTATCTCCCCAAATCCCAGGTTTCCTAATTATAATCACACCATGGGTATGGATTAATAGCCAAATTTCTCCCAACAAGCAGGGGCAAGTACCTGTGCTTTGGCACAGCTGTAGAAGAGCCTGAATAGAGGAAGTCAGGAAATAGGGCACCAGCCGGGCTTGGCTTCCATGGGTCCTGCCTCCACCGGGTGTGTGGGGAATGAGAATCTCTTTTACTACGTGCCCATTTTTACTATGTGCCAGAGCCTGTGCTCTGTACTTCACAAACATCATCACATCCACGACTCAACCCTGCAAAGCAGGTATGATTACCCTCAGTTTACATATGGGGAAACTGAGACTCCGAGAGGTTAACGTGACCTGACCAAGATGCTCAGAGTTAACATTCAAGTCTGCCTACATACTCAGCATGTACACATTTACATTTTAAAAATTCTTCTCCTAATTATAAAAGTAATATATGTTCATTGTAGAAGCTTTGTCATCATCCCTTTAGTGTCATGGTAGCAGGATGGAAGCAAGGGCTACTTTTTCTACAAATGAATTTACATAATTGTAAAGTCTCTGCTTCTTCTATTACATATGCTGCCCAGTTTTTGATATAGGATATATGAACTCTATTTTCTTTCTTTTTCTCTTTCTTTTCTTTTTAATTGAACACTGGCATGAACAATATTTCAGAAATAAATAATTGACACACTGACTTGTGTTGACACATTAATAAATGAAAGGACATAGCTAGTTACCTGCAGTAAAATTGCAAAATGGATAATTGAAAGGAATCACAGGTCACATCTTAACTTATAATCTTATTAATAGGCTATATGAGCTAATTTAAAAGGATTACAGCATCTCTGTATCAGTAATCTTATACGATCATTTTAACGACTTACCAAAGTGTGTGTATTTGCATGTGTGTGTGTTTTGGTTGCCCATTCTCTTCCCACAGGCTTTAGGCAATACTTAAAAATGTGGCTACAAGAATTTAGAAGAAGTTATCTGTTGCCTGTTTAGCCTAAATTGGTCCAGGATGATAACTCACTGTAATCAGGTCTCAACATTTTGTAGGCAGCAGGAGAAATTCACTTACACTCTGTGGCTGAAAATGAACTATGAACAAACCTCATATTGAAAATTTCCATGATTTTCTTTTTTTTTTTTTGCAGTACGCGGGCCTCTCACTGTTGTGGCCTCTCCCATTGCGGAGCATAGGCTCCGGACGCACAGGCTCAGCGGCCATGGCTCACAGGCCCAGCCGCTCCGCGGCCTGTGGGATCTTCCCAGACCGAGGCACGAACCCATGTCTCCTGCATCGGCAGGCGGACTCTCAACCACTGCGCCACCAGGGAAGCCCCCATGATATTCAAAAATGTTTGGGATCTAGACTTCATTCAATTTTAAGGTACTTTGGTGGTCATGACAATAAAAACCACCTCTACTCCAGTCCTCC
Source organism: Neophocaena asiaeorientalis asiaeorientalis (assembly GCF_003031525.2). Lineage (NCBI taxonomy): Eukaryota > Metazoa > Chordata > Mammalia > Artiodactyla > Phocoenidae > Neophocaena > Neophocaena asiaeorientalis. The sequence continues at coordinate 5,465,369 of NW_020174438.1, forward strand.
TCGTCTTCCTCCGCCTCCTCCTCGTTCTATGGTAATATAGTTAAATGGTTCAACCACTAAAAAGTATAAAGACACAATCACTGAAACCTCCCTCCCATCCTTGACCTCCATCTACCTAGCCATCTTCCTAATTTCTTATATATCTTTCTAGAAATTCTTTATGTATATACAAGAAAATATAAATTCTTGTGTTTTTCTTTTTTACACAAAATGTAGCAGAACATACACATTGTTCTGTACTTTTTTTTTCATTTAAAAGTATATCTTGGAGAGCTTTTCATATTAGAACATATAGAGCTTCCTCCTTCCTTTTTATAGCTATGTAATATTTTATGGATGTCATATAATTTATATTTCTGCCTGGGGTTTTTCACCATTTTTGTTGCTTCTAATCTTTTGCTGCTACAAACAATGCTGTAATGAATAGCTTTGTGCATATGTCATTTTGCACATGTGAGAGTCAACATATATTAAATATGTTTATTTAATTTAAATAAATGTTTTAAGACTGCTTTTTGTAGAACTTGTGTCAATATACACTCCCACCACTAATGTTTGAAATGCCTGTTTCCCTAGACTTGCCATGAAAATGTTATCAAACTTTGGATTTTTTGTTTCATATGTTTAAGATTCATTTATATTTCTTTTAATTCGTGTCCTTTCCCCATTTTCTATTGGGTAACTGGTCTTTACTTATTTATATCTAGAGGCTCTTTACATATGAAAGAGATTACTCCTTTGTAACCTAATATGAAAACATTTCTCCCAATTTATTATTTATTTATTCTTTGACTTTACTTATAATGTTCCTTAAACACTAAAGTATTTTCTTTTGTATGGTTGAACTTATTAATCTTTTATGGCTTCTGGATTTGGGGTGACAGAAACTTTCCTTACTACAAGATGAAAGGTATTTTCTCATTTTTCTTTTAGAACTCTTGAGGGTTTTTAGAAAGTTAAAAAAATTTTTTTTGGTCATGCAGCTTGCTGGAGGGATCTCGGTTCCCCAACCAGGGACTGAACCCAGGCCACGGCAGTGAAAGCCTGGAATTCTAACCACTAGGCTGCCAGGGAACTCCCTGAAAGTTAAATTTTTTATTCATTTGAAGTTAACTTAGTGAGGCATGAGGAATGGATTCAACTTCATTGTTGTTTAAGTGGCTACCCATTTGTTCCAATACCGTTTATTTAGTGGTCCATATTTTTTCCAATGACTTGAGATGTCAGCTTTATTATATTGTATCTATGTATGATTTTGTGACTATTTCTGGATATTATATTCAACTCCATTAGCCTGTCTGCATTACACTGTTCTGATTACTGAGGCTTCATAATATCTTTTAATATATGTAGTGCTGATCTACCTCCCCTGCCATTGCTCTTCTTTTTCACACTTTGTATCACTATTCTTGCTCCTTTCATTGTCTATGTAAATTTAGAATCAATTTATCTAATTTAAAAAAGGTGTATTGGGGGATTTCCCTGGTGGTCCAGTGGCTAAGATTCCATGCTCCCACTGCAGGGGGCCCGGGTTCGATCCCTGGTCAGGGAACTAGATCCCACATGCCACAACTAGGAGTTTGCATGCCTCAACTAAAAATCCCACACGCAACAACGAAGATCCTGTGTGCCACAACTAAGACCTGGCGCACCCAAATAAATAAATTAATAAATATTTTAAAAAAGCCTATTGGATCACATTAAAATTTTGAATTAAGTTATGGAGAACTGACATTTTTATGATGTTACATATTTCTGTCCAAGAGCATGTTATATTTCTACTTTTTCAAGTTTTCTCTTGGAGTGTTTTCCTGTGAAATTATCTGGTCCTGCTGCTTTTTTAAAGAGGTAGGGTAGGGCTTCCCTGGTGGTGCAGTGGTTGAGAGTCCGCCTACTCACGAACACGGGTTCGTGCCCTGGTCTGGGAAGATCCCACATGCCGCGGAGCGGCTGAGCCTGTGAGCCATGGCCGCTGAGCCTGCGCATCCGGAGCCTGTGCTCCGCAACGGGAGAGGCCGCAACAGTGAGAGGCCCGCGTACCGCAAAAAAGAGAAAAAATAAATAAAGAGGTAGGGTAGCTCTTTGACAACCTTCTCTATTTTTTCCGTACAAATTGTTCTCCATCATTTCTCTCTCTTCTGAAGCCGGTTTTGTGTGCAAGGTTCTTCTGCTATTTAGAAATCTTGGATTTTCTTCTTGTAAGTTACCTTTATAATTAAAACCTTCTGACGTCCTTCATCCTGCATTTCTTTAGATAGTATCTATGGCTTCCCTACTATGAAAATAGTAAACCTAGCTCATATCCTAATACAGGGCCCAGACTGGCAGCTGAGGCAGTGGCAGCAGCAAGAAGAGAGGAGGGTCTCTGCATGGGGGTACAACTGAGACCTGTGGTGGCCCCTCCATCCACAGAGCATGTTCCTGTGATGTCTGCACAAGTGCTTTGGCCTGAGCACTGGGACAGAAATTGCCAACACTCAGGCAGTAAACTTTGTCGGTAAATTACTACAAAGGAAAGCAAACACATGCACGTGGCAATCAAGCATAGTAGGGAGTTATTAGAATTCTTTGAGGAGTTTAGAGTCTCTAGTTTTTTTTTTTTAATTTTTTTTTAGAGTCTCTAGTTTTTAAAACTGCTGCAACATTGTGAGGCAAATGTCCACAGGCTTAGAAATAGAAACCAAATATAAAAATCATTCCATTAGATGAAAAAGAACACTATTTACATATGAAGCTTCAGCTTCACCAATTATTAATAAGGAAGACAATTTTAAAATTAATTTTTCCTTGTAATTGAAGATACAGCAGTGAACACTTGAATACATAAACAAGTGTTTTGAATTATACACAAATCATGAAGCCACTTTCGGTTTCTTATATGACCTTCACAAATTACAGGAAATGTTAGGGAAAACATTGAAATGCCATTGTATAAATTTATATTTAAAATTAAATTCAGACTTACCCCAAACTGATTTGTATGAAGAGTTAAATCTTCTAAGAAGAAAATTTCTGCAAGAATCATCAGCTCTAGATGTACTAAAATTTATGTTTCAAAGTAATTTATCAAAAATTTTCCCCATGTATTACAGCCTATAAAATACTTTTAACAGATCCAGTAATAGTTTCACCAGCAGAAAGATCCTTCTCATAACTAAAAATTATCAAAAATTATTTGTGACCTTTCATTTGCCAAGGATGACTGATGTCCCTTCAATTATATTGATTGAAAATGAAGATCCCAAAAGTATAAATTCAATGACCTAATAAATGAGTTTTCAGAAAAGTGACCCAGAAAAAAATCTGATGATCAATCAAGATATCACATTAATAAAGTATTATTGTTTATTGCATTCTATAAAATTATACTAAAATGTTATTTTTGTACTTTGTAAGTTTGTTGTTACTCATATATCACTATTACCCCTATAAAATAGTTTTAAAGGAAAAAACTATTTTTGGTACCTTTAATGAAACTTTTCCCTCGCTTTTTTTTTTTTTTTTTCAGTACGCTGGCCTCTCACTGTTGTGGCCTCTCCCGTTGCAGAGCACAGGCTCCGGACACGCAGGCCCAGCGGCCATGACTCACAGGCCCAGCCGCTTTGCGGCATGTGGGATCTTCCAGGACTGGGGCACAAACCCGTATCCCCTGCATCGGTAGGTGGACTCTCAACCACTGCGCCACCAGGGGAGCCCCTTCCCTTGCTTTTTGAATAAGGAGCCTTGCATTTTAATTTTGCACTGGGCTCTGCAAATTAAGAGCTGGTCCTGCCCATGAGGTTGGCCTATGTTACAGATAATGCAGGCCAGGGAGCACCAAAGGTTTTAAAACAAGAATTATCATATTTATATTTTGAGAGAGGTACTGAGGATAAATACTAATTAAGTCTCTTTTCTGCTGGACTGTAAGCTCTTTGAGGCAGGGTTTGCCTCTCATTCATCTTTGTATCTCCCATAGTGCCTAGCACAATACCTGGCATACATATGGGCCACAAGGAGCAGTGGTTAAGAAGGAGGATCTGATGCCAGACGTCTCGGCACTAAGTCCTGGTCTGTCCCCTCCTAGCAAGTTACTTAACCTCTCTTCACTTCAGTTTCTATATCTGTAAAATATGGATAATGATGATATCTACTTCATAGAGTTTCTATGAGGATTAAACGAGCTAATGCATATGAAGTACTTAGAATAATGCCTGACATTTAGTATTTATTCAAATATTAACTATTATCATTTTAAGGAAAAATTTATTGGAAGGATTTTTAATCCTCTGTAAGCAAAAAGGAGTGTTGGTGCAGTTTTCAGAACCATTGAAGAAACAGAGTCCTGGCATTTACACCAAGATAGCATCAACTCTGTGAATAAACAGTTATTTGTTACTTAGGCTCCTGAGAGGATTCAACCCCATCCAACTCTCTTTTTCCCACCTCACTCAGAGGATCACCTGCTACCCAGCTAAAGTTTCCTAATGGAGGCTTATCTGGAGCTGAATAGGAATATTTTTTTGGCTGTAAATAACAGAAAACTTAATTCAGAAAACCTCAATGAGCCACCACTTAACATCCATTAAGATGGCTATTGTTTAAAACAAAACAAAACAGTAAGTTTTGGTGAGGATGTAGAGAAACTGGAATCCTTGTGCATTGTTGGTGGGAATGTAAAATGGTGTAGCTGCTGTGGTCATTAGTACTGCAGTTCCTCAAAAAATTAAAAATAGAAATACCATATGATCCAGCAATTCCACTTCTGGATATACACTAAAAAGAATTGAAAGCAGAGACACAGATAGATGTTTGTATACCCACACTCACAGCTGTATTATTCAAAATGTCTGAAAAGCAGAAGCAACCCAAGTGTCCATTGACAGATGAATGGATAAGCAAAGTGTGGTATACTCATACAGTGGCATATATTCAGCCTTAAATGAGGAAGGAAATTCCAACACATGCTGCAATATGGATGAACCCTGAAGAATTTATGGTACATGAAGTAAGGCAGTCATAAAGTGTATGATTCTATTCATATAAGGTACTTAGAGTAGTCAAATTCATAGAAACAGAAAGTAGAATGGTGGTTGCCAGGGGCTGGGGCGGGGTGAGAGAATGAACAATTATTGTTTAATGGGTACAGAGTGTCAGTTTTGCAAGATGAAAAAAGATCTGGGTATGGATGGCAGTGTTGATTGTACAACAACATAAATGTACTCAATGCCACTAAAGTGTATACTTTAAAATGGTTCAAATGGTAAATTTTATGTTATATATTACTACAATTTTTAAAATAAAAATAAAAATATTTTTACAAAACCAATTCAAATGTTAAGGAAGTGTACTGGCACATATACCTGGAGGTCCCGAGGTGGGGCGTGGCTCAGGTGGGACTTCAATATCCCTCTTGGTTTACCCTCTTTGGGTTGGTATCAAGATGGCTGCCACAGCGTCTCATTCATCACACCCATATCGCAACAGGAAAAGAGAACTCTTCCATTCCAGCCTTTCAAGCAAAGGGACTGCAATTCCTTCTGATTAGAACACGTGAACCAGTGTTTACCCCTGAACCAGTGACTGTTGCAGGGGGAATGGAATGAAAGATATTGATTGTCTTAATCCAACTCCAGAGCCTGAAGTCGAGGGTGGGGCAGCTTCCCTCCTAGGAACATGGGCTGTCTGGGGAAGGGGTGAATATCTGGTAGGAAGGAGGAAGGAGCAGATGGAGATGGGTTAAGCAACTAGAAAAATTTACTACTTCACATCCAGCTCAGACGTGCTGAAAAAGCTTTCTAGGAGATGTGAATGCCATCCATGGAGCAGAAATTAATGTGTGTGCAAGAGCAGATGGGTTTTCCTTTCTGCATTAGTTCTCAGAACCTGCTAACTTGCAGACTCTAGTACTTTCATCCATACCTCATTGCTGTCTGCGGGACATCTCAGCACACATCTTTTTCCTTGGGGTATAGTAATATATATATATATTTTTTTCTGGAGGTGATTTTAATGGAAAGCTAGTCTCATTCATTTTTGGTTGATTCTTAATGGTATGTATTTAATTTAATTTAATTATTTTTAAACAACTCTGTTGAGTTATAATTGACATTTAGTTAAGTCATACATATTTAAGGTATACAATTTGATAGTTTTTATATGTACCGTTGGCCCTTTGTTAGTAATACTTATTAATCAAGATGTTGCACTTCATTTACTCAAATATTTATTGAGACCCACTTCATGTCTTTTAGGCAAAGGGAAGAGCGTGAGCAAAAGAAAAGATGTATCTGGGGGTAAGTGACAAATTCCTGGTACAAGTAGTTCGATGTTGCTGAGTGTAGCTTGTGGGTAAGGGTGTAGTAGGAGAGAAGCTGGAAATGTAGAAGGGAGTCAGATCACATACGTCTTTGGCTAAGCAGTTCTTGTTTTAACTTATTTTTTGAGGTAAAAAGATACAATAAAGTGCATAAAGTGTTTTAAGTGTAAGCCAACATCTCAATGAATTTTTATATACGTATACATCCATATAATCCCCACCCAGATCAAGATCTAAAACATTTCCAGCATTCCAGAAGGTTCCTTCATGCTTCTTCCCAGTCAATACCTATCCCCAGAGGGAACTACTATTCTGGCCTCTATCACTATTAATTAGTTCTGTCTGTTCCTAACCTTCATAGGAGTGGAAGTACACAATATGTACCCTTTTGTATCTGCCTTGTTTCACTCAATATAATAATCATGAGATGCCACTGTGTTGTTGAGTGTATTAGAGTTTGTTCATTTTATTTATTCATTTATAGTATTCTATTGAATGAATATCCCACAATTTGTTTATGTATCCTCTAGTTGATGGATATTTGGGTTATTTCTAGTTTCGTGTTAGTGTGATAAAGCCATTATGAACATTCTTGTTATGTGTCTTTTGGTGAACATATGCACTCATTTCTCTTGGGTATATACCTAAAAGCGGGTAGTGATGTTTTGCTTGAGTGGTTATATCAAGGGAGTTTGGACTTTAGCCTCAGGAGGACTGAGATCGTTGTGATGAAATTTACATTTTACTCTGGCAGCCACTGTGGAAGATGCACTGAAGTGGGGTGAGATTCTAGACCGGGAAATCGATAAGGAACCACCGACTAGGAGCAGCAGACCAGGTGAGGGATGATGAGGCCTGAGCTTTGGAAGCTTGCATGGAGGAAGAGGATGGTTTTGAGAGATGGTAAGAAGGTCGAGTTGACATGAGGGTTTGGCTGTGGTGGGAAGAGAGAAAATGGAGTCTAGGATGACTGCCAGGTCTCTGACCTGGTGTTGGCAGAATGGTGGTGCCCTTCTCTCTAAGAGAGGAAGTACTTGAGAAGGAGCAGGTTTGAGGAAGAAGATGAACTCCGTTTTGAACATCTTGAATCTGAGGGACCTGTGGGAGATCAAGGTGGAGGTATCCAGTAGACAATTGGAGACAATACACAGAACTGAAGCTAAAGGGAGATTTCTATTATGGAAACAAGGGAATGAGCGAACCATCAGGGAGAGGATGTTGAAAGAGGAGGATCCCAAGAAGATGACCGAGAAGGCATTTCCTGAGAGGTTGGAAAATCAGGAGCTTGCCTGTTGCCATGAAAACCCAAGGGAGGGAGAGTTTCTAAAAGGAATTTCCAAAGGCTGATGAAGTGTCAAAAAAGATGGGCACTGAAAGGTGTCCAGTGAATGCAGAGTTTACCTTAGCCATATGCAGTTCAGGAGCACCCGCAGCTTCCGCTTCCACAGTCTTCTTAGTGCCAGCAGCCCACACCAGTGGCTGGGGCTGGCTGGGCTGTCTCTACCCTCTGGTCTGGTTCATGGCCTCTCAGCCTGAGGGAGGGGAGAGGGAGTTTCATCCTTAGTCCAGGGACAGTGTGGGGACCTCAGTGGGACAATAGAGGGCAGACGGCAGCTAGCTCAGGGCCCATGAAGTCCCTCCTGACATTGGAACACTGAAAACATTGACATTTGAGCACAAATTTCCCCTGAAGCCTTTCCCCTATGGAAATTCCTGGTTGTAAACCATATTGACTTGAATCTGAAGTGTCAGAAAGGTTGCCGAGGCATCTGGGAGCCGACCAGCTGAAAGCACGGTTGTATGGAAGTTAGGGCAAACAAAATAGGATTCAGAACATTTTTGGAGACCTGTGCCAGTGGTAAACTTTCCCGGGAAACACGGGGAAAACTTACACTCTTAGACAAAAAAGCATTGGGTCTCATAATTAATTTGTATTCTTACTGAAATATAAACTTGGGGAAACAGTTGAGGGGAAGAACAGTGCATCTTATTTCTTACCAGGCACAAGGGGCTGGAGGAGGCTCCTGTAGAGTTTAATGGGCAGCTTTATGTATTTATATGCTTTGACTAGAGCTAACGAGGTCTGTGCCACACAATGGGCAGTTTCCAGTTGGATTTTAAAAGAAAATAACTTTGATCATTTCAAAAGCAATGAAGCCTGATGCAGCGGAGAGAAAAGAAGGCAGTAATTTATGGCTACCATTAAGAACACAAAGGCAAAGGCGGAGAGAACGTTTCACTAAGTGAAGATTTACAAATGTGTAAAAATAACTCTTATTACTAGAAATAGCTGAGTGTCTCTCTCCACACCAAACAAAAGGCGGTGGGAGGGAGGGGTGAAAGACAGAAAAAGGGATGCAACCTGCTTGCCTTTGCTGGGGATGAAAAGGTCAAAAGAAAAACAACCACAGAAAAGTTATTTTCTCAGATTCTCCATTAGACAGCAACACTAGGAATGAAGACCCAAAGAGGCAGTCTCAGCCTGGGTGCCATGGGGACGGGAGGGGCAGGGGCAGCCGAGGAGTGGTGCAGAGTGGGGAGCTCTGAGAGGGTGCTGGACCCTAGGAAGACATGTTTTTGTGCATGAGCTCGGTGTGGATTTTTTGTGATGTTTATTTTTTTCTGATTATCAAAGGAATGAATATATATACACATACATACATACATATATGTGTGCGTATATTCACAGGAGAAAATTTAATAAATACAGAGAAGCTCAAACAATGAACATTAAAATCCCTGAGTATGGTGTTTTGTTGCATCTGAGAATTGCTACTACCTTCATTCCTGGAGCGATGCTGATGCTGCGTGTGGTTGGCTCCAGTCACCTGTGCCTAGGGTGGTGTGGGAAGGCCCTGTGCAGGTGTGTTCCCTTATAAGGATGTCTTGCTTGGAGGGCCAGGTGACAAGCACTGCCTGTATCTGCAGCTGGCCATACCTGATGTTTATGAGTTCAGGTGGTCGTAGATACCACCTGTGCCCATGTTGGGCTGTCTTGTCCCTGGTGGCTCACCCTTGACATTCTGGCCCCCTTTTCCTTCACCTTTAAGCTGCTCTGAAGATACATTTAACCAGTTTTCAGTGAAATGAACACTTTGTGCTGTGCTTATGGGCCCAGCACTGTGCCACAAAGGGACAGTCTCAGCGGTGCCCCAGTTGGGGACAAGTGGGCCACTCTCCTCCCAGGACTTGGGGGCAGGGGATCAGAGAAGGCCTGGGTTGGGCAGAACGGAGAAGGGTGTAGACAGTGTGTGCTGAGGTGAGCAGAGAAGCTGGGCTCACCCTCTCCGTTGAGTTCTCCTGAGGATCCGAAGTCTGTGGAATTACTTTCATTCCATCCACATTCCCCCTCCTAAGTGGAGAGATGGGTAAGCCCCATAGTTGGTTTTGGGGTTTGGGGACTATAGGACTCTGAGCTACACAGGACACTTTCTGGGTGCCCCGTGTCCGAGTATTTCAGGCTAGAAGTGCTGTTTGTCTTCACAAGAGGGACCGGGTCAAGTTGGAGGACGCCGCGAACCGGCGGAGCACGAGGCTCTCCGCGGGCCGCAGCGCCGCGGCGGTGCGGGA
>NW_020174438.1:5475589-5484610 GCF_003031525.2 Neophocaena asiaeorientalis asiaeorientalis
GGCGGGCAGGGAGGGCGACGAGAAGGGGTCCCGTGACCCTCGCGGGGCGCCCGGGGCAAGCGGGGCCGGGGCTCGGCTGCGGAGCTCCGCGTGGCCCCCCTTCCCCTGGGGCCGCACCCGCAGGCCAGGCAGAGGCGCTGCCACCGCGCGGGCCAGAGGCCCAGGGCCTGAGTGCGCGGCCCGGCCTCGGACCCGGGGCTGATGACAGTTCCCGCCCTGATCCCCGGGGAGCGCCTGCTGGGCAGACTCGCGCGGGCTGAGCGGGGAGCAGGGCTTTGGAGTCTCCTTGCGGAGATGGGGAAACTGAGGGCTCCGGCCGCGTGAGGTTATGGCAGCCGCGCTCCTTTCTTCTGGGGCCGGGAAGCTCTCCTGGGGGCTTCAGGGTCGGCTCCAGGGATTTTTCTGTCTGTGGAACAGCTGCTGCTTGAGAATCTGGGAATACCCGTTGTGCACTAACTGGACTTGGAATACTTTCAAAACTCTTTTGTTTTTAATTAACATCCTGGAAGGGGTATCAGCCAAGGAAAGGCTTCTGCCAAGGCCGGTTTCCAGGTTGAGAGGGTGGGCAGCGGTGAAGGGGTGGAGGGGGGCACCATTACCTCTCTGCATGGTCTGAGGGTTCAGGATGGTGTTCTCAGAGCCCAGGGTGAGCTTTTCCCCCATACCCCAAACCCTGAGAAAACTGACAGACTCTGCTCGGTTTTCAGAGCCTTTTTGCCAACTTGCTGTTTCCTTCAGCAGGCCTTTACCGTCGCCTACTCATGTGCCAGGTACTGTGCTTTGCCTCCGGGCCACAGGTCCAGTCTGTAATCAAGACACCATCTAGATGGGGAGGCAGGAAAATAGTGACAATGTGATATGTGAGCATATCCTGGGGGACGCCTCACCTACACTCTGGGGTCCTGGCAGGCTTCCTAGAGGAGGTGGATTTGAGCTGAGTCGTGAAGGCCAGTGGAGAGGGTATCCCAGTCAGAGGGAACAGGCTGTGCCTGGAAACAGGGGCCTGGACATGGTCCACTTCATCCCAGGGGCTCCCAAGCAGTTTAGCTGGCGAGGCGTGAGTGGGATGGGCTGGTGGGAGGTGATGCTAGAGAGGGGCCAAGTCCAGGTCACCGGGGCTCGGGGCACCATGTCAGGAGCTGCTGTGCTCTTTTGCAGATGTGGACGAGTGTGCCCAGGGGCTAGATGACTGCCACACCAATGCCCTGTGTCAGAACACACCCACCTCCTACAAGTGCTCCTGCAGGCCTGGCTACCAAGGGGAGGGCAGGCAGTGTGAGGGTAAGTGACTTGGGGACCAGCAGTGGGTGGGCCAGCAGGGGAATCTCCCTACCTCCTCAGCTCTTGTCGTGGCCACTTGCGTTGGTAAAAGTGCTTCAGCAGCCCTCCCACCCCCACCCCGGGTCACATCACCTACTCTCTGAATTGCATGTCAGATCCTTAAAAAGCAGGGAACATCAGGTCTTCCCGAGAGCTGATCATACAGTTTTATCTGGCTCCGAAATGTCCTTTTGTCTAGCTTCTGCAAAGGAAAAGCACTGCTTTAGTATCTTTTGGTCCCACTCAGTTTGGGGGCAGAAAGTCAGCAGCCATGTTGATCAGGAGAGCCATGCTTGCCAGAACAGGGCTGATCTGTGCTGATCCTGTACCTCCCTGGGGCAGCACCCTTGCTCTGAAGTCTGAGTGCCAGAGTCCTGCCCTCCCCTGAGGTTCTGGTGGCTCTATCTTGTCCTTGACTTCGGGTGGTTTGGCGTTGTGACCTGCCAAGCTTTAGAGCTGCACCAGGAGCCTGCCTCATTTGGAGCTGCAAGTTGGCCCTGGAAAGATGTGTGGAGGGATATTTTAAGCCCTTAGAGCTCCAGATCTTGGAGCCTGAAGTCTGGACTTTGCCATTTTGTGTTCTGGGCCACGGGGGATCAGCTCAGTGTCAGAAACTCTGCCATTGAGAAGTAGCTGCAGACTGGACTCTCATAGGAAGAGGCTGCTTGGGGCATGGAAACTGTGGCATGTTGGAGCTGGCAGGGCTCTTCAGGGAGCTCTGAGCCAATCCTCTCCCTCGTGTTACTGATGGGGACACTGAGGCTCAGGGGAATCGGGAAAGGGGTCGTGGGCATGATCACACAATTAGCCGGCAGGTGAAAAAAAGTCAGATCCCCACTCTAGCTCTGTCCCTGACCCCACGTCTCTGCTGTTCACACAGCCTCCTAGTGTCCCTCTTTGGTTGGGTGAGAAATCCTAATAAATTTATGGTCTCCTTTGTGCAGGAGGAGCAAAACTCCTGCCTCTCCCATCAAAGGAGACGTGCTCCTGGTCAGGTTCGCAGCAAGTGGAATTGGTGGTCCATCCATAAAGCCCTTCTGTTTCTTCAGGCTCATATTTTCCCAGAGACAGACAGCCATCTCTCTCTCTATCTGCCCTGCATCATGGGAGGCCAAAAGAGTACTCTCTCTGAAACATCTCTCTGCCAGTTCCTCCATACCACATCCTCACCGTATTAAATATTCTATTTACAGTACTGGAATTCACACATGTTGGTACCCTGTTTGGGGAAAAAAATGTTCACTTTTTCACTGTGACCTTCAGTCACTGTATGCTGTCTGGGGTAGAAACCATGCCAAGTTTTCTTTTGGATAAAGTACTTATTTAGTAAGTAATGTTGAATGACAAGTGGCAGAAGTTTGATTATTCTTAGCTGTTGGGTTTGGCTTATCACAAATAAGAAATTGAATTGCTAACAGTTTAGAGTGAAAAGCCTACTATTTAGTTTAAAATAATTAATGACTGACTGACATCGCTGCTTTTCTACCTTTAAATTGGTTTTAAAATAATATGTGATTATTGTTATAGAAAGTCAATACAAAAAATACAAAAATGTGTAAAATAGAAAAGTAAAGACCTTCCTATTTATCCCCAGGTAATCACTATTAACAGAGAGCATATATTCTCCCTGTTAAGAAGGATTTGATCTTTTGAATACTTGTAGTGTTTATAAACCTAGTGAATAAGGATGACCCTGTTTAGTTTGGATTTCTGGTACAGGGATCCAGAAATGGAAACTTTCTTCCAGGAAGGAAAAGGAAAGAAAATGGGGATTGCAAAGATTCAAAAATACAGATATTCAAAGATGTAACTTTTATGTGTATTTCCTGGCTTAATAGTTTTTAAGCCTCTTGGGTCCAATCTGTGGTATCATTTGTGTTGTGATTATCACTGAAGTCACTTGCCCCTATTTAAGTTCAAGGATGGGAACTGGTTTGCTCAGAGTGAACAGAATTTTATCCTCCACAAATTTCTTCTGCCAAAATGTTGGAAAAATGAAAGTATGGGCCCTGAATAAGTATTTTTAAAATAATGTGCTTCAGAAGTGGCTTTAGGTAAATGATGTTTTATGCTAAATGATCTTTGCTTATAACCCAGACTTTGGGGAGGGAATGTTTCAGTGGTCAGTATTAATTATATGGTCCTTATTTCTCAGTTTAAGGAACTGAATCAGGTTTAACAGGGATGAATCTAGACTTGGCCTTTGTATTTTTTTTTTTTTTACTTTTTATTTTGAAATAATTTTAGACTTCAGAAAATTTGCAAAACTAGTGCAGAATTCTTCACATATGTCTGTCACTTATCTTACCCTAATGTTAACAATTTATATAACCATAGTACAGTATCAAAACCAGGAAATTAACACTGGCACAATATTTTTAACTAAACTATAGACTTACTCAAATGTCACCAGTTTTTCCCTAACAGTTTTTCTATTTTTTTTCTTCCAGAATCCAACTCAAAGTCCCACATTACATTTAACTGTTGTCTCCTTTGTCTCTTCCATTCTGTGACAGTTCCTCAGTCTTTCCTGGTTTTTCATGGCAGTGACACATTGATGAGTACTGTTCAGTTCTTTTGTTGGCCTTATGTTTTCACATGATAAGAAGTAGTATGGTAGGAACTGACGCGATAAGAGAATGTCCTATGTCTTCTCTCGATAAAATTGAGGTTACGCATTTGTAGTAATACAAAAGTGAAGCTTTCGGCAAAGCTGCTACAGAAGTGCTATTGTGTGCTTTTCAGTGCATCACATCTGGGGCACGTGATGGCAACATTCCCACTACAGGTGATGTTAATCTTGATCATCTGGTTAAAATGGTGTATTCTGGGTTTCTCCACTACAAAGTTACTATTTTTTCCCCTTTCAGTATATATATATATATCGGGGCAGATACTTTTAGCCTATGCTGATTTTAGCATCCAACTGTGGATCTTGCCTGCAACAATTATTACTGTGATATGTGACTCTCGGTAATTTTGTATTTCTCTAGTTCCTTACACATCTGTTAATTGGGATTCTTCTGTAAGGAAGATCTGTCCCTCCTCCCCCATTTATTTATGCATTGATTTATGTGTTTATGTATTTATGCCAGTATTGACTCACGGGTGTTTATTTAATTATATGGTTATTTATTTTTGGCTCAAGTTGTTCCAGCTTTAGCCATTGGGAGCTCCTTCACATGGTCTCCTGTGTCCTGTTGACATGCCTCCATCCTTTTTTGAGAAATTCCTAATTTTCTGGTACCAAAAATGCTCCAGCCTCAACCTGTATTTTCCCCTCCCCAGCCCTGGAATCAATTACTTCACCGGGAGCACTGGTTTTCCTTTTATTGGAAAACGCTGTATAGAAACCAAGATCTGGATGCTTGGTGTTTTCATTGTTACTGGGATGTCATTCCTCCTAGGCCCTCTCAGTGGACAGAGCTAGGAAATATATGTGTGTATACTAACCCACAGATACACACTTATCTATATTTATTCCTTGTATCTATCCATTTCTATATATATATTAAAAACAGTGAGTTACACTGATACTTCAGATTCCAAAACAGTATCACAGGATTCATTCTAACCTCCCTCTTGGCTATTCATAACTTCTTTCTCCAACAGTGAGAAACCTGGCTCTCATTATCTGCCATGTATGCACCTATTTGTTCAATCCCAGTATACACATAAAGTATTTACAGAATTACTACTCTACAATTCTGGGAGTAAAACGGATTTAATAATTAGGGTACAGTATTTGTATACAACTATTTTTGAATTTGGCCTTATAACATCCAGTCAAGCTACTATTTTTCAAACATACTTAGGCTAGTACTTTTCTTCCCCATCCCCTTCAGTGTGGTGTGTTACTCATTTACAGTACAGTTAGGTTCATTTGTTTCTCTCTGTGTTCCTTTTTTTTTTTTTTTTTTGCGGTACGCGGGCCTCTCACTGTTGTGGCCTCTCCCGTTGTGGAGCACAGGCTCCGGACGCGCAGGCTCAGCGGCCATGGCTCACGGGCCCAGGCGCTCCGCGGCATGTGGGATCTTCCTGGACCGGGGCACGAACCCGTGTCCCCTGCATCGGCAGGCGGACTCTCAACCACTGCGCCACCAGGGAAGCCCTGTGTTCCATTTTTTAATCCCTCTTGTCACCCTCACTCTTGTTTCCTGGTTGATGTGTGTGTATGTAAAACATCACCATGGTTCTGAGAGTCAAAGCAGTTCAAAAACTCAGAGAAGTGTGACTCCTTCCTCCTATTCCTTTCCTGTTCCCATTCCTCCTTATTTCCACCCCTTCTCCCACACACCATGGGTCACCAATCTCTGTGCTTTCTGGTTTATCCTTCCTGTATTTCTTTTGCACAAATAAGCAGCTAAATATGTATTTTCTTTTTAACTGTTTTATTGAGTTATAATTTACATACCATAAAATTCACCAATTCTAAGTCAGTGTACAAATCAATGATTTTGGGTAAGTTAGTTGAGTTGTGCTGTCATCACATAATACAGTTTTCAAGCATTTTCCTCATCACAGTAAGATCCCTGTTCATAGCCCCAGTTCCAGGCAACCACTAATCTATTTCCTGTCTCTGTAGATTTGCCTTTTCTGGACATTTCATATAAATGAAATCATACATTATGGTCTTTTGTGTTTAGCTTCTTTCACTTAGCATAATGTTTTTGAGGTTCATCCATGTTGCATCCTGTACTGGTATTTCATTCCTTTTTATTGTTAACTAGTATTTCATGGACGTTTGGGTTGTTTCTACTTTTGGGCTATTATAAATAAAAATGCTGCCAAGAGTATTCACCTGCAAGTCTTTGTGTAGACATGATTTTGCATTTCTCTTGATACATACCTAGAAGTAGAATTTCTGGGTCATACGGTAAGTTTGTGTTTAACCTTTTAAGGAACTGCCAAGGAACTTTCCAAAGTGATTATGTCATCTTATATTACCATCAGCAGTGTATGAGGTTTCCCATTTCTCTACATCCTTGTCAACATTTGTCATTCTGCCTTTTTTATTATAACTGTTCTAGGGAGTGTGAAATGGTATCTCATTGTGATTATAATTAGAATTTCTCAAATAATTAATGATGTACATTTTTTTCATGTGCTTATTAGCCATTAGCATACTGTCTCTGGTAAAATGTTGATTCAAATCTCTTGCCCATTCTAAAGTTGGGTTTTTTGTCTTCTTATTGAATTGTAAGAGTTCTTTATAAGCCCTTTATAAGGTATGTGATTTGCAGATATTTTCTACCAATTTGTGACTTCTCTTCATTTTCTTAATGTCTTTTGAAGTATAAAAGTTTTAAATTTTCACAAAGTCCAATTATTAATTTTTAGATTTATGGATTGTGTGTTTGGTGTTGTATCTGGTGTTGTATCTAAAAAATCTTTACCTAACCCAAGGTCTCAAAGATTTTCTCATGAAAGTTTTATATTTTCTCTTAAAAGCTTTCTAGTTTTAGCTCTTACATTTAGGTCTCTGATGCATTTTGTGATTTTTGTGTATGGTCTGAGTTAAGGGCCTAAATCAACCTTTTTTGCATATGGATATCCAGCTGTCTCAGCACCATTTGTTAAAAAGACTATCATTTCTTCCAATAAATTGCCTTAGCACTTTTGTCTAAAATCAAGTGACCATAAATATAAGGGTTTATTTCTGGACTCTGATTCTGTTCCAGTGAGCTGTTTGTCTACCTCTATGCCTGTACCACACACTGTCTTGATAACTGTAGCTTTATAGTAAGTGAAAATCCTCCAAATCTGTTCTCCTTTTTTCAAAATTGTTTTCCCTCTTCTGAGTCTTTTGCATTTCCATATAAATTGTAAGATAAGCTTGTCCAGTTCTGCAAAAAAAGCGTGCTGGAATTTCGTGTGTGTGTGCGTGTACCTCCTTATTTTTTACGTGACGATAACATACTACAGATACTCTTTTGCATTTTGATTTTTTTTACTTATTAATATATTCTAGAAATCACTCCAAATCAGTTCGTAGAGATCTAGCTCATTGTTTCTTTTTAACAGCTGCATAGTATTCCACCAAGTAGATGTACCTTAATTCTTCAACTGCTTGCTGTGCATGGGCATTTAGGTCATTTACAATATTTTGTAATTACAAATGCTGCAGCAAATAACCTTATGCATATTTATTTTTCTGTTGTTGGAGATTGCTAGATGTGGGATGGCTGATTAAAAGGTAAATGCATATTTCTCCACACTAAAGAAATAGTGCTTGTGTGGTTTACTTCTCTTTTGCTCCTCAGATATTGATGAATGTGAAAATGAACTCAATGGAGGCTGTGTCCATGACTGTTTGAACATTCCCGGCAATTATCGCTGCACTTGTTTTGATGGCTTCATGTTGGCTCATGACGGTCATAATTGTCTTGGTAAGGAAAACGGTTGGAAATGGTAATTCTCCTTTACCTACCCTCCGGCACCTCCACCCCTTTCTTTTCTTTGACAAAAACATACTCATTAAAAGAAAAATGGGATCAGAGACCTTTGTTTTCTGGCTCCCTAGAAATCACACTCGCTGATAGAAAACCAGGTTAAGTATTTTAGTTTTTATGTGATCATTTATAATATAAATCCTCCATTAGTCCAAGGAGGTGGGTGGACATTGACATTACTACTTATTGATTTTCCGGCATTGACTTGTTACCTTTAAGATCTTTGGTCTTGTGTTAAAAGGGTCTTGACTTATAACCATTTCTTCAATGGTAAGTGTCTCTCTTCTAGAATCATGTAAAACTACTTGTCCTGAAGATTCCACATGTGTGCTTGGATCTCAGCCAGGTAGACCCTCCTCTTTTTTCTTAAAAGAGAGAGAAATTCAAGTAGAAACCTTCCATTAACATCCTCCTAGTATTCCACAAACCAGAAACATCTGTTGGAGTTTCAGTCTCTGAGTTAGGGACTGCAAAGAGTATTGTTTACATTGGTTCCTTATGCCAGGAATAAAACAGAATTTAAAATTAGCAAGCAGTTGGATAGGGTTGAATGTTGGATGGTCTTAGAAGATGCAGCACACCTAGAAGGCAAGTGTTTGTGGTCTGTTTGCACTTTAAGACTGGTGTTAGCAGTGGTACAGGAGGACATGGGACCCAGATGCCATCAGATTCCTTTGACACTGATGATCCTTCATGTGGTTGACCCACTTATATCCACTTGGCTAACCAAGGAGCAGCTTGAGCCAGACCCTGGCTCTGTGGGGACAGCTATTCAGATGCTCCCTTGCTGTGCAGTGGGAATGGCCGCTTGATCAAATGCTTTGAGATCAGCATAAAAGTCACTAAATGAGTACAGGCAGAACTTGTATTTTTCGTGTTGGAGAAGGAGAGTATTTGGGACTAAGCCCTGATATGACCTGTATCATGTCACCTGGAGCCCCATCCTGATGTAGACTCTGTCCCTTCCTGTCTGAGCCCTGTGTGAGAGGTCAAGCACTGGTCAGACCGCTTGGCCTTCTAAGCCTGCAGCTATCAGGAAGAATTGATTGAGGGCTGGGGAGTCACAAACCCCTCTGCAGACTTTCTAGGCCATTAGCACCACAAAAAGACACGTTAGAGAGACAATCCTGAGAGCATCAATAAATTGAGATTAATTAAAAACTTTAGAAAAATATCACTTTTAGTGTGTAATTTGTTGAGAAGCATACATTGTGGTTTTTTTTTTTTTTTTTTTTTTTTTTTTTTTTTG
>NW_020174438.1:5484654-5489054 GCF_003031525.2 Neophocaena asiaeorientalis asiaeorientalis
TTTTTTTTTTTGTGGTACACTGGCCTCTCACTGCTGTGGCCTCTCCCGTTGCGGAGCACAGGCTCCGGACGCGCAGGCTCAGAGGCCATGGCTCACGAGACCAGCAGCTCCACGGCATGTGGGATCTTCCTGGACTGGGGCACGAACCCGTGTCCCCTGCATTGGCAGGCGGACTCTCAATCACTGCGCCACCAGGGAAGCCCTGTGGTTTTTTTTTAAAAAACAATTTTCTAGGGGAAATCACTCATTTCCCTTTGATTAGCCAATGGCATTTTGAGGATTTGTATTTGATGGAAGACCCAGTCATCACAGTTGTGCCCAAACCCACAGCTTGGAGGAAGTATGAGCTTCCTAAGAACAAAAAGTGGACACTTCCAAGAGTTAAGGACCTGGGCCAGCTTGGGTGGGTGTGGTTTGGAGTAAAGGCCTGAGGCCCCAAGTCCTTCCTGGCCTGGCTGCTAACACAGGTATTTCAGCAGAGTATCTCCATTTCCCCTCTTTGGGGTCTCCTTTTGGGTTTGGTAGCAAGGGTCTGCCTTGGAGAAAAACCCTGAGTATATCCACCGAGTATATCTGAAGGGGCTGAGGATTCTATGAAAAGGAAGGCATGAGAAAATACAGTGGTACGTTGAGAACAGCAGGACCAGCACACATAGAGACTTCGCTGCCATTTGGACTTGAAAGAGCAGAAGCATTTTGTGACAGGAAAGGAGCTCAGAGCCTAAATTTTTTCGGAGGGACAGTTTCCTGTGTTCTTTGGGATGACCCTTACCTCTCCCCCGCTCCCTGACTGCACAATTAGCCACCGATATATTAGCCAGGATACGCAGAGTACAAACACCACTTAGCTCTGGCACTCGACCCAGAGTGCTCGGAGATCCTCTGTGCCTGTGAGCCTGAAACACAAAATGCAGCTCTTCCACACAGCTCAGCCCACCTGAATTCAGCTTCTATTTATTGACTGTCTGGGAGCACAACATAGCTACTAGGTCCTGTAGCACACCGGCATCACTTGAGAAGTTTAAAATGACATCACTGTCCAGGTCTCATCCAAGGCTAGTTAGATCAGTGTCTTAGGAGGTGGGGTCCGGACATCAGGGTTCTAACATGCAGACAGGGTTGTAAAACACTGTTTTACATTCTGCAGAAACTCACCAGCCTAGTGATACACATTTGTGCACGTGAACTTTTGTATTAATTCAATCAGAGTGCGTCACCCAACTGGATTCATTTCTAATTGCTTTGGCAAAAAGGAATAGTGGGTTAAACACGGGGTGGGGCAATGCAGCTCAGAGGGGAGCACACCTTTACTTAGAACCAGGCTAGGATTTGGTGTTCAGGGAAACATCTCTCCTGCTCACCCCAGGCCTCGCTGTGGAACAGCGGGGCCAGGTGTGTTCCAGCACATCTCACCCTCTGGAATGTGCCCCCTTCACCCTTTGGCATAGAGAAGGGCAAGTCTGTTAGGCTTCAGGGGATGGCTTAAGTCCCGTCAGTTTAGCAAGGCATCTGCTGGGTAGTGTGGGAGGACAGATGACTATAAAATCTGAAGCTTGAAACCAGATAACAGATATCTAAGTGTGAACATTCTTGTTACGGATGCCCCCAGGAGCTAGTGACAGGCACGTGGGAAGTCAGGGCTAGAGAAAGTAAATTGCTTTTACATCAGCCTTCTCCTTGAGCTTCTGTCATGTCTGAGATTTTTCTAGAAGTTTCCTCTTCTTTAACTCTGGTGATGCTGTGCTCTCCTGCTTGTTTGTTCATGCAGTGAAGAGTTAATATGTGCCTGCAGGTTCCAGGGCTATGCTAAATTTTAAAAAAATCTGTAAAAATCTGTCCTCAAGGAGTTTGCAGTCTAGTGGAGATGCATAAGTAAAAGATGTTGAGGAGTCAAAGGGTACAATTTAAAAAAAAAAGATTTTGAAAATGCACGGTGGTAAGTGTATTGATGGAGCCGCGCACAAGGTAGTATGTGACACAGTGGAAGGAAGGTCCCCTAACCTCGCCCTGGGGGCATAGCACTGGGGCAAGGCTCCCTCCCTCCCTGCTGGACACCACAAGTAAGTGGTTTTCAAAGCTGTCTTTACACCAGGCTCAGGCTTCCCACAGCCTGCTGGAGCTAGCCCTGAATGTCAGCATCTCACACTTACTACCTCCCTGCCCTGCTGGGGACCAACCACATCTCCACACCCAATTCTGTACCCAGCACTGGTCTTCCCCATGTTTCTCAGCCACCTCACCCCATGTCCACATGGCACCTTGTCCACAGTCCCCTTCTATTTCTTCCATCCTAGGCATCCCCACTGCCAGGCCCCAGGTCCGGTCCCCTACTAGCGCCAGCCATGGCTATTTCAGGCAAACGTGTGAAGCTGGACTTCCAGGCTTTCAATTCTTCCCCTTCCCTGTGTCCTTCCCTCAGCTGCTGCCTTATCCTTTCCAACACGAGGGGCTGACCATGTCACCCTGCTCCAAGGGTTCCCAGTTGCCTCTCAAATGAAGCAGGAACTTCTTTGCTATTCAAGGTCCTCTGCAGTGTGACCCAGTCTATCCTCCCAGCTCTGTCTCCTGTAACTTCCCTGCATGTACTGTGCTTCAGCCAAATTGAATAACCCTGTGTTATCTGAACATACTCTGTGTCTCCCAGCCTTCATACTATGCTCACACCCTTTCTTTTGCCTAGAATCCCTTCTCCTGATTTAAAATTGAAGAAACACTGCAGAGCTCATACCTTCATCAGCTTTTCCATAAAACCCATCCCGATACCCACAACCAGAGGTGACTTCTTTCCTTTGTACCACCATTTACCTTATCTCACAATTACTTGTACAGTCGTCTCTTTCCCTCTGCTGAAGGAGATGCTCCAGAGCAAAGGAATTCGATCTTACGCATCTGTGTTTTATTGTCTCCTCTAGCACTGTGCTTAGGAAAGAGAAGGTGTCCAATAAATACTTACTGAACTGATTATCCAGGTGTCCAGGTGGAGGGCCTGTTTAAGGGAGCTCTAGACCCATGAGGGCTGGGTTAATTACCTGCGGCCCCACTGGCTTCAGTTCTGAGAGCTTCTGTGATGCAAGGACCTGACGAGAGACCTCATCTCTGCTTAGCAGGAGCCCCTGGGCTGCCGGGGCAGGGTGGTGGTGGGTGGGGCGGTGTGTGAAGCAGTCACAAAAGCAAAGGCTAAGCCTTCTCCCCCTCCAGATGTGGACGAGTGCCTGGAGAACAATGGCGGCTGCCAGCACACCTGTGTCAACGTCATGGGAAGCTACGAGTGCCGCTGCAAGGAGGGGTTTTTCCTGAGTGACAATCAGCACACGTGCATTCACCGCTCAGAAGGTAGCTCTGCTCGGCTGGGGGCAGGGGGCAGGGTCACATCTGAGAATCCCCCACCCCCATCCTCAAAGGCTCTAGAGGGAAGCACGGAGTTTAGAAAGCCTGGAGGCCTGAGGACAAGTGGGCAGGTTATTTTAGCTGCACCTTTCTCACCCTGCTAAATAAGTGGGTTGGACTGGGTGAGCTCTGAGGTCTCTTCAAACTCCACATTCTCTGATTCTAATCTCTAAATGGAGTACATTTCAAACATGACTAGACGTCTCAGGAGAAATGCAATGGATGATCTTCCCAGTTTTTCAGAAAGGTGCTGGAAACCACAGCACATTTTTTGGGGAAGGAGGCGCTGGAGCCTTCCTTTGGAGACTCAGTGAATTGCCCTGTTTTCAGCAAGACCCGGCATTCCCTGTGTTTTGCGTGTTTGAACTCTGAGCTTCTGGGATTCCAGGGGGCAGGTGAACCCCCTCCCCAGACTGGGGGGTCTCTATACTATGGTTTTCTTCACCCATGTTGTCATTTACCATTCCTCCATAAATTTGCAGAAAATTCTTCTCCTCTGATGGCTCATTCTCTCTGCGTTGAGTTTATACCTATTTTATTCTTCTGTTAGTTCAGTAGATTCTCAGGAGGGAGAGGAATTAAGTACCTGTGGCCCGTCAGCCACTTTGAACTCAGTGATGTGCTTTTAATTCTCTGCTCTTTCTTAAGCCAAAGAACCACATTTTAAAAACAATTTTATTTATTTATTTTCGGCTGCATTGGGTCTTTGTTGCTGCGCGCAGGCTTTCTCTAATGGTGAGTAGGGGCTACTCTTCATTGCGGTACACGGGCTTCTCATTGCGGTGGCTTCTCTTGTTGCAGAGCATGGGCTCTAGGCACACAGGTTTCAGTAGTTGTGGCTCGTGGGCTCAGTAGTTGTGGCTCACGGGCTCAGTAGTTGTGGCTCGCGGGCTCTAGAGCACAGGCTCAGTAGCTGTGGCACACGGGCTTAGTTGCTTCGCGGCATGTGGGATCTTCCCGGACCAGGGCTCGAACCCGTGTCCCCTTCATTGGCAGGTGGATTCTTTTTTCTA
>NW_020174438.1:5489447-5497141 GCF_003031525.2 Neophocaena asiaeorientalis asiaeorientalis
TTTTTTTTTTTTGCGGTACGTGGGCCTCTCAATGTTGTGGCCTCTCCCGTTGCGGAGCACAGGCTCCGGACGCACAGGCTCAGCGGCCATGGCTCAAGGGCCCAGCCGCTCCGTGGCATGTGGGATCTTCCCGGACCGGGATACAAACCTGTGTCCCCTGCATCAGCAGGTGGACTCTCAACCACTGCGCCACCAGGGAAGCCCAGCAGGTGGATTCTTAACCACTGTGCCACCAGGGAGGTCCCCAAAGAACCACATTTTGATGGCTGTATGTCTCCCAAGGTTGCCTGTGCCTGTTTTTAAGGGAAGTGCCCCAAATTCTACACTATTAACTCCTTAGGCATGTGCTGCATATTCATCCTCATGACTTAAGAATGTGGTGATTTTCAGTTCTTCTACTATTTGTAGATTTGTAGATTTATTGTTTTAATCGTGGTGGTTTTAGTGATTTTTCAAGGGTTTCTTTGTGGAAGATGATTTTTGCCTCATTTTCCAAGAATGATGGCCCCTTTCTTATCCCTAACCAGAAGGCCTGTCTGGGTACTAAGAAGAAGGGTCAGAGAAATGGGGAGTCGGATGCTCTTATTACCCAAGCCTGCTCATTGTCAGTGTGGAAGCTGGGTGGTCATAGACACTGACCCTAATCAGGTGGATCTCTTATCTCATGCAGGTGTGTGGCCCTTGATTAAGTAGCAGTTAGGTTTCATTTTCACTTTCCTGCCGGGGTTCTCTGGACTCTTGGGTGAGCTCTGCCTCTGGTCAGAGGCTGAACTAAGATGCCAGCAGCACGAATGATCTGGATCTCAGGGCCTCTCCCTTTTGGTTGCTCAAAGCTGCTTCCTGGAAAGTCACTCTGGCTTTCTCTTCAGGCGGTGGGGAGGGGGGTGGCGCCCTGTTGGTCAAGCCAGGGCTTGAACACCCCCAGTACGGGTCCCACCACTCATGAAGCCACTCTCGGTGATTAAGATCACCTCTCACCCTCGCTCTTCCAGACCAGTGGCTCAGCCCCTTTCTCCTGTCCCAGACTGGACAAGGCTCCAAGCCCCCCAGACTGATTACAGACATGGGCTCCTCACACCAGGAGTAAATACAAGAGCAGTTCCTTTCCGCAATTTGTGTTTTCTAAATTTTCTACAATTCAGACATTCTTAGAACCCCTGAAGAGTATTTAAAATGAGCATATTTGTCTGGAGCTATAAACCAAAATACAAGAATTTGAGTTGTGGTCTGGAAGCACTCTCTGTGATTTTCTGTTGTGTTTCAACCTGATTGCTGGGCAAATTCACGGCAGCGTGAGCCAGCAGATTGGAGCGGTCTGCAGCTGCCCCCTTCCATCCTAGGGTTTTAACTCTTCAAGTACAGCCATCTGTAAACAGTGTTCCTGTAGGGTTTCCTCCTTGATGTGCACATTAAACCCTTAGAAACTGTATTAAAATAGACGTTAAAACCCATAGCTGATTCTTTGAAGATGGTTGAAAGAAGGTAAACACCGCAAGCTAGTATTTTCTAGTGTAGCTGTTGTTGTTTTTAATAATTATTTACTAAATGTTCTTTAATATAGGGGATCTTAATAGCTGATTCTGAGAGAAACTCAAGCTATTGTGTTTTTTTCATCCTTAGAGACCCCAAAGCTCTGATAAAGAGACTGTGTGTTTTCATCCATGTAATGAGGGTAGGCTAGAGGGAGACACACCACCCCAGCCTGCCTTTGTGCCTATTCATGGGAGCTCAGGCTCTCAAAATGAGCATTCCTCTTTTGTTTTGTCCGCTCTGAGAGTATTTTTAGATGTTTGCACTGCTGCCTTTTTAGAGTAGTAAGGAAGGTGTCAGGTTAGTGAGGAAGAGGCTGTGCTCTCAGCAGAGGCTGTTTCCCCCTTTTCTTGCCCTATTTGCAAGGCATACTTTTATTTGGTTTCCAGAAATATTCTTCAGTGAGACCCTGAGCCTGGGGACCACCAGAATGGGATATTTCTCACACATTTCTGAGCTGTTTCCTTCCTGGTGAACTAACGACCCGAAACAGGACTGCCAGGGCAGTTTCTGGGGGAGCCAGAACCATAGCTGGGCCTCCCAGTTTGGACCAGATCCATCTGCCACCCTTAGCAGTGACCTTGTTTTGAGCCAGGGGACTGTGAAAAGCTTCGGGGTCAACTCTTAAAAAGCCCTTAGCATTTCCAGAGCCATTTAAACCTCCGATGTCTCCTGGTAACTTTAGGTCTTGCTTGATAGGATATGACATCAGGGGGCAACTTCTTTGTATCCCCATGGTATCTGGCACACAGTCAGTTCTTACAAAATATCTCTTGTGTAAATGGGTTGCTCTGAGGCAGTAAAGGTCACTTTGCAAATGTCTGAACAGACTTGTAAACAGAATGAAAAAGGAAAAGAAGAAGAGGAAGAAGCAGCTGACCTGTTTAGGAGTGTACCTCACAGGTGTTACTGCTGCCTTTTCTTGGGCACTGTTACGTTTACCCTTGGGTGCTCCTGGGCCCTATTACTTCAAATGTTCTGCTGATCCAAGAACAAAGGTAATGCTTGCTGGGCCTTCCTAGGGGAACAGAACACTGCTTCTGGAGGCAACTCTTACCTTGTGTGCCATCTTATTACTGGGAGCAAATAACGCCTTCAGAAGTCACCAGCCAGAGCAAAGAGAGAGCTTTCCACTGACCCTGTGCAGGCTTCTTTCTGTTAATTGACAGCAGCCCTTGGCACGGGTGAAAGAATCCCAGCAACTTCCAGCAGATTGAGTGGTGGAGTTCAAACAGCTTGTAACTGTCAGATAAAAAACAAGATAGTTTTAAGAGAATATGGGATGTATTAACTGTTGCTCTGTCTTTTGGAATAGGAATGACATCTGTTTGTATTAAAACAATCATTCCAGTTAAGCACAGATCAACGGCCCCATGGTGAGAACTGGAGAGAAATGACTTTTGACTTCATTAGAACCAATTGGCTAAGGTTTTAGGGGCACAATACGGAACAGTATTGGATCTTAGCGAAGCTGAATGAAAGCTTTTTGTACTCATGTTAAAACAGTGCCACTTCCAGTATTAGAAAATGTCTTGTTAGTGGAGAATCAATAACAAAATCCCTACTCTTAAAGATGTTTTAGAGTTAACATTGCACAAATGCAAAGAAGCATCCCATGAAGACGTACTTATTAATGTTGTACAAACCAAGGAGAGGTTTTGAGATTACTCTTGGGTTTGATAACAGTTCCTTCAGAGTGCTGGGAGGTGGCAGAGCCCCCTAAAGGATTGGTACTGAGAAGAGGCCTGATGGTGGCAAACCACACAGGTGTCTACTTTGCTATGACCCCATCATTTAGATGCATGTTAAACCATCCAGGAAAATAACCCTGTTTCCTACCACAGTTACCACAAGATCGGGCCTAATGAAAATTACAGTATACCTGAGAAGGATTTTACAGCAGCTAAAGGAAACCACATATATGAGTTCTCTCTCTCTTCTCTCTGCTGTTGTCCTCCAAGCCCACTGAGGGAGGGCCCAGGGACTAACTGAAGGTGGTCACATAAGAGAGGTCCCTGGGCAGGTGTCCATGGGGTGATGCTGAGATACAGTAGTCACAGTCACCTTCAAAGTGTGGATTTGGTGGGGGTAGAGTGGAGGGTTGAAATTTTCTGAAAGTCATCTTCAAGAATATGTGAAAAGGTTGGGAATCTTCATCAGTCTATCTTCTGATTTTTGTAGAGATTCTCCTTTTCTGTTTGTATTCTTGATCAGCATGGGTAACAACATGGCAGAGATAAGAGTCTGAGGACATGTTCCTGGGGTCCACAGGTTCTGATTCCACACCCAACAGAGAGGTCCTGGTGGGTACTTTCTTTCTTTTTTTTTTTTTAATTTTTTTTTGGCCATGCCATGCGGGATCTTAGTTTCCCGAGCAGGGACTCAACCCGGGTCCTCGGCAGTGAAAGCTCGGAGTTCTACCCACTGGACCACCAGGGAATTCCCTCCTGGTGGGTACTTTCTTTTCAGTGTATTGGGAGAGCTCCTACCTCTTTTGGGGAATTGAAACATCCTATCTCTTGGGTGACGTAAGAAAGTTTTCATATCTCTGTTAAATGACCTGGCTTGATTTGAGTGATGTATTCTTTTAAAACATGGGACTGATGGACACCCAGGCAGGCAGGTCTGTGGCCCACCCCACAGACCCTTGCCTCACTCCCGGGGTCAGGATTCTGTTGCAACCTGGTCACTGGCTGCGTGCTGCTGTTTTGCAGAGGGTCTGAGCTGCATGAATAAGAATCACGGCTGTAGTCACATCTGCAAGGAGGCCCCGAGGGGCAGCGTTGCCTGCGAGTGCAGGCCTGGTTTTGAGCTGGCCAAGAACCAGAGAGACTGCACCTGTAAGTACAGACTGGCACACAGCTGTGCTGGGAACCATCCTACCCCAGAGGTTGTCTTGTGCAGCCCAGCATCAGAAACATCAGGGAGGGCAGTCATGTGAGATATTGAGGGTAATCTCCTGTAGGGAGGGGAAATGATGTTTTCTAAAAGAACCAGTCGGAAGGAAATAGCACTCAGGAGTAAGGAGCGTGAATGTTGGGGGCCAGGTCTCTCTGTTCCCGTAGAATAGAGTCAAATTTCCTCATCTGGCAGCTCTTTGGTACCTGGTGCCTGCTTCTTATACAAGCCTCATCAGCCTCCTTTCTCTAGACCCCAGACTCCTGGCTTTTGGAGAAAGCCCCCATTCTTTCATGCCTCCAAGGCTTTTCTAAGCCTTCCTTCCTTCCTAGCTTGGTGAATTCTCACTCAATTTTTAATATCCTGTCTAACTTCTAATCATGATAAAGATAATAGCTACTTTGGGGGAGCATTTATTATGTGCAAAGCCTTGTCTAAAGAGGTGCCATATTGCATTTAATTCTTACAGTCACCACCTTATGAGCTAAGTGGAGAAAATCATGGAGAAGGTAAAGCTACAAGGTCACACAGGAAGTAAGTGGCAAATGTAGGATTCACATGTAGGCCTGCCTGACTGTAAGGCTTGTGCTCCTGGTCACCATGATACATAACCTCGGAAGCCTTCCCTGATGGCCTCGGACAAGGCAGCCAGTTTGTATTTTGGCTCCCATAGCGCTGTTTATTCCTTGATGGTAGCATGTGGCACTCTGGGGTTGAATCGTGTGTTTGATTCAACCACACGATTGGGTTGAATCTGCAGTTGAATTTATGTGTCTGTCTCCCCATCTACGAGCCCCACCAAGTCAGGGATCTTGTCTTATTTTTGCCTCTCAGTCTTCCCCTGGATGTGCTCAATCCACATTTGTTTAATGGATGAGTCAATGAATGGTGTACACAGTCCAGACGCAGCTGCCACACGATGAGGAAACACAATAATAGCTCCAATGGATAATAGGAAACAACCAGCCATTAAAGGTGCTTCTAAACCACTATTTACGCCAGAGGAAACACTGAGGGTTTCCCTGTAGGAACTCTTCCCAAAGTCATGGATCCTCTAGAAGATGCCTGCAGTTTGCTGGGGATGGTTGTTTACAGTGAGTAGACCTCAGTGGTTAAGAGAAGGAGAGCCAGTTTCGTCGGTGAGAGACTCCTCTCTGTTGTCTCCATCGCAAACCAGAGTGCAACCTCAAAGCCTGACAAACCAGGGCTGATGCCACCATCACCAACAACAGGTTCTGACAGCCTCACAGGGCCCCTAAAAGTGGGGCTGGCTCCAGCTGTCTTCAAAAGGAGGACCCAGGTCTCCACAGGAGAGTCACCTGTGGAGTGAGACTCAGCATTTTACAGCTTTTTGGGAGCCAGTAGAATACCTGAAAACTTACTTTTAAAAATTTAAAACGTTTTTAAGGTATCACTGCTCAAATAATATTATAAGATTATATTCAGATATTATAAAACTTGAGGATATAATAAAGAATCCAGAATTCCACCACACAATCAGTTGTTTTGCTTTTTCCTATTCCTATTTTGTTGTTGATATGCGTACACAATTTTTACACAGCTATAGTCACAGAACAGTTTTTTCTCACAGTGCAAATACGTTTTTAGTTCTTTTAAATTAGAAAATTAAAAATGGTTGTGTAAGAGTTTAAACAGTCCAAAGAAACATATAACATTTCCCCCTTTTCCTTTGCCATTTCCTCTGCCAGAGGTAACCACTGTTGAGTTTGATGAATAGATAGTTTTGTAGTTGTTTTTTTTTCCCCCTTGGCTTGTCATCAATATGTTCATACATAAGCTTTGTAATTATTGGTTAATGTTGCATTAACTGTGTGCAAAGAGTCATCATTTCCTCTGATTACCCTCCCTTTTAACTAATCCACATGGAATCTGATGAGAGAAATCCTAACATATACATACAAATTAAATATTGTCTGTTTCAGATATTAAGTGTTATAGCATTTCCAAACGCCCTAGTACTTCTCGTGATAGAGCAAAGCACTAGTTTGGAATCTTTTGGTATAATTTCCTTTAAATAGTGAAAAATCTCCCCTGACCTTCCCATGTCTATCTTTCTGTATAACGTTGCTCTAAATCTGTCATTAATCATTTCTACAAGTCATATCGTGACTACCTGTTGATATAGACAGGGACGTGGTCTGAGTCAAGGTTCTCTCTTTTATGCACAATTCCTAGCACACGCTAGGTGCTCAAATACTTCCTGAATGAAAATCAGAGTTCTTCGGGAGCAAATACAGCCCCAGTTGTGGAAATCTCCGTGCTTTATGGTTTGATTCTTTTTCCTCTCAGTGACCTGTAACCATGGAAACGGCGGATGCCATCACTCCTGTGAGGACACTGCTGCAGGCCCAGAGTGTAGCTGCCATCCCCAGTACAAGATGCACACGGATGGAAGGAGCTGCCTTGGTGAATGGTGACCCCAACACTGGGTTAGGGTCTTCCCCAGCCTGCTTGCCCCACCCCAGCCCTAATCCTAACGATTAATATTGTTTAGTACTAGAGGCAGGGTGTTTCCAGTGCACATGCCCTCAAGCATGTCCCATGCTGCCTCACATGTGGCCGTGGAAGTAGTCTAGGCCTGGACTGGGGGCCCCTTTCTCCCTGTGAGACCTTGGAAAGTCCTTTTTCCTCTCCTGGATTAGGCTGCTCCTGAAGCTGGTATTCTGAAGATCGGAACAGCACATCCCAAAAGGCCAGGGCAATGCAAAGTTAAAGCTAGCTGTTCATGATGACAGGTGGCCTTTGCCATCAGCAGGAGCCAGGGTTGCATATTTCTGGTGGGATGCCTGCCTGTCCTGCCCTTCATGGCGTGTGCTTTGTTAGCTCCATTTCCGATGTTCCCCAATCCAAGATTCTCTTTGTCCTGGACTGAGGGTTCTGGAGTGAATCTGAAGCTTGCATTCCCCAAGGTCTCTGGTTAGTACAGTAGAATAAAAAAATCTTTTCCATATTTAATGTCTATTAAGGCTGTGAGGCCATTTAACACAGAGCCTCATTACAACATATTTTTATTGAATGAACAGAGTCACATTTCTCACATTGTTCTCATGTCTGGGATTTCCACAGAAGTGGTTGTGCAGGGGATGAACAATCTGACTCATTTAGTCTGAGAACTGTGCTGTTTGCATCTCTTGCAGAGCGAGAGGACGCTGCCCTGGAGGTGATGGAGAGCAATGCCACATCCATGGCAGATGGGGATAAACGGGTGAAACGGCGGCTGCTCATGGGTAGGCGCCTCATCCACC
>NW_020174438.1:5497417-5571603 GCF_003031525.2 Neophocaena asiaeorientalis asiaeorientalis
TTGTCCCTTTCCCCCTCCCCAACTTACTGCATCAGGCCTGAACCTGGGGCCCATGTGCCCTCAGACCAGCTGAATTAGAGTCAGCAGCTCCTGTCCAGCCAGGGTGTGTCTGCTCTCCACTCACTGCTATTGCCTAGTCACCATCCAGGACCCCTGGTATTGTGGGAAGAGCGCCGGCCCAGCCATCAGAATAACTGGGTTAGCGTCATAACGCTGCTGAGACTTGCGCTGAGACTTGGGCAAACTGTCCCGAGCCGCTGTGTCCTGGTCTTCCTCTAAAATGGATGTAATACAGTTGACCTCTTAGGGTTATCAGGAAGCTCGGTTAAGACAATAATATGCAAAAGTGCCCAGAGTCCGCTGTCTGGGACTTAGCGGGTGGTCAGTGCATGTCAGACCACCCGCCCTCTGAGTAACTGTGACGAGAGAGGCATTTTGGGCAGCCCCTATTTAGCATATGGTAATTTGGCTGGGGTTTTGTCCACTGAGTCTTCTATTTTGGACTCAGCCCATGTTAATGGCAGAAGAGATGAATGGAGAAGAGTGGCACTTGGCTGGGGGACACAGGAAGGCCTGGCAGCCGGTCTGCTGGAGCTGGAGGTGACTGCAGACGTTCAGCGGTGGCTGTGAGGGTGGGCATCAGATCATTTGACGTTATTATTCTGGAGAAAGCTCAGCCTGGCCTCAACAAAACTGATCTTTCGATAGCTTCTGGATTTAATAGTCAGGTAAGATATTAAGCAGCCATTGGTTACCAGGCAGGTGACATTTCTGAGCTCTTTTCCGCCCTATTAAAATTATTATTTTTAATTGCCTTAAAATAGTACATATGAATAATATTAAAAACCTTAAAAACTTAATTAGCACTATTAAGCTTGTAAAGCAATATATCATTTCCCTGTCTCCTAACTAGCCATTTGCCAGGGCCCACAATTTTCAATTCTCCTAGTTGTTTCTTCTTCTCCTGACTCCCCCTCCCACATGTTTCTGAAAAGGGAAGTGTATACAGTTATTTCTTTTTTTATAAATTTATTTATTTATTTTTGGCTGCGTTGGGTCTTCGTTGCTGTGTGCGGGCTTTTCTCTAGTTGCAGCGAGCGGGGGCTACTCTTTGTTGCCGTGTGCAGGCTTCTCGTTGCGGTGGCTTCTCCTCTTGCAGAGCACAGGCTCTAGGCACACGGGCTTCTGTAGTTGTGGCACACGGGGTCAGTAGTTGTGGCTCACAGGCTCTAGAGTGCAGACTCAGTAGTTGTGGCACACGGGCTTAGTTGCTCTGCGGCATGTGGGATCTTCCCAGACCAGGGCTCGAACCTGTGTCCCCTGCATTGGTAGGCAGATTCTTAACCACTGCACCGCCAGGGAAGTCCTACAGTTATTTCTTGATGTGTCAGGTTTTATTTGTTTTGTTTTGTTTTTGTTTTTGTTGGCCGCACCACACGGCTTGTTGGATCTTAGTTCCCCGACCAGGGATTGAACCTGCGCCCTCGGCAATGAGAATGCAGAGTCTTAATCACCGGACCACCGGGGAATTCCCTTGATGTGTCAGTTTTAGATATTAGCTTTTGACTTCCTACCACAGAAGAATAAGTTATATCTCCCTTCTGTCCCCTTCCCCCATATCCTTAATATAGTTTTATCACAATTTACATATTATTAATATCTAAATATGATTCACCCCTGAGTCATGTAATGTGCTATGATTATGTTTTCTTTGTTTGCTTAGTTTTCTTAGTACCTCTTACCAATTTTTTTTGCAAATTTCTGGCGGAGCTCTAAAACCTTTACAATATGTTCAAATACAGCAGGTAACTTATCAATTCTATTTTCTTCTTAAAAAGTCCCTTCTGAGGCTTCCTCCCTGCTCTAGCAGGGCCTGAATCCTGGGCCAGCTGCACCTCTGTCATCCTGGCCTTTCCCTGAGCCACAGCCTGGGAATTCCCTTCCCCATGCTCCTGTTTTGGTGGATCCCATGTCTTCTCTTTTGAGATGGGTAGATATAGATTTTTTAAAAACTTTGCATACTTGAAAATGCCTTTATAGTCTACCTTCACCCTTTCTTGAGAATTTGGCTCAGGATAGAATTCAAAGTTGGGAAAAATATTCCATCAGAGTTTTAAATAGTGCTCTATCGTTTTGAGCATTCAGTGTTCTTTCAAGAAGTCTAAGTCACTTTTATTCTTGATTCTTTGTATGGAACCTACGAGAGCTTCTCTCTGGATGTTCTCAGGGTCTCCTTTTTGTCCCTGGTGATCTGAAATTTCACAACAATGTTCACATTGTGGGATTTGTCCCACTTGTTATTCTGAGCACCAAGTAGGCCTTTTCAAGAGGGACAGTCGCATCCCCTGGTTCTGAGAAATTTTTCTTTTGATAACTTTCTTCACTTTTCTCTTTCTCTCCGGGACTCCTATTAGCTGGCTGTTGTAATTCCTGGATTGCTCCTCAAATTTTCTTCTTTTTTCTCTTCTTGATATTTTTGTTCTACTTTCTAGGAGATCTTTAATTTTTTCTTCTAATCCTTCTATAGGGTTCTTTTTAAATTTCAGCTTTCATATTTTAATTTTTTAAGAATTTTACTTTGGTCTTTTGTTGTAGGAACCTGTTCTTATTTCATGGATGCTTTTCTTACCTCCCTGAGGAAATTAATGATAAGATATTCTAACTTCTCTGTTGTTCCCTGTATTATCTTTGCTTCCCTCAGGTTCCTTTTCCCTTGTTTGTTTGATCTGGTGTATTTATTTCATACTAGAGGCTTTCCTGAGATGGCCGGTGATCCTTGGCTGACTTTTCTTATTTAATAGTGGAATATTGAAAAGCCACTTGGATATTCTGTCAGCTGGTGGGCTTTATGCTTGGTTGACTAGGCAGTGGCTTAGTCATTTCATTTGGAGATCTTCAAATGCCAGAATCTATAGGTCTTTTCACTTGGGCCGGTCAGTTTGGCTGGAGAGGAATCCTTCAGTCTCCTGCTGAGGGGATTTAGACTTGGCTGCCAGTGTCCTGGGAACTGGGGTGCAGAGGTGGTGAAAGTTTGAGATCTCTCTTTTCACAGTATAGACTTTCACCTGACAGCACCTCCTCTGCTGTTACTGGTGCCCTTTTCCAGAGAAGAAATTTATCTGCTTTAGTCCAAATAGGGATGTGCTGTGGGCTGTGGAATTAAGATGGGGATCTGGGAGCCTATTTGTTATACAGACTCTCAATCAATCTTCCTATTTTTAACTCCATCCTCACCTCTGCCTCTAGACTAACTTTAGTACCTCCAGTTCCTGAGCCTCTCTGGGATTCTGTGGCTCAGATGAGCTTACCACTTGTTGGCATCACTCTGCAGACTGCTAGGTTTTTTTAAAAAAATAAATTTAATTTATTTTATTTTTATTTGGCTGTGTTGGGTCTTCGTTGCTGCGTGCAGGTTTCTCTAGTTGTGGCGAGCAGGAGCTACTCTTTGTTGTGGTGCGCAGGCTACTTGTTGCAGTGGCTTCTCTTGCTGTGGAACATGGGCTCTAGAGCGCGTGGTCTTCAGCAGCTGTGGCACGTGGGCTCAGTAGTTGTGGCTCGCGGGCTCTAGAGCTCAGGCTCGGTAGCTGTGGCACACGGGCATAGTTGCTCCGCGGCATGTGGGATCTTCCCAGACCAGGGCTCAAACCCGTGTCCCCAGCATTGGCAGGCGGATTCTTAACCACTGCACCACCAGGGAAGCCCCACTGCTAGGGTTTAACTTTCTGCTATGCCAGTTACTGTTCCTCCATTGACATGCCACTTCCAGAAGATTTGACATCTTTCATCTATTGTCTTTTATTTGTCCTTAAGGATTTATACTTTAAAAAAATTATTTACTCTCATTTTAATGAGTTTTGGTGAGGAAACAGAGATAAACATACATGTTCTATCTGTCATATTTAATCAGAATTAAGTTTACCGCCCCCCCTCCCCACCCCCGAGGCTTTACAGAGGTAGCTATGGAAGTGAAATCAGTTTCTGGATGCGTAAGTGCTAACCGTTGAATGAATGTTGAATAACATTTGTGTATTACTTGGAATTCATGCATGATATACAGAAATAGAAGGCCATTAGCCTGTTGTTCTTCATCTCTATAGATATGATTTAACAACTGTGGCTGCTTTTTCATGTAACTATGACAGGTCTTTCTCCTTTCAAGGAAAGGTAAACTTCTAATCTGAGTTACTTGGCAGTTGCCAGGAGGAAGTCATTGGTCTGCGGCAAGGGAATGGGTGGCATGGGCAACGTTTACCCTCTCTTGCTTTGCCCATTACACACGGTGAATAGAGACGGTTCAGGATAAAGGAAGGAACATCCCCCTTTGCTGTGTTCTGCATTCACATCTAGGCTGCTGGATGTGGTCATACTTGCAGGTCACTGGCTGTCGATCAACAGGAGCTTTTAGTGGCTTCAAATCTGCCACTGAAAAGGCTCAGCAGGTTGGCAGAGACATCTTTCCCCTTCTCTCACCCTGTCAGGCTTCCTCGGGAGATGTCACTTATTTAGATGGGTGCGGGGAGGAGCTGCCCCTGTTCTCCCTCTAACTCACCTGCAGGTGGCAGAGGCTTGGGATATGACCATAAGGACCCCACACGCTTCCTGACTTTCATGAATTTTTGTCAAGTATTAACACTGCACCAATACCCCTTTCTTCCCAGCTGTGTGAGCACTTCTTTAGGAAGCTAACTGCCTTTTTCTTACCTCCTTGGCAGAAACGTGTGCTGTCAACAACGGAGGCTGTGATCGCACCTGTAAGGATACTTCGACAGGTGTTCATTGCAGTTGTCCCGTCGGATTCAGTCTCCAGTTGGATGGGAAGACCTGTAAAGGTAGCCTGTGCCTCTCCATGCAGCTAATGTGTGGGAGTAAAGGCAGCTCTTCCCCTCCACACCTCCTGAGTGACTCCAGTTTTGCTTATGATTCATATTGATCAAAAGGAAGCTTTTCTTCCCTGGGCTAGTAGAAGGTTGTAACTGAGTAAGCTTAATTAGAACCAGCTTAATTTCACTAACTGTTGAGAAGGTCAGCTTCTACAAACATCAAATGATCCATTTCAGGCAGTGGCCTTATTAGAAGAAAGCAGTTGTTCAAGGGAACATTCATTTGCAGGAGATAATATCATCATATCATAAATAACAGTCCAGAGATTATTATATAAA
This sequence comes from Neophocaena asiaeorientalis asiaeorientalis, assembly GCF_003031525.2. NCBI lineage: Eukaryota > Metazoa > Chordata > Mammalia > Artiodactyla > Phocoenidae > Neophocaena > Neophocaena asiaeorientalis. Next base: position 5,502,577 of record NW_020174438.1, read on the forward strand.
TAGCAGCCAAGATTGTTATCCAGAGAACAATGAATAACTGTACGATTAACTTGTACTGATGAATAGAGACCCCGATAACCTAGTATTTCATGGGCCAGAGTACAAAGGCTTAGTTCTTTAACGTGATAAAAAAGTAGATAACCAGTTACCAGTTGAAACTGAGAAAAGATAAAATTAATTGAGTGTCAGAAATCACTTAAAAGCATTGAGGCTATTTGATTGTGGTGTAATTTGCCAAAACAAATATTCTAGTTCCTTCTAACTTTAATCATTAAACTGGAATGGGAAGTATAGGAAAGGAAGCCATCTTATCTTGAGAGACTTGTGCAAGGATGAGAATATAATAGGACATCACCGTTCTTTCCCATAGCTTGTTTCCTTAATGCTAGTCAAGGGAGGGACAGTGTAAGTCAGAGTTCTCCAGGGGACCAGGCACTTGTCTTTCAAAATGGGTTAAGCCAGACAAGAGAACGTGTGTAAGTTTAAAAACATCAACAAACATCCTTAAATGCTTTTACGGGTCTGTTTTGTTTCAGAGAATAATGAAGCACACACAATAGCACTTCAGGGATTTGTGGATAACGAGGCAAGTATCGCTGTCTGATTTGCCGATGCTTGACTGTTACAGATATTGATGAGTGCCAGACGCGCAATGGAGGTTGCGATCATTTCTGCAAAAACACCGTGGGCAGTTTTGACTGCAGCTGCAAAAAGGGATTTAAATTATTAACAGATGAGAAGTCTTGCCAAGGTATGTGCTGAAACATAGCTAGCTGTGCTGTGTAATGCCCGCTGGTTGGATTGGAGAAGACGAAACCCTGCTTGGACAGAGACTGGCTCGCTGGGCTTCTCTACGGAGTCATTAATCCAACCTCCACCCTGTGCTTCACTTATTTCATCTGTTAAGTAAAATAAAAACACTGAGGTAGCTCACAGGTATATTTTGGAAATTAAGCTGTTAATGATTAGAGAACACCTTAGTGAACCCATGTGGTGTGATTACAGCGTAGCTCGCTGCTAGAAATGGAATGGATCACAGAATGCAACCAGGGTTGCATTAGGGTGTTGAAATTATGAATAATTTTCCCTTTCTAAAATTCCCTTTAATGTTATGGATTTTCTAACAAAATTTGGTGACAAAAAGTTGTTGATTTAGTTAACATACCTTTTCTCAGCAAAGAGTTGGGGTCAACCAGTTGGTCCCTTCCTTATAGGCCTTGTTCGAATGACCAGCCTTTGGTGTTTGGGGAAAGGGTAAGGGTGAGGGAGGGAGGGGATTAAGTGGAGGAAAGGCTGGGCAGTCCTTGGGCAGGATTTCAGACCCCTTCACAGACACATCCTTCCCGTATAAGGGGCGCAGCAAGGGAACTTCTCTGGGTAGCAGCTGTTGATATTAATACGTGTTTTGCACAGCGCTAAGCTGTTTTGGGTTGGGGGCATCATTTATATTTGCAGCTGAGCGCATTTTATGCCCCACTGACATATAGAAAGAAACTCTCAGGAAAGATGTACTGTCATTTATTTCTGATCCATTGCTGAGAATAAGAACAGCCTAACTTATTTTGTTAGAAATCCCAGAATTAAATCAAAATCAGAAAATAGTATCTGATTTCACTTCATATAATAAAGATGCACCATTACCTTTCTATAATCTTATGGTGTGAATTAGATTTCTCTCTTGTTTTTTTCTTCTTGGTACGTAATTTGTCAGACACTTCACACCCCTTTAAATTCAGCGAGTTCACTCTAGATGACTACTGCACAGTTTTCTTCTGTTTGACTTGGAAGGAAAATTTGCCGTTCCACATAATGTTTCATAATGTATAGAGCAAGAAATACTATTTAAGCTGTGTCAACACATTAAAAAGGAATTAGAAAAGCGATCTGCTTATTTTTGACAAAGCAAAAGCCTGTTGTGAGCAGCCAAAGTCAGCTACTGAATGAGCCCACTTTCTCGGTAACTGGCTGATCTTAACAAAAGAATTCATAGAATGATATCAATTACTACAGAAGAAGTGGACTTTTTCTCATTTTTCACTGATCAGTCTTGGTAGAACAAATATTTACCCAGAACAAACTTACTAAAGAAATTGTCAGGACTTCTGGGGAAAGTTACGGATGAAGAGGTTTTGTAAGATTTTGCCCTCTTTTATTTCATGTTTTTCATTCCTCCAGTCCCTTCCAAATGTTTGTTTTTTGTTAACATAGTTTCTCGTGGCATGTTTGGTGTTGAAAAGGGATCTAGCAATGGTCTAGTTGGCTTCCACTGAGTCCTGTGCTGGTCCTGGTTTATCCATTTGGAGATACAAGTCATAACTCTGTTAAAATCTTCCAAAGAGTTGAGGAAGTGAAGCACTGAGATTCTAGTGTACAGGAAAGATGTAAGCACCAGACCAGGGAAGAAGAGCTGATTAGACTGACAAATACAGCCTCCTGAGGCTAGTTTCCATGACCTCAACTGCAGCCAAGGATGCCTTCATGCTGAACCGGGAAGGGAGGGAACCATGGGGGAGGAACTGGAACTGAACCTTGGGGGAGGAACAAAGCCAAGGGACTGGCCAAGAGGATCCTGTTTGGTGCTTAAGCACCACATTTCAGTGTCTGCGATAGAAAATTTCTGAGGATGTTAATGTTAATGCATTCTTTTAGTGCAGAGGGCATTAAAACCCAGGATCAACTGGCCTCCTGGGGCCAGAAGATGAATTCTGGCAAGACCCAAAAGAGATAGGAGCTAGATTTATCTCCAGCTTACGTGTTTTCTCCTTTTAATTGGCCATAGCTTATAAAATTACTATTGCTCCTTTACCAGTTAGTAATAGAACAGTAATAATGCACAGGCAGCACCCTAATAGTTTACAAACCCCTTTTAGTTATGTTATCTCATTTGACTTCATTTAAATATTTTAGATTATTCAGCCCTGCAGATAAGCATGGGTGAGAGAGACCAACTGAGCTTTTAGGCAAGTGCAATGTGCGACAGAATTTGGAAATAAGGGTCCTGGCTGTGAGTATACTTATTGTGGGCTGCTCAACATTTTGTTTAACACAGGTGAGCAGGGAGAACTGGTAGATAATTCTCACGTTGTTGTTTTTGTTATTGGTCAGCAACTGGTGTTCTTATAAGTGTGTTCTTCTCTCCACGGTCCCTCAGAGTTGGTTTCAGCTCCCCTCTCCCTTTGACAATTACAGATGTGGATGAATGCTCTTTGGATAGGACCTGTGACCACAGCTGCATCAACCACCCTGGCACGTTTGCATGTGCTTGCAACAAAGGGTACACCCTCTATGGCTTTACCCACTGTGGAGGTGAGTGGAATCCCTCTAGAGTCGGATGAGGCTGGGCCTTATTCCTAAGGTTTCCCCAGATCAGGGCCAGTTTTTCTACCTTGGGGGCTGAACCGGACATACCAGGCCCTGTACAGTAGTAGGGAGTCCATCGACTTGAGGGAAGCAGCTGCTATGGGAGATCGTCCCACATTGATCCCTTTAACTCGTCACGTGTGAAATGGAGTAGAGAGAAGAGCTGAGCTCTTTCAGTTGTGAATTGTTTATGGACTTTATTGATACAGTTGTACTCAGACAGTGGGTGGGTCTCTCAGGAGCTGGTGCCCTGTCCGCTGGAACTTCCCAAGATAGTGAAGTCATGGCCCTCGGAGAGGCTTGGCAGTACACCAACCGATTCCACAGCTCTGCTGTGCATAGGAACTGGCTGCGGAGCTTGGTTTGAGCTCTTTGAGCTGGTCTTTGTGCGGGTCTCTGAGCTGGAAGTGGGACCATGGACTCTGTCTCCCTGCTCTGAGCCCTTGCAGCAACGTGTTCTGATGTCTCATGACCTTACAGCTAAGTAAACTATGGCTTAAGTCAGATTTGGCGTCACTCTGCTGTCTCTAATCATCAGATTCATTCAGCAATCTTTGAGAATACAGATTCTGATTCTAAAAGTCTAGGGCTTCAAGGTGTTGGGGATCTGAGGATGTGGGAACCACTGGCTTTAGTACTTCCTGCCCCATCCTTGTTTCCTGTGTCCTTAAGAAGAATGGATAGTAGTGATTTGCTGTAGATAGTGTTGTTTCTCTTCTCCTTTTTGACACATCCCTGGCATGGCTGAACACATGGCCTTCCAGTCCATCAAGAAACCCCAAGGAAATATTCCCTGAATATGGACGTGTATTTGGGTTTTAGTTGGAGTCACCTTCTGACCTGGACTCAGTCTCACGTTGATGGGGATTAGTGCAAGTCATTTTTCTTATCTATATCCCAACTATATGAACCGCCAAGTGGGGAATCCTAATTCTCTCTGTCTCTCTTGGGATGTAGCCCAGGAGGATGGTGGAGTTTTAAACTAGAAGCCTGTGCAGTGTCTGAATTTGACACCTGAAAATAGAGTGTGACCCCTTCTGAGTGCCCTTACTGGCGGAAATGTTTGGTCCATGCTGGTGAGGCTCGTGCCAGGAAGACCACTGAGTGGGGAGTGGGTCAGCTCGTGCCAAGTGCACGTTCTGAAGGCGGTCAGCACCTTCCCTTAGTTCAGTGAGCTTCAGCCGTGCGACTCACCTCCTGCTCCTTCTTTGATGGAGGGATAGTGTCAGCCACGTCAGCAAAGGGCTGCTGTGACAGGAGAGCGTTTTGCTCCACAGACACGAATGAGTGCAGCGTCAACAACGGAGGCTGTCAGCAGGTCTGCGTGAACACCGTGGGCAGCTACGAATGCCGGTGCCACTCTGCGCACAAGCTCCACTGGAATAAAAAAGACTGTGTGGGTAAGAGGCGCCGAGGCTCGGGCTCAGTGCGCGGGCTCACCGCTGGCCCAGCAGCACTCTCCCATGTCCCCCTGGTCGCAGTGGACCCGGAGTGCGGCTGACCAGTCATCCACTGCATTCTCCTCCCCCGAGCTGCAGCAGCCGTTCTTTAAATCCTTCAAAAACAGGAGATACTTTGCAGGCCCTTGGGCGTTTCCTTCTGTGCTTCTGCGTAGGTTGGAACTCATTTCGTTTTCCTGGTTGCTTTCCTGCATGAAAAGAATAGAGTACAAGGCGCTCCTTTACCCTGGGGGGAACAAACGTGGTGTCTGTGTTACGTGCTGGGCGTCGGCACTACCTTCTCTTCTTGGGGCCTTTGAGCATGGGACTCAGCTGTCCTTGTCACACCTTCTCTCTCTGTAAGTGTCTGTATTTTGTCCTGTCTAGAAGTGGAGGGGGTCCTGCCCACTAGCGTATCATCCCACGTGTCCCTGCAGTGTGGTAAGAGTGGTGGAGGAGACAGGTGCTTCCTCAGATGTCTCTCTGGCATTCACCTCTCTTCAGGTGAGTGGGTCCCAGGCCCTGGGGCAGGTCCTCATGCCAGGGCCAGGCCTTCCTGGCCTTCAGGTGTTAGATGGCTTCAAAGGGCTTCCAGGTCTTTGACCAGCTGCCCCCTCACCACTGGAGGCCCATGCTCTGAGATCCTGTATTCTGGGGGCTTTTCTAGTGGTTCACATAGAGTGGGGTTGCGGGTGACTTGAGCTGCCACCGGGAGAGACTGTAACCTTGCTTACCTGCTGACGATCCACGTTCTGTCTGTCAGGACTGCAAGAGGCCTATTCTGTCACCTGCGGCTCTTCCTCTCCTCTCAGGAGCAAACAGCAAAAATCAAATGACTCTGCTTTCGGGGGTAATTACCAAACCTGCGTGTTGTCTCTGGGGCTCACCGTGTTCAATGGGCTTCATTTGTGGGATACTGTTCTTGGGCGTTGGCTTTGTTTTCTTTTCTCCTAATCTCTTTGATGCCGCAAGCACGTTACAGATTGTTCTTACCTGTAGCCTTGGTGCCTGCGATCTGACTCGCCACATAACAGACACTTACTGAGTGTCCATTGTGTGCTGGAAGGCTCCATGCAGCCCTGGTGGGTCATCATATTGGGCAGAGGCCCACGTAGCTCTGGGACCAGGAGACGCAGGTCTTCCCAACTCCCTGTACCATACAGCACCTCAGAGGCTCGGCAGAAAATGTGGGCTTGGGAAACATGGCATCAGTGGAGACAGGGACATGACAAGGGGAGCAAGGATTCTGACCAGGGAAAGGGGCCCAAACCCTTTATCAAAAGACAAAGAAGGACATTTAAAGCTTTTAAGAGGCCTTGTCCTCCCAGATTTAGACAAACATCTGTGATGATGTCATGTGAACATCTGAATAAGGAAATGGTTCTTGATGTCCATATTATGTATATAAGCAAAGATAGAGATGCAAAGCATGATAATAACAGCTTGTGTGAATTGATGGAGCGGTTAAAACATGCCGGCCGCTGTGTTACATGTATTAGCTGATTTAATCCACACTACAGCCCTCTGGGGCAATTTTACTGTTATCCTCATTAACCAGATGAAGAAACTGAGGTTCAGAGAGGTGAAATAACATACCCAGAGTGACTCAGATAGGAAATAGTGGAGCCAGGATTTTGACCAGGCAGTTTGGGTCCAGAGTCTTAAGCATTATCCTTCACTGCCCCTCTTGTCTGATGTTTGGACCCAGCCAGAGGGGACTTCACGGTCTGTTTCACCAAAACTCGTAGTGATGATCACTTGGAGATTAAGGCCACCCTAAGGTGAGCAAGCAAATAGTTAACAGTTATTCAGTTCTTACTATGTACCAGACAGTAGGCTAAACACTTTTTGTTTTGCATTATCTCATTAATCCTCACAACAGCCCGGTAACGTAAGGACTGTAATTATGTCTATGTTACAGATGAGAAGACTGAGGCTTAGGGAGACTAAGTACCTTGCTCAAGTTCTCATCACAAGTCAAAGGGCTGGAATTTGAATCCTGGTCATTGGCTCCAGAGCCTAACATGATTAAGACTGACCATGGAAGGAGAACAGAATTTTCCATATGAGACCCTCAAAGTAGGACTTGCTCCCTCACAGACCCTGAAAATCCTAGCCACGTTTAGTGAGTGCCATCCTTGCCTGGAATGGTGGCTCCCTCAGCCCTGTCCTCCCAGGACAGGCTTATTTAGGAGAATCTGCCCTTCCATTTCCCTCAGCTGTCTTGCTCAAATTTGAACTGGGGGATTCTGGCCTTCCTTCTTGGAAAGGCACAGAAATGACCTCAGTTTTTATCTCACCGTTGAGGCTGTTTTGGGCCCTTCCTTTGTTATGTTTGAGCCCTGGATTCATCTCAGATGGAGCAATAAGTGTAACTCTTAGGAGGCTCCTGGTGCCCCCAGTCCAAGGGAATGGGCACTCCCCAATCCCAAACTTTCTTGGCCTCAGCATAAGAGAGGGGGCTCAGGGTGTACTTCCAGCAATGGACAGCTCTCCATTACCCACTGGTGTTTCCATTCCTTTGCCTCTGAAGGTAACATCTCTCACTTGTTTCTTTCTGAAGATGTCGCCACCATCAGGACAAGTGTAACCTTTAAGCTAAATGAAGGCAAGTGTAGTTTGAAAAAGGCTGATCTGTTTCCCGAGGGTCTGCGACCAGTACTACCAGGTATGGAATCAGATGGCTGGTGCAGGGAGCTTGCCTGCATGGTGGGAAAGGGGCCTGTAATTAGCCGAGCCATTCAGATGGGATCAAACAGTTCAGAATCTCTGTGGACTCTCTTCACAAGATGAAGAAGAGCCTCTCCTGGCACCTCCATATGCTTCTGGAGTTATTCTTCAGGGTTTCCTTTGCAGGGTACAAAGAGTGAAGCTCTGGGGAAAGCTGTGAGTTAATAGGAATCAATGAGGGCTTAAGATGCATTAGTACCTTGTGATCATACTGGGTTAAATTTTCTAGACCTTAGAGTTTCCTTAAAATAATCCAAAATCCGAATCCAAAGAAATGAAAAAAAGGTTTGGCTCAGAAAGGGTAATCTTTGATGAACAAAGATGTAATATCCAGCTTTCCTGCTGGATTTAGTTTTTGGAGGCAGTGATGCCATTTGGCTTCGGCAGAACAAATACTCTCCAAGTAGACCTGGCCTTATGAAAAGAGCAGAATCCAACATTCCTCTTTCTTCCCCAGCTCACATTTCCAGTATTATTTCATAGAATAATTTTAGAAAAAAAAAATCAGGAGTCATGTATTAGGGAGGGTTCTTTCCCCAATCTACCCTCAAATAAACTGTACAAACAAATAAATGCAAAATCACACTAGTCACATTTGAGTGCCTATTTTAAGTAACTAACCAAGATTAATTTGGGCACCTCCATTTGATGGAATATTATGCAGCTATTAATTATGGGTTTTCAAAGAATGTTTAATGACATTAGACAATGTTCTTGTTATAATGCTAAGATGGAAAGAGAGAGAGTAACATTGTGTATATCTAATGCGACCTAAATTGTATGAGAAAAAGCGTGAGCAGAAGAAAAACAAAGAAAACTCACCATGTCCTTATTAGTGGGTTATATGTGGGTGGAAGGATGATGAGTGATTTAAATTTTTGTCCTGCATTTTCCAAATTCCCCACAGTGAGCATTTATACTTTTAATCAGAGGGGAAAGCGTTATTTAAAAATAGATTTGGGGGCTTCCCTGGTGGCACAGTGGTAGAGAGTCTGCCTGCCGATGCAGGGAACACAGGTTCATGCCCCGGTCCGGGAGGATCCCACATGCCGCGGAGTAGCTGGGCCCGTGAGCCATGGCCGCTGAGCCTGTGTGTCCGGAGCCTGTGCTCCGCAATGGGAGAGGCCACAACAGTGAGAGGCCTGCGTACCGGAAAAAAAAAAAAATAGATTTGGTCTTTAGTTCACTTAGTGGTATTGTACTAATGTTAATTTCTTAGTTTTGATGAAGATACGTGTAAGTGTAAGATGTTAACATTAGGGGACACTGGATGAAGAGTATATGGGAACTCTGAGTACTCTCTTAGCAACTTTTCTATACGTCTAAGCTTATTTCAAAATAAAAAGTTTAAAAAATAGATACGGAAAAATGGAAAGGAAAACAGGTTCAGAATGGGCATCTGTTCAGTTTGAGATGTGAAGTTAGCCTTTTGAAAAGGTAAGATAGATCTTCAGGGAAAAATTAATTTGCCTTCTCCTTCCTTTGGTCCTGATGACCTGCTGATTTGAACATCCTTATAATGTTAGAGAAGAACACAATACAGATAATTCTTCAGTTCAATAAAGTAAGATTAGTTAATTGTGTGGATGGTATGTGGACCTGCTCTTTGGTTCTGGTTAACGATCATTAGTTAAAAGATTCACTGGAAGCCATGGAGGGAGGAGTGATGGCCAAAGTCAGGAATGAGGATGCACAAAGCCCTGCCTTACATAACACTTTCACTCCCATCCTACGTGCCTTCATGATATTGTTTGGTTCTGTTGATTCTTTGTGCCATTTATTGCTCCTGGTTATTTCAAACTGAGCCATCATTGTTGACGTGCTTTCCAGCTTTCCCTTTGGGTTGGAATTACTCCAAGGTCAGTTTGCCTGAAAGCAGGAGTTAATTTCCTTGCTACTCCTGTGCTCGTTCCTTACTTGAAGCCCCTCAGCCCCTGCTTGAGACATCATAGTCCAGCTTTAAAGAAACCAACTGTGAGAACATGAACGCACCTTAACAAATTACCAGTCAGGAATGCAAGACGATCTTTGGTCCCCATTTTCCACAGATGTGGCCGGTCAGTTGGAAACATCCAGCATTTATTCATGAAAATAAGTTTCAAGAGCTAAATTGTAAAGTTATATAGGTGGCAGTACTGGTTCTTCAGGATTAAAATGTCATCGTGCTGCAAGCTGAGGGCTTGCAGCGTCTTGACATATGGAGTTAATCATCTAGTCCCTTGAGAGATGTTCTAATGAAATGTTTACAGAGTTGTAGCGAATGTTCAGCTGAGTGCTTTGCCAGGATTTGGCTTCCGATAATTTTGTTTCTTCATACAGAGAAGCACAGCTCAGTAAAAGAGAGCTTCCGCTACGCAAACCTTACATGCAGCTCTGGCAAGCAAGTCCCGGGAGCCCCCGGACGACCGAGCACCCCTAAGGAAATGTTTATCACTGTTGAGTTTGAGCTTGAAACTAACCAAAAGGAGGTGACAGGTTGGTTTGAAAACAGTCTGTGGTGCCAGACTTCTTACGGCTTGCTCCTTATTTCTTTGCCTTTCACTTTTCATCATTCTTGCCGGGGGTGGGGGGGTGGCCAGAAATAGTGCAACCACTGAAGTATCTCCTGTTTTTTTTCACCCCCAAACTAAACTGAATTGTTTTGGAACCTGATGATTTTATCTGCTTCATCAAAACCCAAAGCTACCATTTTGGTCAACAAATTTCTGTTTGAATTGAATGCTGCCCAGCCTGCTAGGTGCCCAGCTCCAAGCCTCTCCCCATGCTGTGCACAGGGAGCTGTGGGTGTTTGTGGGTCCTGCAGTTGGTCTGGACATGCTCACATGCTGCAGCCTGACCCCTCCACTGCTGTCCCTCTCGTTTCTTCAGCCTCTTGTGATCCGAGTTGCATCATAAAGCGAACAGAGAAGCGGCTCCGGAAGGCCATCCGCACGCTCCGGAAGGCTGCCCACAGGGAGCAGTTTCACCTCCAGCTCTCAGGCGTGGACCTCGAAGTGGCTAAAAAGTCTCCCCAAACATCTGAACACTGGGCGGAGTCCTGTGGAGTGGGTCAGGGCCATGTAGGAAACCAGTGTGGTGAGTGGCCTGCTGGCCGGGACATTCTTGCTAACAACTGTCTTGAGCTCCAAAAACACTAAGGATAACCAAAAGCAAGTCTGGCCCATCCCTTCTCCCTAGGCTTCTTCCAGAGAACACCTGGGACACCCACGCTCATTTGAGAACTACATGTGGGTGTTGGCCTTGCCTACAGGATCAGGAGCCCCCCAGCACCTGGCATAGTGCCTGGCACTTAATAACTCTCTGTTGGGTTGAGGGACAGAATGGAAGAGGCAGGGTTGATGAGAAGAGGGAGTGTTGCCCCTTAAGGATCTGAGGGACTGTGGTCTTCAAAGCACTGTGGTCCCCCAGCTGGGGCAGGACTGCAAGTATAAAGCATCCATGAGCCTTCTCGACACTCCACTATCACAGTTCCCCTATCATCCCTCTGGTGTGACACATGGTGGCAATGAACAAACTCCTGTCCATAGTTTTGTGCAGAGGCAAGGCTGGGGGTCGCTCAGCTGCCTTATGAGATCCCTGAGCTATGGCCCAAGCTTTCTCGTAGTGTCAGTTCCAGTGTATGTTGGTGGTGGTGGTGGTGGCGGTGGTGGTGTGTGTGTGTATGCGTGTGTGTGCATGTATCAGAATTAAACTTGAGGCCTGGAACTTGAGCAATATCAATTCTATTCCTCTGATGAAGTTCCAGGCAAGAGGAATCTGTGCAAGACGTTCCAGGGTGGTCAGTCTTGAGATTTGTTTGTTGTGAGAGACTGTTCTGGGCAATTATGAGAGATTCTACCTAAAAAGTCTTAGATGGGGGGAAATTAGGGTCTCTCTTTATAGTAATGCTGTAACCATTTGTTGAATCCTCATCTGTCACAAGCGTAACGGTAAGCGTTATATCTGCATGACCTCATTCAGTCCTTCCAGTAATCTTACCAGGTAGGTATTATTATCTCCATTTTACAAATGAGCAAACTGGAGCTCAGAGGGAGAAGTGCTCTTGCCCAAGGTCCCATGGATGGTCCCACTCCAAAACCTGTGCTCTGGTCCCAGGAAAGGTGAATTTCGATAACCAGACCCCTCCAGAGTAAATTGATGTCCTTTCTGAAGTATCATTTGAATCTTGAGGCCTGAGAAATGATGCTTGAGCTAAGGAGTGATAAACCAGTGTTTCTGAAGAAGCAAAGCTGAGCCCAGAGGCACTTGTTCAGAAGAATTGTCAGCAATAGGTCCACAGCCCAACTCTGTTGCTTTGCCAAAACATAGTGAAAATCATGTGTAAAATCAGTGTAACTGTCCACCAGGGGCTGGTTCTCAGATAGTCTTGACTTTTATTCCAGCTGACTCTCCTAAGAAAAAAAAAAAAAAAAAACAAAATGGTAAGAACAACCCAGCTGGTTGGTTGGTTCTCACTGAAAATTCTAAGAGTTCCAGTTTCCATACCAAAATGGTGATGAGAGTTGGCTGTTGCCGCCCTGCTTTCCAGGGTGAGTTGCAGAAACTGTCAGGATAGGCGGGCCAGCCTCCTTCTGGCCTCTCAGAGCTGAATTGCACCCCTTCCCCCAACTTCTGTCCTGTGGGAAGAGGCCCTGCAGGCTCACCAGGGAGGTTTATGGGTCAGTTAAGCGTTCAGGAAAAGCTAGTGTCAAGGGCCCTGTGGAACAACTCCCAGTGAGAGTATTATTAGTACTACCATGGGGATGCTTCTGGGGAATAGAGGCCTCAGGGGGAGGATTAGGAGTTACTTAACAGAGGCCTCATGACCGTGACAGCTGGTGAAAGACACTCAGTACAAGGTTTGTGTAGCTGTTGTGTGTGTGAACATGTCCCTGAGATGCTTATCACGCTGAGTTAAGTTGGATTTGCTTCTAAGAGAGGCCATGTATCCTGTCTCAAGAGCTCCCTCTAGCACTGGATGAATTTTGTAGTCCACAACATCAGGTTCACCCTGCCTGACAGCAGTGTTAAAGATTTTACCATGTCAAAGAAACAGCACAAGGAACTACCAGTGAAACTCCTTTCTCCTGCTGGAGGGAGGAAGTGGGTGTAAAGAGGAGTCTGATGTGTTAGTTAGAAAGGCTTTTTACCCAGCAGACTCCTGGCATGGGCAAACCATGGTGTCTTTGTGTGTGTGTGTGTGTGTGTGTGTGTGTGTGTCTTATATTCCTGATCTATTTAATGGTTTTAGAACATCATAAAAAGCAGGCTTACTGGTATTTTCTGAGCTCTGATGGCACATGCAGTGGAGACAAACCTAGGGTAGTTCTTTTTAGAAATTGTTTTGTGTTTCTAGAAAAGAGCCCAAAGACTGCTTTGAGTCACTTGGAAGGAGAGATGGAACCATTATGTTTTTCCTTTAAAATATTTTTTATTTAGTTTCTAATTACCTAAGTGGTGCATATTCCAAATGATACAGAAATGTACACAGTTAGGATGGAAGCTTTCCCATTAGCTCCCAATCCCAGTCCCCAGAAATAATCACTGTCAATAGTTTGCTGTTTATCTTTCCACATCTGTTTTTATGCACGTATAAAAAAATTTTATTGACTCATTCAATAAATATTTATTGAGCACCTACTGTGTGCCAGATACTATTCTAGGTGCTGGGAATCCAATAATGAGACAAAAGAGCAAAAATCTCAGCCCTCATTGAGTTTACATTTCTGGAGGAGGGAGACAGACCACAAACCAATAAAGAAGGAAATATATCCTGTAGCAAATGGTGGTAAGGGGGTGACGAACAGGTAAGCAGAGAAGTAGAATAGAAGATTCTATTTTGGCAAGGGGAGGGGTGAGGAGGAGTGTACTCCCCCAAAACATAGACTGTGTTCAGGGACAGTGGTCATTGGAAAGTGTCATTTGGGCAGAGATGTGAAGGATGGGAGGAACCAGCTATGGGGAGATCTGGGGGAAAGAGTCCCAGTCAAAGGCAACAGCAAGTACAAAACCCCTGAGGGCTGGAGAGAAGGCCAAGATGATGAGAGCTGAGGGAGGGAGGGCAGAGGAAGAAAGTAAGAGCAGTAACAGAGGGCCAGATCATGTGGGGAGTGGAAATCCTGGTGAGGTCGCTGAATCTGAGTGAGAGAAAAGCCAATGAAGGGATTTGAGTGAAGAGGTAACAAGATTCTGACTTACGTTTCAAAAGGATAACTTTGGCTGCTGTATTGAAAATAGGCTGTAGGTTTATGTGTGAAAAAAAACAAAAAATATATCAATGCAGTTTTAATAGTGCTGTGTATTGTTTTTAACTACAGGGTAGATCATGGACATCTTTCCATGCTAACAGAGGAGCTACCATACTTCTTTTAAAGCTTCCTAATCTATATTTGTTTTAAGACACCAGTGGTTATTAGCCATACTCCTATTAGTGGACATTTAATCGTTATTCCTGATTTTTCTGTTACAAATAATGCTGCAGTGAATTTTCTTTTTGTGCACATGTCCAGTATTTCTGAAGGATAGATGTGCAGATGTCTAATTGCAGGTCAAAGGACATGCATATTTAAAACTGAATAGATGCTGCTAAATTACCCTCCAAAAAACATACTAATATATACTCCCTCCAACATAGTATCTGAGTGTTTTTTGCCCTGCCTCATAGCTAACATGGATTATATATTACTGATCTTTTTCTTTTTTAAATTTAATTTATTTTTGGCTGCGTTGGGTCTTCGTTGCTGTGCACGGGCTTTCTGTCAGTCGCGGCGAGCGGGGGTTGCTCTTCGTTGCAGTGTGCGTGTTTCTCATTGCTGTGCCTTCTCTTGTTGTGGAGCATGGGCTCTAGGCGGGCGGGCTTCAGTAGTTGTGGCATGTGGGCTCAGTAGTTGTGGCTCGCGGGCTCTAGAGCGCAGGCTCAGTAGTTGTGGCGCATGGGCCCAGTTGCTCCGCGGCATGTGGGATCTTCCCAGATCAGGCTCAAACTCGTGTCCCCTGCATTGGCAGGCAGATTCTTAACCACTGCACCACCAGGGAAGCCCTACTGATCTTTAAAATTTTTGCAAATCTGATAAGTAAAAATAATAGTCATTTTAACTTGTTTTTCTTTGATTATTAGTAAGACCGAGCATGCTTTCATATGTCTGTGGCGATTTAGATTTCTTCTTCTGAGAATATCCTTATGCTTTGCCTGTTTTTCCATTGAATTTTTTGGTTTTCCAATATCATTTTTAAAAAATAAAATTTAAAGTCCCAAGTTATATCAAAGAACATAGTCACTTCTGACCAAGCATTTTCTTTCTTATAGTCATTTTTGTACAGTAAAGTCTCATTAATTTGACATTTAAGGACTTTGGGGACAGCCTGCTCTGCAGGTGACCTTTGTACCATCTGTGATCAATTTTAGCAAGATGGCAAAAAAGAAAAATATCTATTATATTCTCCAAGGAACAAATTCCTTAAGCTCACAGTAATTCATAAAGTCCTTCATGTATAGAAGAAGAAAGAAAAGAAAAAATTAATGATGAAATGGATTTCTATTTTTCTTTCATAGCTATTTATCCTTTCATAAAGGATACATTATTTAAGGAATATACTTGCTAAAGTATAAATTTTTTTTTTTTTTGCGGTACGTGGCCTCTCCTGCTGTGGAGCACAGGCTCCAGATGCACAGGCTCAGCGGCCATGGCTCATGGGCCCAGCCACTCTGCGACATGTGGGATCCTCCTGGACCAGGGCACGAACCCGTATCCCCTGCATCGGCAGGCGGACTCTCAACCACTGCACCACCAGGGAAGCCCTAAAGTATAAATTTTTGTATTTGATTATTTTGAAAACTTGTTGAAATTTTAAAAAGACACAATCCAGGCAACTGGCAAACTGGGAAGTATCCTAGTGCCTGGGTTCTTGAGAGACTAGAAAAGTTTAATTCAACTTTTAATAGTTGTAGCGTTCCTCTGCAGTAGTTGAAAAAACTTAATTAAAACAGAATTTATTGAGATCCCACTCTGTGCCACTCTATGAACTTAGGCTGAAGCAGTGAGAACATAATGGGTGAGAAGCCTGCTTTTATGAAGTTCACATTCTAATGGAAGGAGATGGACAATAAAAAAGTAAAGAGAAAGATAATTTCAGAAATTATAAGTGTTATTGAAGATAATAAAACAGAAAGGGTCAGAGGGGAGGAGAGATTACTAGTCCCTACAGGGTATTCAAGGGAGACCGTCAGAGCAGGTGACGTTTGAGCTAAGACCTAATTGAGAAGGAGGAGCTGGCCATGCAAAACTCTCATAGAGGCAGGGGGTGCTCTGATGGAGGGGATAGCAGCAAGTGCAAAGGGCCTGAGGCAGGAAGTAGCCAGGCATTTTCTTCTTAAGTTTTCAAAATTGAGAAATTATTTGGAACTGAACAGGCAGCAAATTTCTTTTCTGTTTTAAATCAAGGAAAATATAAAGTGTATATTAGCAATATAGATCAATATTTAGCACATGGACTTGGTAGGAAACGCTTTTAATTTAAAAAACATAATTTAATAAAATGTTGACATGTATTGAGCACTTAATGTGTTCAGCCCTGTGCTAAGTACTTTACATGTCTCATCTCATTTAGTCTCATCACAAGTCATTCTGCATCATGCCCTTTTTACAGATAAGGAAACTAAGGCATAAGAAGGTAAGCAGTTTTCATGCAGCAAGTCAGTGGCAGAGCCAGGATTCGCATTCAGATCTGACTCAAGAGCCTACGTTCCTAACCATCTCAAATTGAATGCTCTCACGTCTCCCACATATAGCCTGTGCCCTGTGATTATCTTACTCATGCCGCACTCGTATGGAGTGCCCTGCGTGGGCCAGCTCTGTGGTGGGTGCTGAGGAGGTCTGAATAAATATGACAGCATCCCTCAAGTCGTAACCCTCCCAGGGAAGAGTCAGAGAAGCCTTCCCCAAAGAGAGAAAGCCTAAGTGAGTTTTGAAGGATGCACAGATGAAGCATAAATGGGGAGGAGCATTCAGGCAGAGGAACAGCCTTAGGTAGTGAGGTTGAGCAAGATGTGCACAGGGCATTATTGGCATTTCAGTATTACTAACCCTGGAGTGGAAGGTAGGATGCAGTGAGCAGCTAGGCTAGTGGGCAAAACATGGCCAAGTCATGAGAGACCTTGAATATGTTGCTGAGGAGCCTTGACTTTATCTCTAGGTGACAGGTGTCATTAGAGGCTTTAATCAGGGAGCATAAGGTCATATTTACATTCTAGAAAGATCTCTCTAACTGAATTGGGGGTCAGGACTGGAGGCAGAAAAACCGATCTGGGAGCTTCTGATTGCTTTGCATAAGAGATATTGAGAACATGAAGGCACTAGATGGAGTAAAATAGAAGCAGTGGATTAGAGAAATATTTAGGAGGAAACGTGAGCAGCATTTGGTGATAAATTGGGTTGGGGACTGAGACGAGGAAAGAGTTGGGGTGAGCTCAGAGGTTTCTGACTTGGCCTCTGATCCTGCACTTGCTTCCCATATGTCCCTCATCTCACCCAGCCCTGTTTCATATGCAGGAGGCACTGAGAAAAAGCCTGTGGGTTGGTTGAATGGCTAGATGAATGTGATCACTGGGGAAGAAATAATCAGAAAAGATTTATAGAAAAAACAGAAAAAAAATGGGCTCTTGAGAGGGCATGAGAAAGAATGAAAACTCAGATACAGAAAAGGGGACTAAAGGCTGAGTTTGAGAAGTGTAGGGAGGCAAGTCAAGGAGGTTTTTGAGCCAGGGAGTGAAGCAGTCAGAGAAGCACTTTAGGAAGGTGAATCTTTTTTAAAAAATTTTATTTATTATTTTTTTGCTGCGTTGGGTCTTCATTGCTTCGCGCGGGCTTTCTCTAGCTGCGGCGAGAGGGGGCTACTCTTTGTTGCGGTGCGCGGGCTTCTCATTGCGGTGGCTTCTCTTGTTGCGGAGCACGGGCTCTAGGCACATGGGCTTCAGTAGTTGTGGCATGCAGGCTCTAGAGGGCAGGCTCAGTAGTTGTGGCGCACGGGCTTAGTTGCTCCGCGGCATGTGGGATCCTCCCTGGCCAGGGCTTGAACCCATGTCCCCTGCATTGGCAGGCGGATTCGTAACCACTGCGCCACCAGAAGCCCCTAGGAAGGTGAATCTGATGGCAGCATGTAATAACAGAGCTGAGGCCGGGAGGAACACAGGCAAGGGAAATCATTGGAAGGTTATTGGAGTAATCTAGATACGAGATGGCAAGGAGCAAAGGACACTAGTGCCATGGGGATGAAGCATAGGGGATGGACAAAAGGGACACAACTGTAGGATGCTGCAGCATGGAGGAGAGACGTCTGGGATAACTGTGGTTTGGAGCGTTGGTGACTGGGAATATAGAGGTGCTGTTTAGAAAGAGAGTAAAGCCAGAGGGGTAGGAAGTCTTGGGAAGGGAAGAGAGAAGCATTCCCCTTGGGAAAGTTGAATTTGAGTTGCAACAAGACTCCCAGGCAGAAATGTCCATGGGCAGGTGGGAGTCTAGGAAAACGACTGCACCTCTCCATGTGTGGACTGACCCTCCTATCCTGTGTCTGTCCATACATGCTCTGACTCGCCTGCTGCTGAAATGGATGAACAGCCCACGCTCCTTCCTAAGGGTAACTCCTGCACTGGGGCTCTGGAGCCCATTCCCTCTCATCATCTCAAAAACCATACTCCTGCTGTTGTCCCCACCGACCCCCATCTCAGAATTCTCCTTCTCTACTGGATCATTTCAAACAGCACGCAAACCTACCTCCTGTCTTAAAACCCACACAAATCCTCCTTTGACTTCCTGCTTCTCTCCAGATCCTGCCTCCTTTCTTTGACCCGCTTGTAAAGCAAAACTCCTTGAAGGACTTGTCCAAATTTGCTGTCTTTACTACCTCACCGACCATTTTCTCCTCCACTCTAGCCAATCTGGTTTTCATTCCCAACCTCTCCACTGAAACTGCTTTTCCCAAGATTTCTAGCAACTTCCACGTTACCAAATCCAGTTTCCAGCTGTCCCTCAGACTCTGCTGATCACTCCTTCCTCCTGGAAACACTTGTCATGGGTTTCACACACCACACACCTCCGGTTCTTCTTCTGCTTCACCAGCTGCTCCCTTTTCATTTTCCATACTGGTTCTCCCCTAATTTCTTATCTCTAAACATCAGGGATCCCAGGGCTCAGTCCTCCATGCCCCTCGCCTATCTTTACACTCTCCTCGGTGACCTCATCCAGCGCCATAGCTTTAAATACCACCACATGCTAGTGACTCCCAAACTGCCCTCTCCAGCTCTAACCTCTATCTGAATCATGGACTTCTCTGTTCTAGAGGTGCTGAACATTTTTGATCACACATATACACACACACCGTGAAATACTTTTGAATTTGTGAATGTTTACTTATTTTAAAATTATATACTCTTACTATTGGCTAATATATTGTGTACAACATAACAAGTAGAAGAATGAGATACAGTTTACATAAACAAAATTTCAAATAGCTGGCTAGTCTCTGAGGGACCGTATTGACAACTTGGTAACAGTAGTGGTTGTAAATCATTTTTCAAATAGTCTTTTTGTTCATTACTAGTGTTTTGGCTTAACTCTTGTCAGATCTGATTAAATTGTCACTGTTTCTATCCCGTGATGTGGTTTGACAAGAGCTAGTACCAGGAGAGCAAGCTGTGTCAGCTCTGCACTCCCCTGTGGTTCACCGGCACTTGCATCATTGGTTCTGCATCGTGGGCCCAGGATTTCTACAGGAATTGTTCGAAGCTGCTTTCTACTTTGTGATGGTTTAGTGGGTTGAAACTAGATAATTTTAATCAGGAAATCTATTCAGTGAGGCACAACTGAAATTCTTCTCGAGACACTGAAAAGAAGTGAGTCAGTCAGTACCTCCCCACCCACAGGTCTCTTTCTTGGGGACCTTGTGCCTTCACACGTGTCTCTGACTTGTGGAGATGTGGACTGACTAAGGGACTAATTTTTTTTTTTTTTTTTTGGCTGCATCGGGTCTTAGTTGGGGCACATGGGATCTTTTGTTGCCGCGCGCAGGCTCTTCGTTGCGGCGCGTGGGTTTCTCTCTGGTTGTGGCGCGTGGGCTCAGTAGCACTGCAGCATGTGGAATCTTAGTTCCCCCACCAGGGATTGAACCCTCATCCCCTGCATTGGAAAGCGGATTCTCAACCACTGGACCACCAGGGTAGTCCCTAATCTTTTTTTTTTTTAAACAGAAGAACTTTAAAAAAATAATTTTTCTTTCAGTTTTATTGAGATATAATGGACATTCAGTACTGTATAAGTTTAAGGTGTACAACATAATGATTTGACTTACATGTGTCATGAGATGATGACCACAGTAAGTTTAGTGAACCTCCATCATCTCGTATAGATACAACATTGAAGAAATAGAAAAAAAATGTTTCTCCTTGTGATGAGAACTCTTAGGATTTACTCTTTTAACAATTTTCATACGTAACATACAGCAGTGTCAATTATATTTATCATGTTATACATTGCATCCCTAGTACTTATTCATCTTATACCTGGAAGTTTGTATTTTTTGACCACCTTTATCCAGTCTCCCTTTCTCCCACCCCCAAGCCCTGTGCAGCTCTGGTAACCACAAATCTGATCTCTTATTCTGTGAGTTTGTTTGTTTTTGAAATATAATTGATATACAACACTATGTTAGTTCCTGGTATGTGACACAGTGATTTGATATTTCTGTACATTTCAAAATGATCACCATGGTAAATCTGGTTTAATTGCTAAACCAGTGAACCTTTCTTTACGTCTTATTTTTTAGATAAAAATTAATACACATAGATGTGAAAATGCTTTGCTCACACTCTGGATCATTTTGTAAATGTAAATGATACCCCTGAGGTGTAGCATTCTACCTTGGAGACCACCGGTATAACCAGTGCCTTCTCAATACCAACACTTGCGTGGCCAAAAAATATCTTAAACTTGACATGTCTAAACAAAACATTTTATTCTCCTCTCTCCCTCCAAAATAAAACCCACTTCTCCCTCATCTCCTTCATCCCTCATCTCTGTAACTGGCATCCCTATTTGCCCAGTTGCTCAAGTTGAAAGCCTCAGTCTTCTTGGACTCTCTTGTTCTGTCATGCTCCTTACCGAATCCATTAGCAAATCCTGTCAGATCTGCCTTTACATTTTATCCTGAGCCTAACTAGTTTTCTCTTCCTCTGTTATTACCACTCTGTTCCAAACCACCACCATCTCCTGCCCAGTCTATTGCTATGGGCTCTGAATTGTTCTCCTTAGCCTTGCCTGTCTTCAGGCTGTTCTCCACACGGTAGCTAGAAGATCTTCTAGAAACATAAGTCAGATCATTTCACTGCCCCATTTGAAACCTCCAACACACTTAGAGTAAGGTCTAATTTCCTTACCATGACCTTCAAGAACCTCCGTAATCTGGCCCTTGCTTGCTTTTAGAGTCCATATCCTATCACCCAGCCCCTTTCACTATGTTCCTGCTACATTGGCTCTTTTGCTGTTAGGCAATACCATCACAAGGCTGTTTTCTCTCATTTCACTCTGCCGTCTGCTCAGAGAGGCCTTTCCCGGCTACTCTTCTAAAATAGCATTCATGCAAATTCCATCCCCACCACTCTTTGCCTTACCCTCTCTGCCTGTTTTACTTTGCTTCATTGCACTTACCTGTAGTTAGCATTCTACTATGTATTTATTTGTTTGCTCATTTATTGTTCATATTCTCCACTAGAATGAGAGCCCCGTTAGGGCAGGGCCCTGTCTGTCTCCTCTGCTGTATCTCCAGCCCCCAGAACAGTACTCCGCACATAATCAGTGCTAAGTATTTAACTGAATAAATGAGTAGATGAATCTTCACAGGAACAACAGATGAAATCCCAAGGATAGTTGCCAACACTAAGAGAAAAGACGGCCAAGGGCAAATCTTCGGGGAAATATTTAAATTGAGGGCAAAAGAGGCACTCTAGAGGAAGTGAAATCTCAGTCCCATTAACTAGGCATGAAGAAAACAGCACGCACTGGGGAAACTCAGCAAGGAAGGCGTCAAGTCCGGCTCATCTCTCTGCCCCAACTATAAGAATGTTTACAAATAACAAACTGAGCACACACCAAAAACCTGGACAGACGTGACAAATCAACCTCTCAGCCCAAGGGAGTGCTCTCACCTGTTATCCTGAAACACTCATTTAAAAGGAGTTCAAATCAGGATCCTGAGGCCACAGCACCGCCTTGAGCGCCATTGCCTCTGAGCCGTGACAAAGCAGCAGCTCCAGGAGACCCTGGGAATCCACGTGGGCTGCCTGTGGCTCTCCTTCAGAGGCAAGGCGTGATTCTTAAGAAAACAGTCAGATGCTGGAGAGTGACCCCTTTTATTAGGTTCACCATCTTAGCCACAGAGAGACCATAGTGTTTGTCCATAGCCTGAAATACTCAAAGGCCGTGGTATTGAAAAGAGGGCCAGCCTTCAGGTCTCTTTGTCACCATTAATCCTGGTCCCCACTGGTCTCTCCCTTTTGCATCAGAAAGGCTTTCTTTTTTTGAAGGGGAGAGAAAACAGCTGTGTGGGATTTGAGAATGGGATTTTAATGGTCACTGAAGACACACAAAAGCTTTGCTGTGATCGCAAAGTGTTCTGGGGGCAATTGACTCCTTTGTCTGGGGCAGCAAAACAAGCTGGCTGCTCAAGGAGAAAAGAGAAGCAACTGGAACTGGCATTGAGGTCTCTTTAGGTCAGATCTTTAGCAGATTTGCAAAGAGCTGTTTTCAGGAGTCTCTTCATGACATTTCAGAATCGCTTTTTAGTGTTTAGCCCATTTTTACCTTGTGAAAGGAACAAATTAATCTGGAAGGTGCTTGCCATGGATTATTTCTGTACGTCTTTCTCTCTGGAAGGAAGATGGAAACTGTGAGTGACAAGATGAGCTTGTTTATGTGGAGCAGGCCTTTCACTGTGAGAAAAAAGAACTGGTGCCCTCTTTTCTGCAGGGTGGCCCAAGGGGCATTTCTCAGTCCTTTGCTCACTTGAGAAATTGCAACAGATGTGGGATATCTTGAGGCTTCACAAAACGTAACCTTGAAAAGGCTTTGCGGGGTTTCAATAGTTCTAAGAAGGAGTGGACAACCAGAGCAGCGGGAGTCCGTCCAGTTACTCTTCGCAGAGAGAACCAGGTCCATTCTCGTCCACCTATATGAAGGGGATCGTTTTCTGCCAGAGGAACAGTAATAAAACAGACCAGACTGATCCGACTCTAAGTTATGATTCATGGGGCTGTTGGAATCATTGCCGTCGTATGGGCACTGTCCCTTTAGGTGAATGAGTGTTATGAAAACAGCTGTTCCCAAAATGGACATGGCTTGGGCTAGAGGAGCTCCTAACAGCCCTGGTTTTATTTTCCTGCTGCCAGTCTTCATGACAGCTGGCTTGTTAGAGCCATGAAGGGGTTATGCTCTCATTTACTGGCCTGCTTTAGGCACTGGGATAGTCAGGTGGAACACAGGATAAAAAGCCATGAATTCCTAGTACATAATTCAGCCCAGCTTTTCATGGGAGGTGAGCTGAAACCAGAGTAATTATGGAAACCATTATCCTGTAGGGCTGCATTTAGAGACTAAGTCTGGAATTACAGGCTCTGTCTGCCAGAGTTCTGTGCATCATCCCCATTATAATGTCATTTGCCAAGAGTTTGGTTCACTTTTAATTTTTTTAAAAATGTCATTAAATTAATTAAAAATGATATGTGAATATTGTAAAAGAAAATCCAAACAATATAAAAAAGTATTAAGATTTAGACTTTAGAGTAGACTTTGACTGATATCATTTAATTGTAAAAATAATATTTGAAATGTGGCATGTTTCATCTTACTATGATTTTTTTTAAAAGCCTCAGTTTTCTTTAAATTATGGGGTAAATAATGAAAAGACATTTTTATTACTGGTAATAGAGAACTTTGCCATGTTTACCCCTAAAAGTACATATGCAAATTGCATTTGTAGGGTAGGATGAAAACCAGTATTCCCCCTTACACACATTCAAGAGCTATAATAGCTAATTTTATCATGTGATATTTTGTTTTCTATTTCTTAGCAGCTTAGGTATAAAAGAAAATGTGTTTTATTCCAGTCAGACTCCCCTAATGCCCCATAGAGAATCCTTGGCAAAGTCTGGAATTGTGATTCAGTCGGCACTTTTATTCAGTGACCTTTTTCCTCTTTAAACTCAAAGCTCTTGATCTCATTGTAGGTGTATTTCACAGATTAGCTGTGGGACCTTGGCCAAATTATTTAATGTCCCTAAGTCTCTGTTTCTGTGAAATGGAGCTAATCATAGCGCCCAACTCCTTTGGGTGTTTCCAGAACTAAATGAGATAAAGTGTGTAAAGCTCGTGGCACAGTATCTAGTAGATGGTACGTACTCAACAAACGTCAGCCATCAGAAAGCCTGCTTTGGTGGTTATGATGATGTTCTTTAAATATTATACTAGGGAACCCACTTCAGTATATTTATATTCATATCCTAAAATAAGATATGAGCCCATGTTTAACTAAGAACACCAAAATATAATCAAAAGCATAGTTTATTAATTTCCTTGTAGTTTATTCTTTCAGGAGACATTTACTAGGCTTTGCTCTTTGTAATGTATCAATTTTATTACAAATATGAAGCATGCTGTTTTGCAGAGGTCATCTGTAAGACCCTTGAGATCACCCTCCCCACAGCCAACAGAGAGTGGGCTTTTTAAAACACAGCTTCTGGTCGTATTCTTCTCCTTTCAATGGCTCCTTTACCTGAAGGATAAAATCCAAAGGCCTGGCATTCAAGGACTTTTTCACTCTATCCCCAACCTTCCTTTTTTCCCTTTCCTCCCATGTCAGGCATGAATCTTTACAACCTGCCGCTCGTCCTATCTGGGGAGCTCCTACTCATCCTTCAAGGCCTGACACAAATGTGGCCTCCTCTAGGAAGCCTTCCAGGATGCCACCAGCCAGAATTAATAGCCCCCTCCTCTCTATTCTTCCAGCACCAGTCCTGTGTTCAGTGAATGATTTTCACTTTTATACTCCTCCTGTGAAGTAGGGAATGTCATCAGTGCTTGTGTTCAAAAATAATTAGTACCACTGTGATCCCTGCCCCTGAGGAGCTCATGGTCTAGAGAGAGAGGACCTGCGAATGCCTCTAACAGTGGGTGACAGAGACCATGGCAGAGAGGTGTACACAGGGAACCCAGAGGTGGCACACCTTCTGTATTCAGGGGGTTTGTATGGGGGAGTGTGGGGTCAGTGCCATCTGTTTACCTTCATCTCTAGCACTCACATCATCCTTCCTTGGCCTCTGTGCCCTCACTGACAAGATCATTTCCCCCTTTGGCTAGTCAGTTGCAGGGCTGGAACATACTACGATGGAGTACAAGAACGCTGCATTTTATGTCCAAATGGAACCTTCCAAAATGAGGAAGGGCAAATCACATGCGAACCATGCCCAAGACCAGAAAATCCTGGGGCCCTGGAGACTCCAGAAGCTTGGAATGCGTCTGAATGTGGAGGTGAGAATGCCCTCTGTCCCTTCTTACTCCTCCAATCTCCTGTATTGTTTAGCAGAAAGCATAAGTGCATTTCATTGCAGACAATGCGTACTGCACCATGGAATTCCTACCAGCAGGGACCGTATTGGGCTCATCATTGGCTCTCCAGTACCTAGCTCAATGCCTGACACATGCTGAACAAATGAATGAAGATCTGATAGAATACACTGACAGGAAAAAAATGTGTAAATGTTGCAATTGCATGTTTAATCACTGTAAATAAATATCCCCTGAGACCTGAGTGATCTCCCAGTGTGTAGGGACTACCTGAAAGTGTCCCAAAATGGAGGAAGTAGCGCTGATTCTTTTTCTAGCTTTGGTCTCAAAGTCAGAGCTTATTAATTTTTTAAAAAAAGTATCCATCTGGTTATTTTGTTAAAACTCTGTGAAGAGTTTGTGCGTGTGTGTTGCATTTTTAGTTTTTATTTGTTTTCTAATGGAAGTATAGTTGATTTATAATGTTGTGTTAATTATTAATGTACAGCTCAGTTATACATGTATATGCATTCTTTTTTAAAATATTCTTTTCCGTTATGGTTTATCACAGGATATTGAATATAGTTCCCTGTGCTGTACAGTAGGACCTTGTTGTTTATCCATTCCATATATACTAGCTTACATCTGCTAACACCGCACTCCCGCTCCACCCCTCCCCCAACCCCCTCCCCCTTGGCAACCACCAGTCTGTTCTCTATGTCTGTGATTCTTATGAAGAGTTTTTAATTGTCTCTTATAAAATGTTAACCCTGGAGCCATGCTTACTTAGGTTCTGTGGGCTTCTTTCCTATTTACTTTACTAGTAAATGTCTTTATTAAACAGGAGAAGGGCCAGCTGTACTGACACTCTGTGGGCTCAAATGGAAGGTGTGATTTGATGTGGCGATTTGTAGGTAATGTCCACGGCAGAGTGCGCCGGAGCTCTGGCAGCCCTGCCTCTCCTTCTAGTGATTCCCAGAGCCAGATTTAGTTCCCACCTAAATGACTTCAAACTCAAGTGCAGGACCTTTTCTGGTTTAAAAATCAGATCCTCAGATTGACTGTGCGACTCCTAGCATACTTTGGCCTGTTATGAAATCCTGGAATTAATGGCAAGGTTGATAAAGAGGTACTTTGGGGCATCTGTTCACACTTGTGTGTGACCTTAATAAGATATATTTATAGTAAATCAGAATATTAGTAATAATAATAATAATTGCTAACGCTTATTGTATACTTGCCTATACCAGGCATCATGCAGGCATTCATGAATAATTCCATGAGTTGTTCATATGGTTATTGTATCACTACAAAAACTTTATGAGGTTAAAGAGACTCAAGGTCACACAGCCAAAGAGTGGAGGATTTGGAATCAGCAGCCAGGTCTGACAGACACCAGACTCCTCCCTCAGGTGTGTTTGTTAAATGCCATTATATCTGTACCTTATGGGTAGAAAGAAAACCATGAAAATTAATAGAGGAGAGATGATTAGGAATATAAGAGACGGCAGATTTTTATAGCATCTTGCCAATGCCAGGCCAATTCCTAAGGAATGTGTGCTTTTAGAAATCCTTTTGTTTATGGCTATGATACTTGTCATAAACTTAAAAAATATAATAAAGTACGGTGTTTAAAGTAAATAAATGCCTCTGGGTCCCTCTGTCAATGTGGATTGGATTGGTTGCATTTAGTACACTAATTGAGGGAGGCCAGGACACACCTTAGCATAAGGAGATGTAACTTAGTAAATATAACTGGTAAAAAGGGGAGACTCTTCCGTGACCAGAAGAGTCTTTATATCACTAGGATGTAATCAGCTGGGTGAGGGTGTACTTCTGGGTCGAATTACCACATTGACTGCAGGCAGAGAACCCTCTCTCTAGGGGCTCCTGCACTGCAGCAGCTGCCTGGGCCCTGGGTAGTCCTAAGCCTGCAGCCTACCCAGGCCTGCTCCATAATCCAGAAGGGTCCACATTTGTCTCCACCTTTGCACTGTGCTGTGTAGCCCTGTGTGTAAACATCAGGCACCCACATGCCACCTCGTCAGTGTCCACAGCAGAGCTGGACAATTTCTCTCGCTGAGGTGGGAGCTGAGGTCCGCATGGGGTGACAGGCCTGACCACATCTCTCTGATCTCATCTGCAGCGAGATGGGAAAGGCTCTGCCCAGGGGCCTTGCTCACCTAAGGTCATTGATCCCCCCAGGTCTGTGCCAACCTGGTGAATATTCCGCGGATGGCTTTGCACCCTGCCAGCTCTGTGCCCTGGGCACATTCCAGCCTGAAGCTGGCCGTACTTCCTGCTTTTCCTGTGGAGGAGGCCTCCTCACCAAACACCTGGGAGCCACTTCCTTCCAGGACTGTGAAACCAGAGGTGAGGACTTGGCAGCTTGCCTCTTCCCGGAATTGAATTTCCCCTTTTGAGAACCGTGGTAAAGCCCCAGTCAAGCTCAGCCGAGGTGCCCTGTGTGGGCCCCAGTGGCAGGGAGGACAGGTCCCTACGGCCATTCGTCCCTGCTGGATGTGCAGGGAGCACAGGAACTCCCTAGACATGGTCCCCCCTTCGAACGGGGCTGACTGCAAGACAGCCGGGGAGATGGGCAGGTTGACTCCACAGGCTCCCTCTGCTCCTTGCTTCCAGGCCTCCTCTAGCTCCTTGCTTCCAGGCCTCCTCTAGCTCCTCACCCTTCCCTAGAGTTCCCCGCTCCAGAACAGGCCCTACGCCTTCTCCAGAGCCTCACCCCGCTGCCTTCTGCAGGAGCCCAGCCCCAAGCCCGGGGTCAGCTCTGCGCCCCTCCAGGCTCCCAGGCCCGCTGTGCATGAAGACAGAGCTGTGAGTGTTCACGCCCGACAATGGCACAGACAATGAACTCAGAAGATACACCCATACCTCGTTCCCTTTGTGTTTTTCTCAGTGTCATGAGTCACAAGTCGCACCCAAGCTGGCTATTTAGGGAATTAAGTGTTGATTAGCCCCGGAGTAGTAGGAAAGCAGTACTTATTTGGGCATAGACATTTCTGTCCCAAACTGCGAAAGCTTTCGTGTTACATCTGATGAAAATAAGTCTTTTTTTTTTTTTTTTCGTTCTCTCCACCTTCCCCCACCCCTACAGTTCAATGTTCACCTGGACATTTCTACAACACCACCACTCACCGATGTATTCGTTGCCCAGCAGGAACGTACCAGCCAGAATTTGGAAAGAATAATTGTGTTTCCTGCCCAGGAAATACCACGACTGACTTTGATGGCTCCACAAACATAACCCAGTGTAAAAGTAGGTCTCTCTCTAAGGCTTTTCACAGTCCTTGATTAAGAGGGCAAGCACCGGGGATTCCCTGGTGGCGCAGTGGTTGAGAGTCCGCCTGCCGATGCAGAGGACACGGGTTCGTGCCCCAGTCCGGGAAGATCCCACATGCCGCAGAGCGGCTGTGCCTGTGAGCCATGGCCGTTGAGCCTGCGCGTCCGGAGCCTGTGCTCCGCGACAGGAGAGGCCAAAACAGTGAGAGGCCGCGTACCACAAAAAAAAAAAAAAAAAGAGGGCAAGCACCTGGGTCCACCTAGGGGGTGCGGGTTGGCAGGGGTCCCTGGTTCATTCAGGACCGCGGAGCCGTTGTTAGGCCTCCTCAGGGCTCTGCAGCTCAGTGCTGGACCTGCAGGCACTCACCTGTATTGGTGCAGGCTACTTCTCCAGGCACATTCACAAGCTGTACTTGCTGTAATTTGCTCCCAAGGGTAAAGTGTCAGTTCAGCCCTGTTCAGCAAGCACTGTTTGAGGACCTGTTATGTGCCAGGCAATGCAAGCAGAATCAGTCCCTGGCCCTGCAGCAGCACAGGCTGTGGGACTGCAGAGGAAAGAGCTACTCCCTCTTGTCTGGAGAGACGAGGAAAGGTTTTGATGGGGAGGGTTGGGGGAGAGTGGGAGAAAGAACTTCACACCCAAGAGAGCAGCTGGGAGGAAGCACAGACTCAGAAAAGTGAAAGGCTTTATGGGAAGAGACCCCTGGACCTGATCAGGGAATGTGCTGCAGGGAGTCTGAAGCAGACCAAGAAAGGAAGCCTTGTTGACTGGAAAAAAAAAAAAAAAAGCACAACCTAAAAGTTGAGAGTTATGTTTTATTCGGCTCACAAAACTGAGAACTTAAGCCCGGGACACAGCCTCTCTGATAGCTCTGAGGGACTGCTCCAAAGAGGAAGGGGAGGAACCAGGATATATATGAGTTTTTGCAACAAAGACCAGGTAGTCAGAACATCAAGATTACTGTTAATTAAACAAGACTCGATATCTCAAGGTAAGGAAGTTAGCGCTTTTCTGTGTAAGGGAAGATACAAGAGTCTGGGCTCACTGAAATCTTTCCTTTGCTCTGCACCTCAGCTCCCTGGGGCCAGTATCCTGTGCTTTCTCATCCTGAGTCTCCTCAGGGTGCATCATTTGGAGTGGCTGCAGTGTGATGGCTTGGTGGCCGCAACATCCTTTGTTTACTGACATGGCAGGCAACGTTTTTTCTTTTTTTAAATTTTACTTATTTTTATTTATTTATTATTTTGGGCTGTGTTAGGTCTTTGTTGCTGTGCGCGGGCTTTCTCTAGTTGCGGCGAGTGGGGGCTACTCTTCATTGCAGTGCGTGGGCTTCTCATTGCTGTGGCTTCTCTTGTTGCGGAGCACGGGCTCTAGAGCACGGGGGCTTCAGTAGATGCAGTGCATGGGCTCAGTAGTTGTGGCTTGTGGGCTCTAGAGCGCAGGCTCAGTAGTTGTGGCACACGGGCTTAGTTGCTCCGCGGCATGTGGGATCTTCCTGGACCAGGGCTCGGACCCGCGTCCCCTGCATTGGCGGGTGGATTCTTAACCACTGCGCCACCAGGGAAGCCCAGCGTTTTTTCATTGACAGCCTTGACTGCCAGACTAGGGAGCTTAGTTTGTATTCTGTAGGAATGGGGAGGTAAATCATTCAAGGACTTGCTGTTTGGACTTGGTTTGTTTGCTTCTTTGTTTTTAACTATTGTGTAAAATTCTCTAGTAAAGGCCAGCTGACAACCTCAGCTGGTTCAGCAATGTAGGGGAGCAAGAGGCCTCCCCAAACTGGAAGAGTAGGGGATTGAAGGGGGCAGTGAATCACTTGAAGTTATGACTGGAAGCTTATCTGGTTTTCTCTCTACCCCGATGAAGCCCTTTTAACAACATCCTCACAAGTAGCTGTCTAGTCTCTTTTTCATTAAATTAAAAAAATTTTTTAACATCTTTATTGGAGTGTAATTGCTTTACAATGGTGTGTTAGTTTCTGCTTTATAACAAAGTGAATCAGCTATACATATACATATATCCCCATATCTCCTCCCTCTTGCGCCTCCCTCCCACCCTCCCTATCCCACCCCTCTAGGTGGTCACAAAGCACGGAGCTGATCTCCCTGTGTTATGAGGCTGCTTCCCACCAGCTATCTATTTTACATTTGGTAGTGTATATAAGGCCATGCCACTCTCTTACTTCATCCCAGTTTACCCTTCCCCCTCCCCGTGCCTTAACAAGAAGCTTACTGCCGCTCATAATATCCTAGTCTGTTGGTAGATTAGACTTGGGAAGTTCACAGTGTAAGAAGATTCTTTTCCCGTCCAGATGAAATGTTTCCTTGCCTTCCCACCCCTGGTCCTTGGAGCTGCATGGCACAGTTCCTCAGGTAGCCAGTCAGGCTCGGAGGCAGTTTTCTTGACTCCATGACTCTCTCCTCTCCCTCTTCTCTTCCAGGAACAAAAGGCTGTTTTTTTGTGTTTTTTTCCTACTGGGAATAATAAATCCCAGTTACAACTAGAGAGGCCAAAGGTGATCCTTCAACATCTTCTCTTGAACAGGTTCACCTGACAGTTTTAAACATTAAGCTCCTTTAGGGCAAGAATATTTGTTGGATGAATGGAGATTCAGTGAGTGAAGTGTGGCTGAGGTGGTGTGTGTGTGTGTGTGTGTGTGTGTGTACGCACTAATGTGTATGCTCCTTGCCTTTGGTGCCAGAGGTGAGTATCCAGCATGGCCTACACTGACTGATAGCTGAATGGAATTCTCTTCCCCACTTAAAAATAAAACATGGTCTTGACCAGAGAGAAAAGTGAAAGAGTATGGCTGTCATGTCTTCATCAAAGATCTCTAGGAAGGGGTCAAATATCCTTTGCTGAGCAGTAAGCTCTATTCTCCCTATTTTGACAGACCTACAAGTTCTGTGCCATGCATTCTCCTGGCACTTGGACTTTGTAAACAAAACAGTGAAAACTAAAGTTATCCTTTTGTTTCACAAACACCTGTCCCTGACCTTGAACGCCTTCAAGTTAATGAGAAAATGATGCCCTGGGAACCCAGAGGGGTGGGCTCTGTTGTGGGAAGTTAATGTAGTTGGGCTCCCAGTGGGGGCTGTGGGCACTACAGGGCAGACTCATTCCTGGGATGATGTCATTTCCGGGGGCAATAGGGTTCTCCTCAGCCGAGCGGGGGGTGGCCATGACATCATTGTTATTATTATTTTTCGACCATGACATTATGACAGCTGTGTTGTGCCT
This sequence comes from Neophocaena asiaeorientalis asiaeorientalis, assembly GCF_003031525.2. Taxonomy (NCBI): domain Eukaryota; kingdom Metazoa; phylum Chordata; class Mammalia; order Artiodactyla; family Phocoenidae; genus Neophocaena; species Neophocaena asiaeorientalis. Next base: position 5,534,208 of record NW_020174438.1, read on the forward strand.
TTGTAACTCATGGCATTTCCTCTTCCAGACAGAAGATGTGGAGGGGAGCTAGGTGATTTCACTGGATACATCGAATCCCCAAACTACCCAGGCAATTACCCTGCCAACACAGAATGTACCTGGACCATCAACCCACCCCCCAAGCGCCGCATCTTGATTGTGGTCCCTGAGATCTTCCTGCCCATAGAGGATGACTGTGGAGACTACCTGGTGATGCGGAAAACTGGTGCGTCTCACCTGTCTGCTCCTCTCCCCTTCTGAGGCCAGCTGGAAAGCCTGATGGCACGCTGCCTGGCTTTGTTATTTAAAACATTTTTTATGGACGTATAGTTGATTTACAATATCATGTAAGTTTCAGGTGTACAGCACAGCGATTCAGTCATATATATGTGTGTGTGTGTGTGTACCTGGCTTTAAATGGGAGAAGCGGGCCTAGAATGCCACCTCGTATTAGAACAGAGATGGGACATGAGTTTGTAGAGTTTGCCAAGAAAACAAAATTTAGACAAAAACCACAGGTTGAGGCCTCCTGTTGAACCCTAGAGGAAGCGATCCTGAAGGTCAGTCTTCCCTCTGTGCTCACTGGGAACCCTCTTCCACAAGGACACAGAGTGTCAGTGAAGCTCATGCAGGGCTGGCTTCAGGACCCCAGACACTTGCCTCACCCTAGGAAGCAACTCATGGCTTAGGGACTGACCAAGACAAAGGGTGTGGTCCAGCCAGGAGGGACCCGCCTCCCATCCTGATGCATGACCCAGTGTCTATAAAAGGATACTGTCACCAACGCAGCTTAGAGGCAGTGTCATGAGCGGGCTCTGCCTGGATCTGAATCCCAGCTCCACCTCTTACTAGTTCTATGATCTTGGGAATACGTTCGGGAACTTTCTGTGCCCCAGAGTGCTCATCTGTTAAAATGGGGATAATAATAGTTGCTACCTCATAGGGTTATCATGAGGAATAAATGCATTTTTATTTGTAAAGCACTTAGAATAATAATGACACATACTACTTAAGTATTCGCCATTCTTATTAGTGGTTACAATGTCTGGAGTCAGGTGTGGGTTTGAATCCTGATTTTTCCACATACTGGCTGTGTGACCCTGGGCAAGTAATTAATTTCTCCGTAAGTGAGATAACCACTGCACCAACTTCCTCTGGTTTTGGGGGGTGGGGGCTAAGTGAGATAAAAGTCTGTAACGTGCAGAGCACACTGCCTGGTCTAAGGAACCATGTGGTGAACGGCGGAGATTGTTACCAGGTTGCAGCAGGTTGGCCGGGCAATGTGAGAGCCTGACCTCAGCTCCTGCAGTGAGTGCTGCAGCCTGGGTGCTGCCGTTTGCCAGCCATGGGCCTTGCAGTTAGCCTTTACTGGGGCCCACAGTCACGACTGTGGGCCTTACGAGGACTCAGCTGGTCCTGAAGAGCCCTTGTACATAACTTGTTTTGTGGTGTGAGTATTTGAAAAGATGAGTGTTCATTATCTGCAGGCTCAGTGATGAGTCTTGAACCCCATCCCCTCCCACCTCCCTTGGCAGCTTCGTCCAATTCTGTGACAACGTATGAAACCTGCCAGACCTACGAACGCCCCATCGCCTTCACCTCTAGATCCAAGAAGCTGTGGATTCAGTTTAAGTCCAATGAAGGGAACAGCGCCAGAGGGTTCCAGGTCCCATACGTGACATACGATGGTAAGCACTGTGAAACTCAGGCTGCAGCACGCATAAGAAGGTTCTCTGCTCTGAACAGAATCAACTCCTGGGCCAGCTGGTAGACTGCTGACAAGCACGCATGCTCAGAAAGGCAGGCAGGATATGGAGAAAGGACATCGCTGACTCACAGGTGCCAAGTTTTAAACAGGCATTTGGGGATACTGACTACAAGCATGAACAGATGTTTTAGAAAGTAAATGAACGCGAGCATAGTTTTGTGGGTCAGAACGTGGGCGATGGCGTCAGCCAGGTTGGGTTTAATCTCTTCTGCAACTTTGTGGATGTTACTTACCATCTCTAGGCTTCATTTTCTCAGTGTGTAAATAAGGATCATCGTTAGACTTAATGTGAGAGTTCAATAGGATAATCCATAAAGGACTTGGTGCAGTGTGTGGCACATAGTAAATACTCAATAAATATTAACTTACTACAATTGCAGCTTTTTAAATATAGAATCCCAGGAAATGAGGAAAAAGACCTGAGTTCTGGTCTTGTCTCTGCCACTAACTTGCTGTGTAACTTTGGGCAAGTTAGATGACTTCTCTGGTTTCATTTTCTTCTTGTTAAATGAAGGGGTGGCCTATGTGAGCCCTGGGGCCCTACCAAGCTCTGAGACTTGGGTGACAAACATTGACTAGGAACACAAAATGAACTGGACCTTGTCCTGGGAGACCTCATAACCTAGCGGGGGAAGAGTTATCTGTTCATCGTGAACTTATTCATTCATCCATGCCACAAATATTTAATGAGCATCTAGTATGCCAGGTATTGGGTGAGGTGCTGGAGACAACACGGTTAGTGACAGAGATACAAAACAGAATATGGTGTCATACATGCTACAATGGGGCATATACAAGGCTCTGTGTGAGACAGAAAAAGGGGCAGCCATTCATTTTGCATGGGTTTTTGGAAAGAATAGAGCAAAGTCTCAAGAGATTTGTGTCTTGAAAGAATATGTAAGTTTTCTTATAAATGGGAGGAAGAACATTCAGGAAAAGGGAATGATATAGGCCAAAGAATGGAGTACCTGGCATGTTGGGGACTAATGATTTTGCCAGTTGGTAGGGTGCATGGGGCTCAGCAGTGAGAGATGAGATTAGAAGCAGGTGGGGTTAGGCTATGAAGAGTCTCAAGTGCCAAGCTCAAAAGGGTGGACCTAATCTTATAGGGAGCCACTGAAGGTTTTTAGGCAGACAGGTGTGAAAAGTAGGTGTTTTGGAAAGACGATATTCTATGGAGTTCCTAAAAACACCTCACATAGTTTATTTCTAACATGTGACAAACTCTAGAATCATCATCCTGGTGCCTGAAACCATGTCAAACACTAAGACAAGGGCCCTTAGTATCAGACTCCTAGGTGGACACACATGGCTCCCAGGTGGCTCTGCTGGGATTTAGAGCATCTTATCTCCCCAAAGGCAGCCAGCCAACAACCTCCCCCATCTAGGATCAGGAAGGAGCCAAAAAGCCACAGAGACTCCAGAACAAATGTCACCAAAGTTCACACATTTCAGTCAGGCTGTTCTCAACTCTGTGACACATGAAAACGTCTTGATTTTTTTCTTTAATTCAAACAAAGGGTTGTAGCTTGAACCAGGGGAAATGACATATAACCCTGGTTAGGCCCACAAGAGTGTGTCTGAAATGTATGGACACCAAGGGGAGAAGAGAGGGTGCAGGTGGGATGAACTGGGAGATTGGAATTGACATATATACACTAATATGTATAACATAGATAACTAATGAGAGCCTGCTGTATAGCACAGGGAGCTCCACTTCGCTGTACAGTAGAAACTAACACAACATTGTTAAACAACAATACCCCAATTAAAAAAAAAAAATTGTGTCTGTCACAGCAGAAAATAGTTGAAAACTATAAATACTTTTGGCCGTGCAGAAGCCTTTCAGGTCTTCACCAGAGCCTATTTAATTTTTTCTTTCAACCTATATTTCAGACAGTTTTGATATCTGGTTCCAAGCCCAGAAGAATAGCAGTCACATTGAGAAGGGGCAGCTGAGGCTGCTACAGACTAGCCCACTGGCCTGGAGAGCAGGGAGCACCGTAGCTGCGGCTAACGTGTGCTGAGCTTATGAGGACCAGGCATATGCCAAGTGCCCTTGACACGGCACGTTCCTCACAGCCACCCATGCAGTGGACACGACTCTCCTGATTTTACAGATGAGGCCACTCTGGCTTAGAGATTTAAGTAACTGCCTGAGAGCACAGCAGGACAAAGTTGCAGGGGTCTTTGGGACTCCTGAGTTCTTACCTACAACACGGAGTGCTTTTCTCATGACAGTTGGAGCAAGTGAGGAGACACAGGAGTTCTTTTTTTTAAATAAATTTATTTAGTTAGTTTTGGCTACACTGGGTCTTCGTTGCTGCACGCGGGCTTTTCTCTAGTTGCGGTGAGCTGGGGCTACTCTTCGTTGTGGTGAGCAGGCTTCTCATTGCGGTGGCTTCTCTTGTTGCGGAGCACGGGCTCTAGGCGCACGGGCTTCAGTAGCTGTGGCATGCGGGCTCAGTAGTTGTGGCTTGCGGGCTCTAGAGTGCTGGCTCAGCAGTTGTGGCACACAGGCTTAGTTGCTCCACGGCATGTGGGATCTTCCCGGACCAGGGCTTGAACTCATGTCTCCTGCATTGGCAGGCAGATTCTTAACCACTGTGCCCGACACTGGGAAGCACAACACTGTAGTTCTTAAAAGCAGAGGAAAGATTTTTTAAAAAGACGGTGGTTTGGAAGCATTTGGGATAGTGGCAAACAGCTCTCTAGAACAGTGACAGGCGTTCCTAATGGTGAACTCCTCATCAAAAGGAGCTAATTCTCTGAGGTAGAGACTCTGCAGTAGAGGAATTCAAGATTAAAAAAAAAGAAAACGTACCCTCATTCATATTTTATAGATTTTGTATTCACGAAAATGAAAGGATAAGAAGAAAGAGACCACATGAATAGAGGACCAGCGATATTGTACATGTATTAAATTAGTAATTATGAGTATTATCCTATGAATTTCCATTTCCCATCACTTGAGCAGGAGACACTTTTTCTCCCACACAGTTCCAGTGATGTTCTTATGATTTGTTTGGATTTGTTGCACATAATATGCATACAAAGAGGCATTCTTCTCTGCCTGGAATTTAAAAAAGATTGTGTTTTGCATATGCTTGATTTGAATTATGACTGTAGGAAATAGGCTAGACTTTGAAATGCTACTGATGCATCAAGGAAAATGAGGACTAAGAGTTGAGCAGCATGAAGGTCACTGGTGACCCCAACAAGCAGTTTTGGAGGAGTGCTGGGGGCCAGAGTTGACTGGAATGGGTGTGAGAGAGAAAGAAAGGAATCGAATTGGAGATAGTGAGTGCTGACAATTCTTTCAAGGAGTTTTGCTACAAAGGGGAGCGGAGACGTGGGATGGAAGCTGGAGGGAGAAATGAGGTCTAGAGAGGGCTTTTTAAAAAAACATTGGAGACACAACAGCATGTTTGCATGCTAGTGTGAAAGACCAGCAGAGAGAAAATTTCATCACGTAGGAAAGGAAGGGCAGAATTAGTGGAACAACGTCCTTGATTTGGTGAGAGGACATGAAGCTGGTAAGCAAAGTGGAGGGATGGGTCTTGGCTGGATATACAGAGGTTCATCTGAGGGAGGAACAGGAGAGATGGATGCAGATGCTGGTGGGTGAGAGGAGGTAGCAGGTGAGTCTGTGAAAGTCCTCTCTGATTGCCTTCTTAGTATCAGAGAGGTCATTGTTCTGATGGCAGCTACAGAAGGGGCATTTCTCAGAACCTTATTTGAAAAATGAAAGAGTCAGCCTGGAAAGAACTAAAGCATACCAATGCAAAATATGTCCTTTATTCAAACAGAGGACTACCAGGAACTCATTGAAGACATAGTTCGAGATGGCAGGCTCTACGCATCAGAGAACCATCAAGAAATACTGAAGGTGAGCATGCCCCCGAGGGGGCCACGGCAGTCACCCACAGGGCTCGCCAGGCGCCTCCGAGGAAGGGTTTCCTCTTGCTACCTTTCAGACACTGAGCCTGCTCTGGGCTGAGGTCAGTTTTATATCTTCACCAGACTTAGTTTTTTTTTAAAAAAAACTCAAGGGGCCATTTTTAGTGTTGTCAAATAAAGTAGTATTTTTTAGTTTGGAAATGTGTGGAGGAGCAGAGGGAAACTTGTTTATCAGAAATCCAAGCCAGCGGCAACTCATGTTTCCATGTTCATTCTCCAAATAGTTGAAGATTCTTGGCTCCTTGCTCATCCTTCCAGCCTGAAGTCCACCAAATTTTAGATACTTATAAGTATAAATAAACACTTGCCATATCACTAACGCTATAAATATTCCCCAAATTCCAAAGTTATCACGTGGTTTAGAAAAACAATTTTTTACACATTAAATTTTTAAAATAAAAGTAATATGTGCTCTTTATAGATACTTAGGAAACAAAAATTGGGACTAAAAAAGATAAAAATCAGAGGAGACAATTTTCACAAAGCGTTTTTCAGCTGATCAACCTACCGCCTAACAGTGGGACATTATAGTTCCATTGGCAAAATGTCATAATGTTAAAATATTTTGGCCCAGTAACAAAATTCTGTTCTTTTCAGGATAAGAAACTGATCAAGGCTCTGTTTGACGTTCTGGCCCACCCCCAGAACTATTTCAAGTACACAGCCCAGGAGTCCCGGGAAATGTTTCCAAGATCCTTCATCCGATTGCTCCGTTCCAAAGTGTCCAGGTTTCTGAGACCTTACAAATGAGCCTGCCCACGTGCCACTCAGCACAGCACTGGGCTGTGGGCTGGTGGAACACAGCGATCTGCTTCTGCAGCCAGCATAGCCGGATAACGCTGCCTCTAGTAGCAGTGCCTGGTTAGAGTTCAATTTTTATAGATAATACAGATATTTTGGTAAATTGAACTTGGTTTTTCTTTCCCAGCATTGTGGATGTGGACTGAGAACGGCTTTGAGTCTTACTCGCTTCTCATTGCTGTGGGCACATGTCTTGGATATGTCAAGGGCTGGCTGAGCGGGACTTCAGTCAGCTCAGGTGAGATGCACGTGTCCTTCTTGGTCCTCACTCCTCCTTGAGGGGCCTGCCTTGTCTGAGACTTCAGCTTCTTCCAGCATAGTCCTCCCTAAGGGAGCCCTCTGCATTCAGGTGTCGGCTCCGACCAGGCAGAGCAGGAAAGGGGGGAGGGAGGGAGGGAGAGTCCTCCAGGCATCATCGACCCACCCGGGACCTGGGAGGACTCGGTGACTCCACAGCCTTCTCCAGCCTGTGTGACCTAAGTTTGATCCCAGAAGCTTGAGTCCTAAGCAGTGATCACTAGAAATTACTTACAGCAGAAAGAATTAGAAATAAAAAGATAGAAACTAAGCACTTCCACAGACATCGTAATGTAGACCTATCGATGGCCTTCCCTGTTGCCAGTTTCCACCTCAGAGCAAATGCACAGTGCTTGTCTTCCACCTTCAGCTGTGCCCTCAGGGCACCACTCTTCTGGGTGCTGCAGTAGAGCCTGGAGAGTTCAGATAGGATGTGATCTCCTCGATGGATGAGAATCCATCCATCATGAAAAGGAGATTTCACACACCCCGAGTCAATACCGCCAAGGGTTCTCCTTCCTCCGTGGGCTTCCCAGCACAGGGCGTGCGAGGTCCAGGTGCAACGTGGTACAGACCAGCCTGTCATGTTTGCCTTCCTTCCCCTCGCCAAGCTCAGAGCCTGACTGGGGTCCAGGGGCACGGGCTGCACGGCTCAGGGTGGTCTCAGGCCCTTAATGGTCACCCACTGCCAGAAGCACACAAATCCCGGCCTCTCAGTACCGCAGAATCATCTCACTTTCTCTCGGCACCGTGGGACCTCACAGTCACTTTCTCCCACAGGAATTTGACTTTTCAATATTATTGAATTTTTAAAAGTTGAAATCCATAGGCAAAAATCTCATTACAGTGAATAAAAAAGACTTCTATCAAGCAAGCTGCCATTTCCCTAATGAATGGGCTGACTACACACAACCATAGTGTTTTATTTCAGTAGCAAACTAATTCTGCACACAATCAATTCTCTGCACCAAAGTACCAAAAGAAAAAAAAAGATTAACAAACATTTTTGAAGAAAACAAAGATTATTTCATTTATTGTTGAATTCTCTTTTCACCTCAGTGTTTTGTTTTTTAACCTATTAATAACATTGAGTTTTTAAAAGCCCAATCAAACTTCAAAAAATTTATTTGGATGGTCCTAAATACCCATTTCTAAGTCTCTCTTCAAAAACTTGAGCATCTTCATTTTAAAAAATAATCATTAATACAAGTACTTGGAATTGGTGGTGCCGGAACTTGGCTTACATTTCTGAGTCTGACCCTAAGATGAAAATTCAAATGTAATACAATGTGAGTTAATGACCTGACCGATGGCAGCAGAACTGCGCCACCCCGTCCAAGCATGTTAGTAACTTTGTCCTTAGGACTGTCTGATTCTGTATTGCTGGTTTCACAAGAAGGCTAGGGATGGCAGTACACTGGGGGTTGGAAGGAGGCTGCATAAACCTGGTCTCTGTGAAGCATCCTTCAGGAGCTGGGCCATGCATGAGCCACTGAGGCCCTCCTGAAGCTTCCTCTCTATACCCATCAACCACTCTGAGAGACTCTGTGGTCCTGTTGGAAGACTGGATGGCAGGGGCTACTGTTGCTACCTGTTAAATCAGTAAATAGTTATCAAACATCTGCTGTTTGCCAGGCACTGTTCTAGGTCCTAGGGATGCACAGTGACAGGACAGACAAGGTCTTGTCATTTTAGAGTTTAAATTTTAGAGGGAGGAGACAATGAACAAATCAACACGGAAAGTATCAACTAGTAGTAAGTGCTATGTTGAAAATTAAAATAGGTTAATATAACAGATGATGGTGCGGCTTCTTTAGGTTTGGGAATTGCGGAGGTTTCTCTAGGTAAACGGTATTTCAACTGAAAAATAAATGGCAAGAAGGAACCAGCCTTGGACAAATCAGGGGGAAGAACATTCCAGACAGAGGAAAGCCAGGTGCAAAGGCTATCAGGCAGCAACAAGCATGTGTGTGGATCATAGACTGGTGAGAAGGCAAGTGGTATGAGATGAGGCCAGGGAACTGGACAGGGGCCAGAGCACACTGGGCTTTGGAATTCAGAATGAGGGTTGTGGGTTTAATTCTAAATATGTCGTGCAGCTTTTGGAGGGGGTTTAAGCAGAAAAGTGAGGTGATCTGATTTCTGTTTTTAAAAGATAGCTCTGGTTACTGTATGAAGAATAGGTTTTAGAAAGCAGGCACGGAGGCAGAGAACAGTTAACAAACTACTGCAACCAACCAAGCAGCCCTCCAGTGAGAGATGAGGTTGTCTGGGTAAGGCGGGACTAGTGGAGAGGAGAGAACAGAAGGATTCTGGACATGTTTTGGGAGAGAGTCACCAGAACTTGCTGGTGATTGGGTGGAAGGGGAAGGGAAGGACAGCAACTGAAGGTGACCCCTAGTTGTCTGAATAACTGGTAGATGGAGAAGACTGCAGGAGGAGCAGGTTTGGGACATGTGACAATCTAAAAACCTGTCTACAAATTCTTTGATGCTCCTTCCATGCAAAGTTGGGGGCCTTTTGCCCTTTCCCTTGAACCTGGGATCTGTGACTGATTAACCAATCTTATATGGCAGAAGTAACATTTTACTAGTTTCTGGGCCCAGGACTTAAGATACTGGCAATTTCCACTTCGTCTCCTTGGGAAACTCACTGGGACTTTAGTCACCGTGCCTTGAGGAAGCCATAGCAGCTCGTGAAGAGAAACCAAGGCCTCCCCACCTCCCCACAGCCCAGCTGACTCCCAGGTGACAGCTAGCAAAACTTGCCAGCTAACCTTAGAAATGGATTCTCCAGCTGACGCTTCACTGAGCAGTCCCCGTTGAGCCGTACCAAAATGACAGACTTGTGAGCAAAATCAATGATTATTGTTGTTTTAGTCATTAGTCTTTGGGTGCTTTCTTATGCAGTGATAAGACACTGATAAAGAAGAGAAGATCAAGAGTTTAATTTTGGCCATTCTAAGTATGACATGACTATTAGTATCCAAATAAAGAGTTCAAATAGGCAACTGGTTCTATGAAGTCCCAGGAGCGCTCAGGGCTGGAATATTCATTTTAATGTCACAGAATAAAGAACGAGACGGGTTGAGGTCACCTGGGAAAAGTATGTAGATAAAAGAAGACCAGTCAACTCTGAATTCTGGGAGAGCTGTTGATGAAGTAAACAGGAAGAGGTCAGAGCTGAGCTTTGCCTTCCTTCCACGAGAACAAGTTTTGTGGTAGAACTCTGAGTGCGAGAGGAATCTGTACATGTCCTTCCCTCCAGCTGTGGATATTGTTCTTGAGCCATTTACTGAAGTGCTGCTTTTATGGCTTTAGCCATGTTTCCCTTGAGCTTCCAATGCTAATAAAAGAGTGCTTGCCTTTTCACACTAACGGATGATTATCTTCACTTTGGAAGATTGCTTCCTCTGAATCATTCTCTGAGCCGTTGAGTGTGTCATCTGTAGGCACTCACTGGATTTAGGTTTGCAGGTGATTTTATAATTGTCATGTGGAAACTTGGGAAAGGCAGCAGCTGCACCGCACAGAGCAAGGAATTGTGGATCTTTGCAGGAAGATGCACCAGGGCTGCTGCATGCTGCCCACCACTGCAGACCACTGCAGCCAGTGGGCCTGTGCACCGGGAAACCCTGGGCTCCCTCCTGCACACCTCGATCTCCTCCTTAACTCAGAAGACATGCCTCTTACTGGGGCTGTCAGTATCTCTGCTTCCTTTCACGCGCGAGGATGGATCCCAGGAGCCTTACCCAAGTCTACATTACTCTTAGTCAGTATTTGGGAGGCACGTGGATTAGGTGAGGCTGGAGTAAAGCAGTTCCTCACCAAGTCAAGGGAGCCTTGTTACCTGTGGCCTTCTTGCTAGGCAAGCCATCAGCTGCCTCCAAATCCAGGTCCTGGGTGTTGCCACTAGGAGCCCATCCACAGGAAATTAGAAGCCTTGGAGAGGCTTCCTCCCTGTGTCGTCTACTCCAGGGGCTTGTGAACCCAGCTCAGGGGTGTCCTGGATATTTGTGGTAACATGCTTCCTTCTCCGTTCAGGCAGTCCTGCTCCGCCTACAGGAGACCAACATCTGGGGCTTGATGGCCCAGCAAGGCTGCTCCTGTGACTGACAGCTATAAAGACATACCTACTCAGCAGGGGTCACTTTCCAGAGAACACAGGCTTGAAATAGATTCAGAAAGTGAAACCACTCATTCACAGGCAGGTTGCTCTAGCTGAATAAAAGGGACACAAATTAAACCCACTTACTATAAACAATGATCATAACTCAGCATTGCTTGGTTTTCAGAGTATCTTATTAGGGGAATGGACTACAGACCTTAGTTACTAATAATTCCTTGTTAACGTGTTTGTTCATTCATTCATTTATACAACATGTTTACTGAGGGCTTACAAAGTGCTAGGTGTTGAGGAACTGGTGATCCTGTAATGAGCAAAATGCTCTTGTGGAGTTTAGATTCTAGTGGAGGGAGACAGAAAATAAACGAACATATAGTAAAGTCAAGTGTGATAACTGCTATAACGAAAGTTAAAAAGGGTGAAAAGATAAAGAGTATGAGGAGGTGGTGGGAGGGAGCGGCTACTCTAGATAGGGTGAGCTCATCACTGGAATCATGAATCCAGCCCCCTCCCAGGGCACTGGCTCCTTAAACCAAGCCTGGCAGCACTGGCCCTGGCAAGTTCCTCTGCCCATCCAGCAGGAACTTGACAGTTTGGCTCAGGCCAGGCTGACGAAAGCTCCAGCTTGTGAACAAGCCATTTTGCAATTCCTAGAACAGATGCCACCTAGTGGTTGTAAATGGAATCCACCTGTGTTTCAGTCATCCCACTGCCTTGGAGCTTAAGTAACCTTGGAGCTTAAATGCTCATAATTCAAGACAAAATTTTACCAATGGGATGTTGGGGACTAGGACTGTGGTTTGCATGTTGTTTCAAATAGCCCTCGGAATGTATCTGTTTAGGTTTCAAATAGCCCTCGGAATGTATCTGTTTAGGTCTTTTCCTTCCCTCTGCCTGGCCTAATGACTAATGACCAGGTGAGAAGTCATTGATCTTCAGGTCCTTTCAAACTATCAACAATTCTCTGAATCACATCCATGTCCAATGACACACACACACCCCACATTCATTTATTCATTGTTATGGTCTCGGCACCATGCTAGGCTGGATACATATTCCTGAGACAGGAGGAAAAAGGACTTGAAAGAATGAGGGGGGGCAGGGGTGGTGCAGTGGTTAAGAATCCGCCTGCCAATGCAGGGGACACAGGTTCGAGCCCTGGTCCAGGAAGATCCCACATGCCGCGGAGCAACTAAGCCTGTGCGCCACAACTACTGAGCCTGCGCTCTAGAGCCCGCGAGCCACAACTACTGAAGCCTAAGCACCTAGAGCCCGTGCTCCACAAGAGAAGCCACCGCAATGAGAAGCCTATTCACCACAACAAAAGAGTAGACCCCGCTCGCGGCAACTATAGAAAGCCCACACACAGCAACGAAGACCCAAGACAGCCAAAAATAAATTTAAAAAAAAGAATGGGGGGGGGAAATCAGTCCCAAATTGTAATATTGCAAAATCTTGTAATAAGCGCAAAAAGCAGAAATACAAACCTACCTCAAATCTGAGCTTTGGTGCTATCTTTGCCTTATTATACACACTTTGCGGTTGAAAAAAAATTAATAGTTTCTGAGCAGAAAATGGAACCAATGCCCCAGGGAGGATAGACCCAGCAATGTGTGACTGACACAGTCATGGCCAGCAGAAGAGTGTGGTGGTAAAGAGTGTGAGCTTGTGGTGAACCCTGGCCAGGCCTTCTGGGCTCAGCCCTCTGCAGCCTTGTGTATAACTCACTGTGCATGACCACAGACTGGCCATCGTTACACAGTGCCAGTGCAGCTGCAGTAAATGATGCCTGTCCATTGCATAAAAGTGTGGACAATATAGCCAGATGGTAATGGTGGCAAAGGAAAAATATGTGCTCAGAATCTCAATGTTAGGTCCAGGTGACTTGGCTTGAGGAAGGCAGCTTTTAGCAGCCACATCAGGCACCAAAGCTGAAGTGGGTACAACTATAAGAGGCTTGGTAAACCCTCCCTCAGGGTTTTCAACGAGGAACTAAGGGGACTCAAGCAGCATGACTCACCCAATATTCCCCCTCTCAGTATTCCTAATGTACTTTTCTGAGAATGCATTCTTTCTGTTTATCTTAGTGAAAGATTTCTCAAAGATTTATGTTTCATAATGTTCATTTTCTCCAAGACTCCTATTATGTCCTCTGCAGTACCTGGATTTGTATCCCAGCTCTGCCACTTAATAGCTGTGTGACCTTGCACAAGTTACTTGACCTCTCTGTGCCTCAGTTTCCTCATATAGTAAATAAAGAAAAAGATAGTACTTACTGGATAGGGTTGTTGTGAGAATAAATGAGTTCACACATGGAAAACTCTTAGAAAACTACCTGGAATGTAGTATGGGCTCAATAAATGTTAATTATCATCATCATTATCATCTTCCACCACTTCAGACTAGAGAAGTTAAATCCAAGATACATTTAAAAAATGGGTTCATACTCTGCTAGTTTCTCCCATTTCACTGAAATAGAGAATCCTTTAGTTTCAGGCTTTCTAGTAGGATGTGTTTGTTCTAGAACCAGAAGAATTGGAGCTTGAAGTAGGAATGAAAGGCCATAATGCCTGACTTGGGTTCTTCCACAGGACCTTCTGAAAACCCCTATTCTCCTGAGCTGGAAAGGAGAAATGTGTTCTTCCAATCTCCGAAGACTATCTCTCTCAGATCAGAAACAGCACCCATATACAGAGACGTGTCAATCCATCATCTTTCCTTATTTTCAGTCCTCAGCCTCTGATGTATGAAGATGGCAGTACATCTCCTTGCTGAGCTCAGAATCACACATTCTTCAGAGCTGCTCATCTCAGGTTTGATGTTTCCAGCATGACGAAGTCCAACCTTTGACCCCAGAGAAGCAGTGCCCAGGGCCGTAGGCAAGTAAGACCGATGAACACACTCACTTTGTCAGGGTGTGAATTCAGGTTCCAAAAATGAGTAATTTGCATGAGGCTTGTGGTCAGTGGGACAAAGTCCCTGATGAGACAGGAGGACATAGGCCTGGCCAAGGTGGGTCTGACCATCATGTGCCTCAGAGAGCACAGAACTCAAAGCAAAATGTGCTAGTGGAGTGTAGACAGTCTGAAAAGAGAGAATTTCATCCTTTTTTTTTAACTTAAGACAGAATTTTATTCTGTTATGGTTTTCCTTAGTTTGAAGCGATCTTTATGGTATGTGAAATACCTGCTTGAGAGTCTATCCTGTGTTTACTTTTTTTTTTTTTGACATTCCTCATGGATCGCTTATATCACTGACATTTATTTTTTCATATATTTCAACATTTTTATATTCAATAGAAGATGTATATTTTTTCACAAGTATTCCACATCGATCCTGCCATGCTATTGCACTTTCATGGAGTTTGAAACTGAATGCATTCAGGGACTTCCCTGGCGGTCCAGTGGTTAAGACTCCATGCTTCCACTGCAGGGGGCATGGGTTTGATCCCTGGTCAGGGAACTAAGATCCAGCATGCTGCACAACCAAAAAAAAAAAAAAAAAAAAAAAAATTGAATGTGTCCATGGGACTCATTTTGGGCAATGAAATGTGTGTCACTCTTGGTCACCCAGGTGAGACTTGGGTCCCTTCTAGATTGACATTTTGAGAAAACAGCATGTGCTTCACCACACTCTTTTCCATATTGAGGATGGAGTAGAGTGGTGCCTCCTGCCCACCTTCAAACAACATGTGGCAGAACCAAAAAGCAAGTCTTCATTGCGTCACTGCAACGTAACTGATAAACTTGAAAATTCTTTTCTTTTCTTCTTTTTTTTCAGTTATACATATACATGTATCTATTCTTTTCAGATTCTTTTCCCATTTAGGTTATTACAGAGTATTGAGTAGAGTTCCCTGTGCTATACTGTAGGTCCTTATTGGTTATCTATTTTAAATATAGTAATGTATACATGCCAATCCCAAACTTCCACTCCCAGTTATTTTTTTATTTCTCTAAAATTTATTCAGAGTTATTCACCTCACTGTTAATAAGATGTACAGTTAATGCTCTGTGCCAGTATTATTAGGCCTGCTCATTGCCAGCAATGGACTTTGACAAAACCCATTTCCTGACACCCCAAAATTAAATTACTCTTCAAAACATACCAAATTTGCAATACTTGCAAAAGTATTACATGCATTTAAACTCTAAAGTAGTTCTGTGTAGAGAATATCACTATAGTTTTGAGTGTATATGTGTGTGGGTGCTGGTAATTTTGTATTTTCTTTGGGAGTGGAAAAGGAAAACAATTCAAGCTGAAAAAACTATTCTTAAATATTCATTTTTATAAGTTTTATTAAAGAATTTTGTTACACCATTGGGAAAAGAACTCCCAGTGCTTTTTTAAAGAATATGAATGGGAGAGGAAAAAAAAAAGCCAGTAATTGTACAGTAAAGAAATCAAGCAATACCTTGATGAGATGATCAAAATTAGCATCTTCAATAAAAGACAGATGGACAACATGTGGCTCCAGATGTGATACCCTGAGAGGAACATAACATCACCTACACAGTACTCAGACCAAGAATGAATAACTTCAATCCCAATACAAGAAAACTGGATAAACACAAAATGAGAAATACTCCATTTTTTAAAAGGGAAGAGAAATAACTTTCACACCAACGAAATTAAAAACTTTTGTGTTTCAAAGGATACCATCAAGAAAGTGAAAAGGCAGCCCATAGAATGGGGAAAAAATTTGCAAATCATATATCTGATGAGAGACTTATAGCTAGAATATATTAAAACTCTTACAACCCAATAATAGATAACTCAGTTTAGAAGTGAGAAAATGATCTGAATAGATATTTTTCTAAAGAAGATAAACAAATGGCCAATAAGCACATGAAAAAGATGCTCAACATCTTTAGTCATCAGGGAAATGCAAATCAAAACCACAATGAGACATCATTTTACACCCACCCATTATAGGATGGCTATAATCAAAGAGACAAGTGTAGGTGACGATGTGGAGACGTTGGAAGCCTCATACATTGCTGGTAGGGATGTAAAATGGTGCAGCCACTCTGGAAAACACTTTGTTAGTTCTTCAACAGTTTAAACATAGAATTACCATGTAACCCAGCAATTCCACTCCAAGAGAAATGAAAACGTATGTCCATACAAAAACATGTACACAAAAGCGCACAGCAGCATTAGTCATGATAGCCAAAAGGTGGAAGCAACTTAAATGTCCATCCTTTGTTGAAGGGATAAACGAAATGTGAGAAATCCATAAAATGGAGTAATATTTGACATAAAAAACAATGAGGGCTTCCCTGGTGGCGCAGATGGTTGAGAGTCCGCCTGCCGATGCAGGGGACACGGGTTCGTGCCCCGGTCCGGGAAGATCCCACATGCCACGGAGTGGCTGGGCCCGTGAGCCATGGCCGCTGAGCCTGCGCGTCCGGAGCCTGTGCTCCGCAGCGGGAGAGGCCACAACAGTGAGAGGCCCGCGTACCGCAAAAAAAACAAAAAAAAAAACCCAATGAAATACTGATGCATGCTATAACATAGATGAACCTTGAAAACATGCTAAGTGAAAGCAGCCAGTCACAAAAGAAAATATATTGTACAATTCTAGTTATATGAAATGTAACAAATCCATAGAGACAGAACCTGTAGATGACAGGTTGCCTAGGGCTGGAGAGTTTAGGAGGAAATGGGGAATGACTGCCCAAAAGAAATGGGTACATAGTTGATACATATTGATCACAATATGTTCTAAAATTGATTGTAGTGATGGTTGCCCAGCTCTGTGAATATATTAAAAAACATTGAATTCTACACTTTAAGTGGTAAATTGTATGGTATATGAATTATGTCTCAGTGAAACAGTTATTTAAAAATTAGAAATGGAAAAGAAGAAGTTACAACAGACACCACAGAAATACAAAGCATCCTAAGAGACTACTGCAAGCAACTCTATGCCAATAAAATGGACAACCTGGAAGAAATGGACAAATTCTTAGAAAGTTAAAACCTTCCAAGACTGAACCAGGAAGAAATACAAAATATGAACAGACCAATCACAAGTAACGAAGTTGAAACTGTGATTAAAGATCTTCCAACAAACAAAAGCCCAGGACCAGATGGCTTCACAGGTGAATTCTATCAAACATTTAGAGAAGAGCTAAGACCCATTGTTCTCAAACTCTTCCAAAAAATTGCAGAGGAAGGAACACTCCCAAACTCATTCTATGAGGCCATGATCACCCTGATACCAAAACCAGACAAAGATACTACAAAAAAAGAAAATTACAGACCAATATCACTGATGAATATAGATGCAAAAATCCTCAACAGAATACTAGCAAACGGCATCCAGCAACACATTAAAAGGATCATACACCATGATCAAGTGGGATTTATCCCAGGGATGCAAAGATTCTTCAATATATGCCAATCAATCAATGTGATAAACCATATTAACAAATTGAAGAATAAAAACCATATGATCATCTCAATAGATGCAGAAAAATCTTTTGACAAAATTCAACACCCATTTATAATAAAAACTCTCCAGAAAGTAGGCATAGAGGGAACCTACCTCAACATAATAAAGGCCATATACGACAAACCCACAGCAAACATCATTCTCAGTGGTGAAAAACTGAAAGCGTTTCCTCTAAGATCAGGAGCAAGACAAGGATGTCCACTCTTGCCACTATTATTCAACATAGTTTTGGAAGTCCTAGCTACGGCAATCAGAGAAGAAAAAGAAATAAAAGGAATACAAATTGGAAAAGAAGTAAAACTGTCACTGTTTGCAGATGACATGATACTATACATAGAGAATCCTAAATGTGCCACCAGAAAACTACTAGAGCTAATCAATGAATTTGGTAAAGTTGCAGGATACAAAATTAATGCACAGAATTCTCTTGCATTCCTATACACTAGTGATGAAAAATTTGAGAGAGAAATTAAGGAAACATGCCCATTTACCATTGCAACAAAGAGAATAAAATACCTAGGAATAAATCTACCTAGGGAGACAAAAGACCTGTATGTAGAAAACTATAAGACACTGATGAAAGAAATATCTTAGTGTAGAACATTTATTTATTTATTCCATGGGATGCAACTAACAAATTGATAAATGACCAAAACACTTAAAGTTTTGGTCAGTGGGAAATAAAGCAAGATTTTTTTTTTTTTTTTTTTTTTGGGCAGGGGGGCCCTAGAAGATGTGGTACATATATACAATGGAATATTACTCAGCCATAAAAAGGAATGAAATTGGGTAATTTGTAGAGATGTGGATGGATCTGGAGACTGTCATACAGTGTGAAGTAAGAGAAAAACAAATATCGTATATTAACACATATATGTGGAACCTAGAAAAATGGTACAGATGAACCAGTTTGCAGGGCAGAAATAGAGACACAGATGTAGAGAACAAACATATGGACACCTAGGGGGGAAAGTGGCGAGGTGAGGGTGTGTGTGTGATGAATTGGGTGATTGGGACTGACATATATACACTAATATGTATAAAATGGCTAACTAATAAGAACCTGCTGTATAAAAAAAATAAAATAAAATTCAAAAAAAAAGATTCAAAAAAGATGGCTGACTATAAAAATAAAGAAAGAAAGAAAGAATAGCATCTCTTTTTTGAAGCGACCCTAAGTAATAGAATTATTGGTACCCAGAATGTCATCCCCCCATATCCTAAAAGATGGAATTCTAGAATAAAATTGCTCATATTTATTTAAAAAAACAGTTATTTAATAAAAAGATGGAGTGCTGTATTCTTCAAAAATGTCAGTGTCATAAAAGACAAAGCAAACTGTGGACATGTTCCAGATTAAACGAGGCTAAAGAGACATGACAGGGGACTTCCCTGGTGGCACAGTGGTTAAGAATCCACCCGTCAATGCAGGGGACACGGGTTCGATCCCTGGTCCAGGAAGATCCCACATGCTGTGGAGCAACTAAGCCTGTGCACCACAGCTACTGAGCCTGCGCTCTAGAGCCTGCGAACCTCAGCTATTGAGCCCGCGCACACAACTACTGAAGCCCGAGCGCCTAGAGCCCGTGATCCACAACAAGAGAAGCCACCGCAATGAGAAGCCGACTCACGGCCATGAAGAGTAGCCCCCGCTCGCCGCAACTAGAGAAAGCCTGCGCGCAGCAACAAAGACCCAACACAGCCAAAAATAAATAATTAAAATAATCTATAAAGAAAAAGAAAAAGAAAGAGATATGACAAATACAACCCCTGACCCTAGCCTGGATCCTGTACTAGAGGAATATGTCATGAAGAACATTATTAGGTCAATTGACAAAACTGAAACACGAACAATAATAAATAAAAGTATTGTATCAATGAAAATTTATGAGGTTTATAGCTGCAGTGTTATATACGAGAAAAATTCCTATTCCCAGGAAATATATAATGAAATCTTAGTGGTAAAGGGTCATAATGTATGTAGCTTATCCTCAAATAGTTTAGAAAAAGTGTTTTGCTTGGGTGTGTTTGTTGTGTGTTTGTGTTGAAGGAAAGCAAATGATATAGCCAACGCAGTAAAATGTTAATGATCTGGTTAAAGGATATACAGGTGTTCTTTGTATTGCTTTTATTTTTGCAAACTTTGGTAGGTTTGAAATTTTTTCCAAATAAAACCTTTAAAAATAATCACAAGGACTTATCTCCCCAGGCAGTACAGAGCTGTGTGAAAATAGGTCAGTGAATGCTGTGTGAGTGTGTGTGGTGTGTAGATGTCTGCACCCCCAAGCACAGAGCCCTTGGCCTCTCTGCTGCCATTGCCCACAAGCCGGAGCTTGCCCAGTGAGGGCCACTGACCTGTCACTGTCACACGCAAGCCACATGCTTAGTTCTTTTGGGGGAAGGCAGTGGAGGCCTCCGTGCTCCTGAGGTAGACAGAGGTAACCAGGTGCGCTGAGCTGCCCTGCAAGCCCTCTTACCTCTGGCTGGGTGTGACAGAAAGGGATTTGGAGCCAGCCTGTCAAGCCAAGGCTGTGCCGCATTCTCAGAAGCTTGCCATCTTCACAGGTCTGTTTCCAGACGGTAGAGCTCTCCCCTGGCCTCTGTTCTCGCCCTTTCTCCAGGTTCTCTACCTATGTTGGACAGAGGAAGGAAAGAGGAACAGGGCTCATATTTATCAAGGGCTCGCTTTGTGCCAGGCCCTTTGCTTTACATGTTATCCTATTTAAACCACACAGAGCCTGGCCAGATGCATAAACTGAGGCTCAGAGAGCTGCAGAAACTTGGCCATGGTCCCACAGCAAGCAAGGAGCAGAGCCGGGATTCAGTGCCAAGCCTCTTTCCACCAGACATTCTCACTTGAGATACTGAGATTTCCACCCCACCCCCCACCCCCCCACTTTTCTGTCCTCTTTTGCTATCTTATTTCAGATTACATCCTGTTCTCATGCCAGGAAATGAAACAAAATCACTGCTGACAGGAATGGATCCAAAAGACCCAGCCAACTTTGGAAAACACCAGCGGGGCTGCCATCAGTCTCGTTTTATGAGGCTATGGTGACACTGGCAAAGTGTCACTGAAGGAAGAAGACAGAAGTAACGCTTGTCTTTGCGTTAACCTGCCAAAGTCGACAGTCTTCAGGGCTGGGTGTCAACTTGGGGGCAACGTGTAGCCAGAGATCCTGGTAGACATACAACACCTGCAGGGGACAGCTGTTTGAAGAAGCTTCCTGCCAGAGGGATTTGGAGTGGTACTGAGGGCACCAGAGGAAGAAGGGGACTCTGCAACTACAAGGATGGAGATGGTGAGTGAAGGGTGAGCCGGGCAGTGGCCATTACTTCCAGGGTGTGCCCAAGGGCAAAGTCAGAGCAAAATATGCATGGGTAGGAAGGGAAGGGGGATGAAAGTTCCTTGACTATCTCCTCTTTCTGCTCGGATCTTCTCATCTACTTTTCTGGACTCTCACCCCCAGCACTCATCCTGTAGACCATTCTCAAAGGTCTCCCTGTTACCTGAAGACCCAAAAGAGAGTTTCTAGGTGAACAGATTATAAGCCTGGAGCTGCTGACAGCCATCACACTAGAAGAGCCCGCCTACAG
This sequence comes from Neophocaena asiaeorientalis asiaeorientalis, assembly GCF_003031525.2. NCBI lineage: Eukaryota > Metazoa > Chordata > Mammalia > Artiodactyla > Phocoenidae > Neophocaena > Neophocaena asiaeorientalis. The sequence goes on from NW_020174438.1 coordinate 5,555,216, forward strand.
TGGCATCAGCTCAGAGTTGAAACACAGTGTTAATGTTGTTTGAGCCCCTGGATTCAGCCATGCCTGAAACCCCTGCACTTTTAAATTAAGGGGACAGTTTTCCTTTTTTTAAAAAAAATTGAGGTATAGTTGATTTACAATATTGTGTTAGTTTCAGGAGGAAAAAGTTTTCATTTTTGCTTAGGAAATTTTCAACTGGGTTTCCTGTCACTTATAATAAGGACAACATGAATAAAATCCTAACTGAAGCAGCATCAGCTTATCTAGCATAATTTTCCAGGACATACCCTCTATAACAGCCAAGGCAGGATGTTGAGGATTTTAGAACAGAATTTAAAACAGAATTTAAAACAGAATTTACTTCACATGGTAAATTCAGAATCCAGAGACACCACAGAGGGGAAGAGAGGAGGCCAGCTGCTACCCCAGGAGGCCTTGGTTCCAAGGAGGGGGTGAGATGCTCAGGTCTATAGGGAGGCTTGGAGGAAGCATAGGCCAGGGCCCATTCTGAGGCTCAGCAATCCTGAGACTGTCCCAGGTAATTACGGTAGCTACCTTCTGCCAAGCCCTTACTACATGCCACAATGTGCTATGTGTATTATTATTTCATTTAATCTTCACAGCAGCCCTGAGAGGTAGATACATTACTAGCATCATTTTCTAGATGAGGAGCTAAAACTCAGAGTGGCGAAGTAACTTAGTAACTTACTAGTTGCATAGCTAGTAAGTAGAAGAGCAGGGATTCAAACCTAGTGTATCAAACTCCAAAACCTGTGCTTTTAACAACTATATTATAGTTTTTTCTAGATGGGTTAGTGGGGCAGGGGAGGTTGGCTATAGGGAGAATTAATAATGACCTTTCCTTGGTACAGCCTTCCAGAGTTTACAAAGCCCAATTTTATAAGCAATCTTGCTGCATCCATTTTACAGATGTGGAAACTGAGGCTTAGAGGTAGGAAGTGACTTGCTCAAAGTCATTTGGTCAAACGGGATAAACTGCCCAGAGGTCTGCAGTCTGCAGAAACTCATAGGGTGTTTATAGGGAGTGGGGTTGGCCTCATACCTTGCCCCATGCTTAAGAGCAGTGATGGTATCAGTCTGGCTGAGGAAGATCTCTGAGAGATGGGGGGACCAGTAGGTGTTGTGGCCATAGATCCAATTGCAGAACACAAATCCCACTATAGCAAAGAGCTCTGCATCCACAAAAAGACTCTCAGCTCCAGCCAAGGCTCTATTTATTTTCCCATAACACTTGATATGGACAAATTCCAGTTCAATCAGAGATTCAGCTCCTGGTTTTCTGGGTAGGGGTGTCAGGGGAATCTCGCTATGAAAGGAGCCCCTTTCTTCTGTCGGGCCATCCCCAACAAAAAGGCTGCAAGACTGAGCTGAGCTGCCTGCGGATGGGGAGTTGGAATCTGCCTGCCTGGCTTCCTCTCAGAGGAAAGTAGCTGTCATGGCCGGAGCCCCAGGGGCCCTCACTTTTGGACCTGTCCTGATGTTTTGCTGAGCTCAGAGGCACCTATCCTAGAGAGACAAGGCAAGGCTGTCTTTTACCATTCCCTGGGCGACTCAGGCCTGGAGGAGTGACTAGGCAGGGATCCAGGCGACAGGACAGAAGGGCCCAGGGCAGCCACTGTTGTTCACTGCTGGAAGTGTGCCAGGGAACTGGAAGGTGAGCTGCAATCCCACCCCCCCCCCTTTGCCCCCCTCCAGGTGGCTGCACGCTCAATGTGTGCTGGGGGACAAGGAATCCCTGGGGCTTCCTTGAAGCCAGGTGAGCAGCCTTCTGACCTTCTGGATTTATCTCCCCACAGGAATATGTGAGCTCTGAATCTAGGACAAGTGCTGAAGGCAGGAACTGAGGGAAAGAAGCAAGGTCAAACCCAGCCCTTCTAGGTCTGGGAAGTCCAGCACAGGTTCTGGGGGCAGACAGTCTGAGGTTAAAATCCCAGCTCTACCTCTTGCTTTCCTCAGATAAGACCTTAACTTCTTGCTGTACTTATACTAGTATTTACTGAGTGCCTTCTGTGAGCTAGGGATTCAATGGTAAGCAAAAAATGTTGCCTTCTTGGAGCTTACAGTTAATTAAGGAAATAAATATTAACCAAACAACAAATAACGCCCCCACCACTACCACCAAAAAAAGTGGAATGTCCAGGAGAGATGCGTAGTTTATAATTAGGAAGAACTCACTCCCTCTGGGAGGTTAGAGAAGGCTTTTCTAAAGACATGACAGTGGAATTGATGTCTGTTTACTACACAGGTTTGGAGGGGACATTCCACACAGAGGGAACAGGATATTCAAAGGTCAGCCATTTGGAGGGAGAATGGCTTCTCCAAGGAACTGGAGGAAAGAAAGCTCATGAGGCTGAAGTACAGAGTGGAGATGCAGGTGTGGGGCAGACCATGCAAGAATATGGGTCTTTTGAGAGCAATAGGAAGACTTTTGTGGTGCTGTAAGCAGGGAGGTGAGATGATCACATTTGTGGTTTGAAAAGATTATTCTGGCAGCAGGGAACAATGGATTGGAAGGGAACCAAGTCACATTCAGGAGACCAGTTAGGAGGTCTCAGACATTTGCCTGTAAAATGGGAATAATGATACTATCTCATAAGTTATTGCCATGATTCAATGAGAGACTGCATTTTAAGTATTTATTCTGGTGCCTGGTGCATGGTAAAGGCTCAGTAAATGTCGTTATTCTTACTTTTGTTGGTTCTCTTCAGGGAGCAGATCTTTCTATTTCATGCCTGCTCCTGTGAGATGGGGTGGGAGAGTGCAGTGGTGGTAGTTTCTAGGGTGGAAAACGTGGTTTGTACTAAGTCACAACGTTGAGGCCAGGACCCAGGATGCCTGAAGGCCCGATTGGAATGGCTTGAGAGTATGACAGATCCACAAAGAAAACCGGGTTCCAGTTGCTCCCGGAGTCATGCTGGAGAGAGCCCGAGTGTTGGCTGAGAAAAACGTGCTTTTCTGCCCGGTGTTCCGAAGAGCAGGTGTAGGGCTCGCACTCGTGTGCAGCCGTGCGGAGGCGGGGACCCTCGCCACTCCTCAGCCCCAGGGTGACCCGCAGGCATCCACCAAGCTCTGCTTCCCTGGCTCGGATGCGCGGGTCCTGGGCCCGCGGGCAGAGGGAGCAGGGAGGAGGGAGGGTCCCCGGAAGGCAGATTCCGGCCGGCCCGCAGGGGCTGCCCCCTCCCCAATCACGTGGGCCTGGTGGGTGGGGACCGATCTGAAGTTGGAGAAATCCCTAGCAATCCAACTTCGGAGCGCGCCGCCGGTCCTCCGGAGCCGGGGCTTTGGGCGCTAGGGCTCCAGTAGGGGCGCGAAAGTGGGAACTGGTGAAGCCGAGCAGCGGCGCAGGCGGCAGGACTCGGGGCATGGCCCGGCTGTCGGTGATCCCGGGGTCGGCCACGGCGTGGACAGGTGAGCGGGGACCAGGAGGCGGCGGCGGCTGCCGTGGGAGAGGCCGCTCCTGCGTTGGCCTCCCCACACTTCATCTCGGTCCAGGGGATGCGGGGCACCCACAACGCGAGGGACCGGTTGGGTAAAGCTGCCGCGGTAGACCTTGGCGCTCGGAGTCAGTCTCGCCAGCGCCACTCCTCCTCTCCCGCCCTGTGCCCCAGTGGGGTGGTGCGGGTGTGGGCAGCGGCCCGGAACTTTGGGAAGCAGCGCGCAGGCTGGGGGCGCTGTGCGGGCCCCGCCCCCCGCGTGTACACTGGCTGCTCCCAGTGACGTCACGCTCGGCTACAAAAAGGGCGGCGCGCGTTTCTCGCGGCGCTGGAGAAGCTCGAGGCTGAGGGCTGCCGGGGATCCGGGAGCGACCGGGACGCTGGGCCGCGGGCGCCTCAGCGATGTTTTACTCAGGACTCCTCACCGAGGGCGGCCGCAAGGAGACGGACAGGCGGGAGGGGGCGTCGCTGCGGCAGCAGCGCCGGATGAAGCAGGCCGTGCAGTTCATCCACAAGGACTCGGCCGACCTGCTGCCCTTGGACGGCCTCAAGAAGCTGGGCTCGTCCAAGGACACGGTGAGCCCCCGCGGCCGCGCCCGCCTCGGGGTCCCCGCGCGCGGCGGCCCGTCACCATAGCGCTGTGAGGTCTCCCGGGGCCCGCCCTTTGCAGCTTTCACTGAGTCAGCGTCCGGGCCCCCGCCGGCCGCCGGCCGTTGTCGGCTGTCTCGCTATTGCTCTGTTTCGGACTCCTCTCCATCCAGCATTCCCCTGCTTTAGTTTCTCTCGGGATTCCGTCGTAGCTTTTCCAGCTCGCCCTCCCTTAAGCGCAGCTTCCTCCCTTCGTGTCTCTCCTCTGGAGTAGAAGAGACCCAGCCCTGCCTTCTTGCCCTCAGGTCCCCTTTCCCTCCCATTTTTCGCAGTACCGAGTTTGATTGCTTGGGGCTTGAGCCTAGCAGCCAGGGTAGCTCCCGCTGCCTCCCAGGCTGCTTGGCCGGGCCCGTGACCCAGACAGAGGTGACTCCTAAGTGGTGTGAGAAGGAGAGAACGAAGTGGGAAGGGGGCTTTCTGGGCAGTCACCACATCCAGATACACTTGACTTTTGTTGAATCCATTTCCCCCCTATGCAAAATCTACTTCTCCGTTTGATTTTGGTCTCACCTACCTTTGACCTTCCAACAGGAGGGCGGGGGGCGGGGAGAGAAAAAGGGACCTTGAAGGTTTCCTGAGCCCCAAACCTCTCTTCATCATCTTCCTCTCCTGCTACTCCACCCCCAGAGAGTGGATAGAGGGAGGAGGCCAGGCTGCCCCAGCTGCTCCACCGGCTGATGTGTGGAGCTGGAGCTGGAGCTGGGGCTGGCGCAGTCTTTTTTTCTAGCAGGGTTGTTCTTGGCATTAAGAAGGAGAAACTCCAGGACTGGAGGTCTGAGTTCAAAGACAGTACTGTCCTCTATCTATAGCAGGGATCCTATGGGGGCCTAAGGGTTACTAGTTTAAAGAACTGTATCTGACTCTTATATTTAAGTCACTGGACCAAATTGATGTTTAGCTTTGTAGTTTTATCTGGAATTTTCTTGTAGTTTAACTTGTTTTCTTGAATTTCACAATCACTTTATTCATCTAGGCAATAATTTATGAAGCATTACTTAAATGTCTTAAATGAAGTAGATGCTCTGTTTAGTTTTTCCAGTATTTTTTGAGCTTTCGGAATGTTTGTCAGGGAAGCGGGGTGTCAGCCTGGGCCACTGAAATTGCCATTTCCCACCACAAGATGGGTATGGAGGGCAGAGCTGCTGAATCTACTTCTTCTTCTTCTTTTTTTAATCAACTCTAATGGCACATAGATCCCAAGATCAGATTTGCCCTCCCCCATTGTGATAGAGAATTATTTTTAGTTATTTATTGTACAGGGGATGTCTACTCAATTATCGTGCTCTGTTTTTTAAAAGGTATTTTACCTGCACAAGCCACAGGATAGTTAATCTGATTCATGCTAACTCAGAGTGGTGAGTGACTGAAATGTGTTCCTAGAAAAGCGATAACTGTCTTTCTTCCCTCCTTTCACTTTACTACAGTCTAGATTCATTTAGCAAATCAGGTTCAAGTCTTCTTACCTTCAGACCACAATAATCCTAGTTCCTGCCACAATAATCCTGTTCCTGGAAGCCTCAGCCAATAAATAGTAGTAGGAAAATAAGTACAATGTGGAATTTTTTTTCCCTTCATGCTGGATTTAAGATATGATTGACATTTGGTTGTCCTGGGATGTCAAGGAGTTTCCTAGCCCTGAGGAACTGCCTCATCCTGTGTAGGAAGAACTCCATCTGCTTTTCTGATTCCAGTCTGTCTTAGTTGAGCCACACAGGAGCTGATAGCATAGAACATAGGCACTAGGCTGGAAGGAAGAAGCTTCCTCAAGAAGCAGGTTATTGCCGTGGATGTGACACACAGCAGTTTATTGTGAGACCCTGAACCATGGTTCACAATTTCTCTCCCCTGCCTCCCCCCACTGCCATGAGTTGATGTCCCTCTCTCACTGTTCTCACACCTGGAATGTGCAAGTGATTGCACAGAAGAGCTAGAACAGGTCACAGATGCCAAGGCAGACTGAGATAGGGCTAGGAGAGCTCTGAGTACTGGGGTGATGTGGCATGCTTAAGCTTTCTTGGAACTTATGCTGCTGGATCAGGATAATCTTAGAAATAACCTTAGAAGTACTATATCACTTCATATGTATGGATATATATATGGACATATCTGGTAGTATAGACCAGTGCTGACTCAGTGTTCTCTCACCAAAGTGAAATTTTTGAGGATACAAAAATTGACTGTTTAAATCTATAGTACAAACTCAATAAAAGAGGGACAAGAAAAGGGAAGGGATGGCACCAGAGGGAGATAGGGGGGAAAGGACAAATTAGTTTTCATTGATTCTGGGGTTTGTGCCAGTGAGAAGATTGTGGGTTGTTTTCCTCATACTAGTGACCTATATTAGAATTATACTGCTGAGTTTTCTGAATTATCTACCTTTTACCATGCTGTTTCTGTAACATTCACTATTTGAATCCAGCCTGCCAACTTTTTTTGGATTGGCAAAGAGCATCCATAGGCAGTGAAATGTGTTCTTGTTCTCTTGACCCTAGGGAGGTGCCTTTGCCCTTTTCCTGTTTGTGTGTAGTTGGCTGCTACAAAGTCTACTGTGGAAATTAATTTTATTTCTTATGTCTGACTGTCTTATTTTGTTTGTCCTTTTATCTTGTGCTCTTTTTTGTGTATTAGATTAAGAATCAAAATCAGAGATATGAGTGAGTAATATTTTATTTTGTTTATTATTTTTTTTTAAGTTGATGAGGGTAGAGAAAAAAATCACTCTTGGAGTTTTGCGTATTCTAATTTCTTTTGTTTTAGCTACCAGGTTCATAAATGTTCTTCTCATTGAGGTAAGGACTTTTTAATTTTTAAAAACAGTCATATCATGGGATAATATTCTGTCTTTCCTATATGATAATATTACTGATCATCAGGCTATATCCTTACTTATTCAGCAATAGAAAGACAGTTTTGCTTTCCTATTTATGATTGATTCTGCTTCTAGCCAAATGCTTTAGCAAAACTCACTAGAATTAGGAGAAGGCTGGGGGAAGGATGGTGTAACACAGCAAAGCCAACTGACCATGAAATGACTAGCCCTGTACTCCTAGTATCTGATCTACCTGATCAGAATTTCTGTCAATGAGGGCAGCCCTGGGTGGTATCCTGTAGGTAAGTTATTCATAATGCCACAAGACATCCATAATGCTATAGATTTTGGACCAGAGAACTTGGGAGTCTTAGAAGAGGAGCATGAAATACCAGTATAACATCAGGATCTAGTGCAAACTGAAGATTTCCAGAGCCATGATCGAATCCTAATTACAGCAAACATTATTTGAACACTTGCTATGTTCAGGACACAATGCTAGGTGCTAGGACCACAAAGAAGAAGACAACAAAGTTTACCTGTACAATGAGTTTATAGATTAGGGGGAAGGATAGGACTGATTAATTAATTTATTCCCCAAATATTTATTGAACACTTATTACATGTCAGGCATGATCTAGGTATTGAAGATATAGTAGCGAACCAAAACGGAGTTCCTGCCCTCATAAAACTTACATTCTTGTGGGGGAGGAGAAGGCAGAAAATAAATCAAGTAAATATATAATATGTCAGGATGTAATCAGTGCTATGGAGAAAATAAACCAGGATAAGGGAATAGGGAGTGTTATGGCCAGGGTAGGATGGAGTAGAGCCCTGTTATTTTATCTAGGGTGGTCAGGGAAGGCCTGTCTGATAAGATTACATTACACGAGATATTGAAGGAAATGAGAGAGCAAAATATCTTGGAGAAGAATGTTCTAGGCAGAAGGAACAGCAAGTGCAAAGGCCTGAATTGTCAGTGTGCTTGATGTGATTAAAAAACTGTAAGAAGGCCATTGTGGCCAGAGCAAAGTGAGCAACAGGAGGGCGATAGGAGATAACATCAGAGAGATAGTGGGAGGCCAAACTACTTAGGGCCTTATAGATCATTGTACAGATATTTGACTTTTAATCTGATATGGGAAACTGGTGGAAAATTTTATGCAGAGGGGTGACACGACATGACTTATTTCACAAAGTAGACTACTGTGTGGATTTCACTATAGAGGGCAAAAGTAGAAGCAGGGAGACTGGTTAGGAGCTGTTAGATAGTAATCCAGGTGAAAGATGATGGTGGCTCAGAGCAGTGTGCTAGCAGTTAAGGGGACAAGAAAAGATCAGACTCTCAGGTTATTTTGAAGACAGAGCTGACAAGTTTAGTTGAGAGATTGGATTAAGGATCTGAAAGAAAGAGTAGTCAAGAATGACCTCAAGGTTTTTGATCTAGCAATTGGAAGAATAAAGTTTCTCATTTACTGAGATGGCTAAGAATACAAGAGGAATGGGTTAGGGATAGGGAATAAGAATCAGGGGGCCTCCCTGGTGGCACAGTGGTTGAGAGTCCACCTGCCGATGCAGGGGACACGGGTTCATGCCCTGGTCCGGGAAGATTCCACATGCCACGGAGCGGCTAGGCCCGTGAGCCATGGCCGCGGAGCCTGCGCGTCCGGAGCCTGTGCTCCGCAACGGGAGAGGCCAAAACAGTGAGAGGCCCGCGTACCGCAAAAAAAAAAAAAGAATCAGGAATTTGATTCTTGAAGAAGTTAAGTTTGGGATGTCTATTAGCTATTCAATTGTAGATGTTGAATAGATAGTTCCATGAAAATGTAAATAATACCACCAGGAAGCCTATGGTAGTTGTCAAGATATTATAGTCAATAAGTGCTAGAGGAGTTCAGTGGAAGCAGTGATTACTCTGGTCTGGTGTGACAATAGTGATGGTGACCAACATCTGACTAGAGTTTCATCATTCCCTGGTGAGTCAACTGACTATGAGATTATATGGAGAGGGGACTGCTTCGAGTGTGCCCTATAGAACCTCAGAGTAAGAAGAACTTTACAGGTTATCTGGTTGAAGTCCCTGCAGTTGTGTGAGTCCTTTGTAACAAAAATGCAGTCTGCCATGGGCGGTTGAGAAGCCACCATCTCACACCAGCAGGTAACAATCAGGAATAAGGCTGTTCTCTTTGAAATAATATGTCTATTGGGTCATAAGGTGAAGGCAAAGAGAACACAGAAGTCCTGGGGCAGTGTGACAAGACTGCCTTAGGTAGATTCCATGTGCTTTTGAGCAGCAGTAAACCTAAGGACAATCTGTCTATGATCCTGTGGTGATGAAAGGGTCACGTGTTATATATTCAGCTAGTAAATAAAGAACAGAAGGCACAGATATTAGTGTCCTTTTAGACTTCCAAGACCAGACAGAGACATGTATATTGGGCGTGAAGTGAGAGTCAATCAGGAGCCCATGTCTGTCTACAAACTGTACATGAGGACAAAAGTGGAGTAAGATGATTTCATGCCCTTTTAAGAAAAAAGAAGTGAATGGTAATCAGCTTCAATTTTAAGCCGAGCATGAGAATTTAAAATACATATGTACACATACATATAATTATTAAAATTTGAGTGCTTACTTTATACCTGACATGGTATTAAATGCTTCATACAAACCATCTCATTTCATCCTCACAAAAGCTCTGCAAGGTGGTTACTAACTTGAACTGAGCTCTGTCTGACCCCAAAGCATATATAGTTTAAACAATACTCTAAGTCAAGGGTTGGCAAACTTTTTCTGTAACGGATCAGATAGTTAATTGTTTTTGGCTTTGCAGGCCAGTCTCTGTCTCAACTACTCAGTTGTGCTGTTGTAATGCAAAAAAACCATAGGCAATACAAATGGGGCTGATTGTGTTCTTATGAAACTTTATTTACAAAAATGGGCAGCAGGCTGGGTTTGGATTGTGGGCCATATTTGCTGACCCCTATTTCTAAGTGGTTCTAGTTGTAGTTCTGTTGGAAGCTAGAAACCTTGGGTTTCTCCTCTGAGAGTAAATGCTACAAAGAAAGCAGACTTCTATAATTTCCCCTATTTTCCAGTCTGACCCATTCTGTGGACCACAGAAATCCATTAGTTTGATTCTGTCTGGATTCAGTACAGTGTAGGTAAAGGGATTGAAAAGGTGGCCTTAGAAGTTCTTGCTCAAATCATGATTCTGTGGTATCCTGCAGTATAGTCTGTTTCCTCTCACCTCACTTTTCTTCCCACTTTACAGCCTGGTTAGAAGAGATATTTAATCAGACTGGCTCCTAGATTGAGGAACCTCAGCTATGTCTACCTGGAATACAGCATTGCCCACTGTGCCCATTTCTTTCAGAAGCTCCCGATGGTGATAAAGGCAGCACATTTGAGTTTGCCCGCTTAGGATTTAGATGCCTAAATGCTCGTTAGGGTTTAGCAGCCACACTGCAGGAACAGTAGAGAACCTGTGACTGCTTAGTGTTGCCTTGTTGAGCTAAAGCATAAAGCAGGATCCGTGTCAGGAAGATGCCATAGCTATGTCCAAAAGGCCACCAGAGTACCTGCAGCACCTATCTAACTAATACTGTGTATCTTGAAGTACACCTGGAAAGTAGAAGATAGCCCTTGGAAAGGCAATATTTCAATAAACAAAAACAAACCACTTAAGCATATTTACAAAGCAACAGTCAAGGAATGGGAATGCAAGTAGTACAAACTATGTAATGTATGAGTACTGAAGGGATTCTGAAGGAAAGAACTGGATGATATTAATCAAGAAAGGCTTTTTGAAGAAGTAAAGGGTAGAGATTTATTCATTTGGTATTATGCTAAGAGCTGGGATATAGCTGTGATCAAGACAATGAAGGTCCTTGCCCTTGTGAAATTAACACTCTAGTGGGGGAGTGAAATAATAAACAACTAGAAAAACAAAATAATTCTGGACTTATAGTTACTCTGAAAGGAATAGTGGGATATGTTAGTAACTAAAGAAGTGGAGTGCCTACTTTAAATAGTATGGTCAGAGAAGATGTTTTTGAGGAAGTGATGTTTGAGCTGAGACTTGAAAGATGAGATCAAGCTACCTATTTGAAATATTAGGGGAAAACATTTCAGGCAGAGGGAATGGCAGGTGCAAGGGCATTAGAATGGGAAAGAGTTTTTGAGCAAGGAGGTATGGATGAATAAAGGGTAGAGTGGTGTGTATATGGTATGTATGTGGAGGTTGGAAAGATAGACAGGGACCAGATGGCGCAGAGCCCTATAGACTGTGGTAGGAAGTTTGAATTTTGTCTGAAGAACAATGAGAAGCCATTGAAGGGCTTTTTTTTTTTTTTTTTTTTTTGGGGGACGTGGGCCTCTCACTGTTGTGGCCTTTCCCGTTGCAGAGCACAGGCTCCGGACGTGCAGGCTCCGGACACGCAGGCTCAGCGGCCATGGCTCACGGGCCCAGCCGCTCCACGGCATGTGGGATCTTCCCAGAACGGGGAATGAACCCGTGTCCCCTGCATCGGCAGGTGGACTCTCAACCACTGCGCCACCAGGGAAGCCCTATTGAAGGGCTTTTGAGTAAGGGAATGTATTATCTCACTTATATATTTAAAAGCTTACTCTCGCTGCTGTGTAGAGAATGATTTGGAGAAGGGTGAAGGAATAGGTGGAAGACAAGTTAGGAGGCTGTTGTAGCACAGATAAGAGATGATGGTGGCTTGTATTAGGAAGTAGTAAAGATGAGGAGAAGTAGATCGATACCAGGTAAGTTTTGGAGGAAGTAGCAACAGTAAAGATCTTCCTCGACCTATGACGGAGTTACATCCTGATAAACACATTGTAAGGTGAAAATATTGTTAAGTTGAAAATGCATTTAATATACCTAACCTACTGAACGTCGTATTTCAGCCTAGCCTACCTTAAAAGTGCTCAGAACACTTAACATTACCCTGCAGTTGAGCAAAATCATCTGACACAAAGCCTGTTTTATAATAAAGTGTTGAATATCTCATTTAATTTATTGAATACCATATAGAAAGTGAAAAAACAGAATGGTTGTATGGGTACAGAATAGTTGTAAGTGTATCAGTTGTTTGCCCTCGTGGTCATGAGGCTAACTGGGAGCTGCAGCTTGCTGTCTCTGCCAGCATCATGAGAGAGTGTTGTGCTGCGTATCACCAGCCTGGGAAAGCATCAGAATTCGAAGTACAGTTTTTACTGAATGTGTATTACTTTAGCACCATCACAAAGTCGAAAAATCATAAGTTGAACCATTGTACATTGGGGACTATCTATACTTGGGATGGAAGTTTAGGAAAAGAAAAGAATCAAGAATGGATGGGCGTGTAGTGATGCCATTTTACCAGATTGGTGTAAAGGGAATAATCCAGAATGTTAAAATAGAACAGGACTTTGGAGCTCAAACCTCTTTTATTACTGATGAAGAAGTTGAGACTGAGAGAAAAGTAATGCTTAGAGAGATTAGTGATTTGCCCAAGGTAGTATGTGATAAGTGGTCCTTTTGCTAAAGTAGAACGCCTTCATGGAGGATTAAAGATAAGACTGGGAAGGAGGATGAATTAGTGGAAGATCTTAAATGCTAAATTGAGTATTTTGTGTTTGATACAGCTGGCAAGGGAGCCACTGTAGGGGAAGGAGACCATGAACATAATGTTTTGGAGATTATTTGAACTTAGCAATAACAGCAGAAATGGAGAGGAAACTACAAGGTGTTAAAGAGGCAGAATTTCACTCACCAAGACGGAGAATACTGGAGAAAGTACAAGTTTTGTGGGAAAGATCAGTGGGATAAGTTAAGTTTGAAAGTGCCTGTGGGGTGTCTAAGTGGAGAAGTTCAAAGAGGCAGTTGGTTCTATGGGTCTGAAACTCAGAAGTGAGGGCTGGGCGTGAGATGGAGTCATCATCATAAGGGTACTAATTTATACAATGAAAGCAGATAAGATTGCCCTAAAAGGTTTTGTAGAGTGAGAAAGGGACCTAAGATAGAGCAACAAGGAACACTAACATTTAGGAAATGAGCAGAGGCAAAGGAGCCAATAAATGAGACAGATGCAGAATAGACAGAAAAGTGGTTTTAGAAGCCAGTGGAGGAGAGTTTCAAAAAAATGGAATGTTGAGTTTATTGAAACATTGTTTCTAATGGCAAACATGTAGAAATAATCTACATGTCCATTAGTAGTTAAATAAACTGAGGTATGTTTGTACCACAGACTCATAGGTCTATAGATGATGTGCTATTTTAAAATGCAGAAAGCGGGGCTTCCCTGGTGGCGCAGTGGGTGAGAGTCCGCCTGCCGTTGCAAGGGACACGGGTTCGTGCCCCGGTCTGGGAAGATCCCACATGCTGCAGAGTGGCTGGGCCCGTGAGCCATGGCTGCTGAGCCTGCGCGTCCGGAGCCTGTGCTCCGCAATGGGAGAGGCCACAACAGTGAGAGGCCCGCGTACCGCAAATAAATAAATAAATAAATAATGCAGAAAGTAGGGCAGATGTAAAAAAAATAGTTGCTAAGGTGGTTGGTTATAGGGTAACCTGACATTACATCTGCCTAAGTTACATTGTTGGTGTGTGCGTGTACATGTGTGTGCACACATGTACACACACTTCAGTTTTTCATGACTTGGCAGACACTGTTAGTTGGCTAAATCATCACCCATTTTCAGCCCTTTTCTATCTACCTGACTCCTCTACGCAGAAGCTAAATACATCCAGACCCCCTTGCAGTTAGAAGTGGCTGTGGGAATTCTGACCAAGAAGATATAGGCAGAAGACTGCTGAGGGAACTTCTGGGAAAGCTTTTGCTTTCCTGATAAAAAGAATAGATGGCACAGAGTCCCTTCCTCCTTCCTTAGATGTGGATGTAATGCCTGGAGCTGGGGCACCCATCATATGACCATGAGGGAATATCCAAGAGGATTACGGAAACAGTAGCCCTGAAATTGTTAAGCTGCCGAATTAATGCCAGCAGCTGCCTACCTCCAGTCTTCTTGTTATGTGAGAAAAAAATACATCTCCATTTAAGCCATCATAAGTTGGCTTTTCTTGTGGCTGTATGCTTTCTTAATGTATAGGGTATATTTTTAAAATTTACTTTTTATCAAAAAGCACATGTATATAATTTAAAACTTAAAAAAAATTTAAACTCTTCCTTAATTCTCTTATACCTTCCCATCATGTCCCCTCTCCTACTATACTAATATTGTAATATGTTAATAACAATTAAATAGCTATCTTGGGTCAAATCAGCATTTACTGCTTACATTATTATGACTATATTCATATTATTCACAGCTGAGTCAAATAGCATACCATAATTATGTTTCTTTCTCATACAAATATTTATTTTTATCAAAATTAATAATTGCCTAGTTGTTTCCCTTTGTTTAATTTTCTATCTAAAATTTAAATCTCCTCCAAGTACCTTAAAACTGCAGATGATCTAGCAGGTTCTTTTTTTTTTTTTTCTTGGAGACATCCTTCCTGGAGTGCTCTATCCTCCCATTTCATTTTGGACTGGTTGCTCTCACGGCCCACTACACAGCCAATATCCTGGACTTTTTCTTCAACACCACTTTCAGAATTTCCCTTGTTTCTCTTCTCTATTGTATACTCTATTTCTTGAATCCTATGCTTTTTTCTTTGTTTGTTGGTTCCCCTCGCTTTGGTGGAGTATATCCTTCAGAAGCTGCTTAAGGATTCTTGGGAAATAACTTTCCTGAGTCTTAATTGATAGCTTGGCTAGGTTTAGAAATTATGTGCTGTCAGATTTGTTAAAAGTATTATTCCATTGTCTTTTAGCTTCCATTATTACCACTGAATAGTCCTATGTAATTCTGGTTCCTAATCCTTTGTATTTGAAATCATCTTTTTCTCTTTGGAAACTCTTGGAATCTTTGTCATCCATGATATTCCAAAAATTCTTAATGATGTGAAATCTTGGTTTGGGTCTTGTATCTTTCATTATGCAAGGCTCCATGTGAGCCCTTCAACTCATATTCTTCAGTTCTGGTATAGTATGGCACTCCACTCTCATTCTTAGCTGTTGTAGGAATCTGTTCTAAGCCTAGCCAAACTGTCAACCAACCAGAGTCTTTTGATTTACTCTTACAAAAAGAATAAAGTTTTGGCATTCTTCCCAGTTGTCTGGATCAACTGGGAAGGAGTCTTATGCATAGGAGTCTTATGCAGGCTTTATACTAATCTCTTTCCAACCCTAATCATACCCTCCAATTGTAGAGGTTCTAATACCTCTAATTCCTCAGCTTTTCCAGGGTTTTAGTTTAAGTAGGAAAACTGCTTTCACAGCTAGACCCCCAAGTATAAAATAGTTCAAATATAATAGTTTATTTTTTCTTAGGTAAGAGTTCTAGTGGGAAGGTCAACAAGACAGCCCTTTTCCATGTAGTCATTTAGTGACCCAGGCTGACAGTGAGTGGCTTTTCTGTCTTCAACATGTTACCTCCAGGAAGGTTACCCTAAGGGTCATCTCCATTCCAGCCCGTCAGAAGAGGAAAAGAATATGGAGGAGTGTACACAGGGGAGGTTTACAGGCCAGGCCTAGAAGTGGTATGTGTCACTTCTACTCACATTCTGTTTGCCAAACTCAGTCATATGGCCTTGCCTAACTACAAGGAAGGCTGGGAAACATAATCTAGGTATCTTTCCAGAAAGAAGAGGAGCTCATGGATTTTAATTAGTAACTGGCAGTCTCTGCCACTCCAGTGTTCCATGAAGTAAAATGGTGTGAAGCACTTAGCTTTCTCTAGTCTAGGTCAGTTACCAGTTTTTCGTCTGCTTTTTAGATTCCAAAATTTTGTCAAAATCTCTTCTTTTGTTATTGTTGTTGCTTACTTTACTATTCTCTTTGTTCTTGTAGTTTTAGGCCTTTCTTGTTCCTTGACTATCATTTTAGTGAAATTTTTGTTGGGAGCAAAGGTAAATGTGCAGTTACATTGTCATTTAAAACATGAGGGCAGGGACTTCCCTGGTGGTCCAGTGGTTAAGACTCCACACTTCCAGTGCAGAGGTTGCAGGTTTGATCCTTGGTCAGGGAACTAAGAGCCCATATGCCATGTGGTGCGGCCAAAAAAAAAATTTAAAACAAGGGCATAATTAAATGGCTATAGAAGAGCATCTCTGAGGTTCATATGAGTTAATTGGCTGTGAATTTTCAACTCCTGAACTATACTATGAAGACTTGTAGTTATAAAAATGAATGAAAAGAATTATATGTACTGACATAGAAAAATGCCTTTCATATATTAAACAAAAATTAAAAATTTAGAAGAGTGTTATAGTATGATCCTGTTTTTATTTATGTTTGTAGATGTATTAAAATTTTTGGAAAGATGTACTTCTAAATTTAATGGTTGTTCTTTGTAGGGAGTAGAACTGAGAAGGTTTGAAGGGTTGCAGAGGCTTTTCCTTTTTTTTTTTTTTTTTTTTTTTTGG
>NW_020174438.1:5571709-5715213 GCF_003031525.2 Neophocaena asiaeorientalis asiaeorientalis
GTATGTGAGCCTCTCACTGTTGTGATCTCTCCCGTTGCGGAGCACAGGCTCCAGACGCGCAGGCTCAGCGGCCATGGCTCACGGGCCCAGCCGCTCCGCGGTGTGTGGGATCTTCCTGTACCGGGGCACGAACCCGTGTCCCCTGCATCGGCAGGTGGACTCTCAACCACTGCTCCACCAGGGAAGCCCGAGGCTTTCCCTTTTTAATTGTATATACTTCAGTGACATTTGCATATTTTATATTGAAGATGTATTACGTTTGAACCTTTTTTGGGTTACTAAATAAAGGAATAGTCAGCAGGGCCAAACACCCTAGAGAAGTCAAGTAAAATGAAGGCTGAAATATGTCTGTCGGATTTGGAAATTAGGAGATCGTTATTGGTGTTGTGGGATCAGAAGTGATTTCAGTGAAGAAAATATAGGATATCAGGAAATTGACTAGTGATTTCGACCTTTTTTTAAGACCGTTTAAGGCAGGGTTGTGGTTAGGACGTGGCACTGAGGAGGCACGGTCTGAGGGTTTGTGGAGGAGTTTTCTTCCCAGTGTGTGAGAACTTTGAGTATGTGTATAGCCTGTGGAGAAAGGGTAGAGTAGGAAAATTCAAAGAGAGATGACTTCAAGGAAAACGATTTCAGAACCTTCCTCGTTTGCCTGATCTGTCCAGTGATGATTAGACTCCTCTCAAGATTCAGAATAACCAGGTAAAGTGGTGTTGGGCAAGACCACTGTAGAAGGAAAGCCTCGAACTTTAGGTTATGAGGGCTTTGTTTAGATGGACTTTGAAGTCCCTTCCAGTCTTCAGTTCTACAAATCCAGCTTATCTGAGTTGGTCATGCTAAGCATGGACCTGACAGAAACAAACACCTGCTTTAGTATGAATCTAGACTTATTAGTGAGAGAGATAAGAATGAAGAATTTCTGTTTCTTTTGAGGAGCAAAGCATTCTCCCAGGGTCCAGTCAGGAAATCAGAGTTAGCACTTCCTCCAGCTCCTTGTCAAATTAAGAAGCTCTCATTTTCTTTTAAATGCCCCTCTCTCTCCTTTTCCCAAGAATACTAATTTAAAATCTGCCTTGCCAAGAGTCAGTGTATTTTGGGAATCCATTTCTTCGCCTCACCAGGGTTACAGCGAGTCATGGCTCTGACTCCATTCTTCCTCAGAAATCTGTAATATGGTGGAAATAAAGACCTCCTGCACTTGTGCCCACTTCCTGGGGAAGGTTCTAGGCTCTGGGCTTCTAGGAGTAACTCTCTTCCCCCCCTAGAATTGGAATGCCATCTAGTATATGTCACATAGAAACTTGGGGTTAGACTCCATCCTTTGAGGGATTTTCAATATTATTGTAAACTAGGAATAATATGCTTTTGTATAGAAATTTCTCAGGTCAAATGACTTTAAGAGGTGGCTTACACTTTCTGGAGGCCACTTTGAGTAGAAACAGTAGAGCATATATATATCTGCCCTAGTAACTCTCCTAAGCTCTATTAAAGAGCAGACTTGATTTCATATTCCTCATTCTTCTTCCTAACCTTAGGTATCCTGGCACAGATATAAGGTCTAATTAAGTCCCCTGCTTCTTGGTCAGTTTCTGTCCCTTTTACACTCCACTTTTGGCCCATTGAAGAGAGCGGGAATGGATGACAAGCACATGGCAGGAGGAGCCTTATGCTCCTTGAGGTCCAGAGAATAACAGTAAGGATGATTCCTCTGGGTTCTGCCAGGTTCTGAAGTGTGTCTTCTAAGAGGGTTATTCAGCAGGTATGAATCCCTGTCTTCCTACCTCATCCACCCATGGATAACTCAGCCCACAGGAGAGCCATGTCATCAAGGCACATGTATTTGGGTCCAAAGGATAATACTGTGAGGGAGTGAGACTTGAAACAGAAGTACACAGAACTCCTGAAAACCAGCGCTAAGAAGGTTTCTTTGGCCTGTGAGAATTAGCTGCCCTTTCTATAAGTCCCCTGGAAAGATACATTTATTCCACATAGACTATGGCCACTTTCCTCCTGAAATGTCCTTGTAAGGGAAGGGAAAGCAGCAAGCCCAGGTAGTACAAATTACAAGGGTCCCTTAGTTCTCTTTAGCCATGGACTATTAGCCCTGTCCACGTTTCCCAGGGTCCCACATTGCTCTTTCATTCACTCAGGGTTGCCTACTGCAAATTGGTTTATAGTTCCTGCTCTGATAATACCCATGAAGTCCCTACTTGAAGGAAGGATAAATAAGAAGCAAAGGTAGAGCTCAGTTATGGGCTGCTCCTTCATTATTTCTGCAGCACCTGGGGGACAATGAGAGAAGGGGGGAAATGACCTGTCATTAAGAAGCCTCTGCTTTCTGTTCCTCAAGCAACCTCATAACATTCTGCAGAGGCGCCTCATGGAAACCAACCTGTCAAAGCTCCGAAGCAGTCGTGTCCCTTGGGCCTCCAAGACCAACAAACTCAATCATGCCAAGTCTGAGGGGCTAAAGAAGTCTGAGGTTGATGACATGATTTTGGTTTCTTGCCAGGTAATGTTCTGAGAATAGCTTTTCCAGGTTTTCTGGAGAACAGGATTTGGGCCCATTATCCTAATAATGGGGACCTCTCCTCCAAATTGTATAGAATGTGGGTCTTACCATGGAATTCATAAATGAGTTTTAAGGGGGGCACTCCATGCAACACTGGAAATATATGCAGTAATTTGTATGCCTGTGCATCTTTATGGGGAAAAGGACTAAGTGTTTCATGAGATTTGCAAAGGAATATGTGATACACACACACACACACACACACACACAAAATTAAGAGCCACTTGGTGTATAGAATGAAATACCCAAAGTCCTTTGGGATCCTCTGTAAGCTCTAGATTCAGCAGGAAAAAGAACCCCTCAAAGGAGACTCAGCAATGGATAAAGATGGGACACTACCAACCCATAATTGTGAGGATGCTCCCCAACCCTGCCTTTCATATGACACCTGATGCTTGCTCTTTGGATCTCCCTTCCCTTTTGCTTCTCTGGCTCCTATTGAACAGTATGTTTCCTCTCTACAGTGTGCTGGAAAGGATGTGAAAGCCTTGGTTGACACAGGCTGTCAATATAATCTCATCTCTTCAGCCTGTGTGGACAGACTGGGGTAAGTAGTCACTTGTGCTGGAAGTCAGATGCTAATACACTCTTTGCTTGAATTTATTTTGAAGTCCAGGCTTTCCATTAACTCCCACCAATTAAGTTTTGAGCAAAGACCTTTGGGCTCCGGAATGAGAAAGTATGAAATCCTTGGCTCATTGCGTGCCATGTCCTGATCCTGATTTGTGCCCTGCCCAGACAACAAGTTAGAAGGATCTGCCCTGGTGGTGTACCTGAGAGAAGTAAAATCAGGGATGTGGTTGGCCTTAGCTTACTTGGTGTCCTTCTGGAGGCCACACTACCTGTCCCAAGAAGTATCAGTCAGACCGTGGAATAGAGCTGCTATTGCTGTTGGGCCTGAACCATCACAGGGGTGATTAGTACCTTTCCTCTCTGCAAATAACAGGTAAAATCAGATCTTACTGCTGCCCCTGCTGGGGCCTGGGTGTGAGGCAGACACCTCATATATTGAATATCTTCAGTTCTCTAACAGCTGGAATTGGGTTCTCCCTCTTTTTTAGTCAGAGAAAGCCATTTTGTATCTTTCCTCCTTTTCACTCAATCTGTACTTTTATTTCCTTTCTTCTTCCTTCTCTTTCCTCCAAAGTACCAGATGGGCCCTGAGGTCTAGCCCAGAATTGGGAGGATCAACCCAATATCCTTTTCCACTTCTCTAGCCCTAAGTACAACAGAGCATTCCCCAGCCTAAATCTCTGTATTGAAACAATCACTAGGGTAGATATAATGGCCCATTTTAAGCTACTTTCAAAATATCCCTATTAGGCAGGGCTTGCACAAGTCTTGATTTGTATAATTAGTGACCTCTGCCACATGTTCTGTTCCTTCTCATTTCTACCTTCTCCTCACCCCTCACCACAACTGTGACTCTTTGAAGCTGGCTCTGTGGGTTTTGTGCATTGCTGTTTAGGGCGGTGGACGGGGTGGGGTGGGGATGGAGTCCAAGGACACAAGTGTTCCTATGAGAAGAATCCTGAGCATTTTTATGTGGTGAAGAGATGAGCTGTAGTGCAACATGATGTTTCCAGAAAGACTAATAATGTCCTGGTGCATAATTAGGCAGAAGACTGCCATGATTCCAGAGGAATTAATAACCATCTGTAAAATTGCAATTACTTTTCTTTTGGATGGGCTATAACACCAAAAGAGAGGAAATGGAGTAAAGCAGAAGTTTTGGCACAGAAAGTCCATAATTAAGTATTTATCCACCAACTCGTAATAGCTCGGTGCTAGCTGTTCCAATCAGCTTACATAACTGTGTGAAACCTTGGTGCTGTTCTTTCCTTCCTCCCCTAGACAGACAAGTTAAATTAATTAGGACTTTCTCCACAATATGCCTTGCTGATGCCAATATCAATGCACTTAACAAATAAGTACCTGCCTCCACCATCCTTATGGCCTCAGACTAAATGATGAGGATAGACTGAAATAGACAAAGAGAAAATTAGACACTGAACAAAGCATCTTCTAAAATTAGGATTTACCTGCCCTCTCTGAGATCTGTTACCCACAGATGGATAAAAGGATATGTTAACTAAATTGCCTTCACATAGGTGGGGATGTTGAGATGCAGAAAAGGATTCTCTGAGTGTGTCAACTCTCATATTCCACCAGTGCAGATAGTGACATAGCTTTTTGAGAATAGGAGCTGAATCTTTTGTTTTTTATATCTCCTGGCATGTTTAGGATAAAGTGCTGAAACAAGAATTGTAGACTAGCATTTTTTTTGGTAAATTAACCCAGGAAATCTCTGGAAAATTCCAGCTGTTTGTCAGAAGGTAGGCATTGCCAGATTCCACCAGAAACTTCTGCCAAGGGGATTCTGTTATTTCCTCTCTGGTGCAGACTCAAGGAGCATGTCAGGTCTCACAAGCATGAAGGAGAGAAGCTTTCTCTACCCCGACATCTGAAAGTAGTGGGCCAGATTGAGCACCTAGTGATCACTCTGGGCTCTCTCCATCTGGACTGCCCAGCAGCCGTGGTTGGTGAGTAGAATGGGGGACTGGACCTACGGACCCCTAAGTTAAACCCTCTCCCTCCTTCCACCAAACCCTCATGGGATTTTATGCCTATGAATATTGACTTCTTCAAAATCCCAGGTTTCCACTTTTTTGTACTATAAATCTTGTCCCAGTTTTTGCCTTCTGAAGTACCAGATGGGCCTTGAGCTACATTCAAGACATATTGAGAATCACTCAGAGAATAAAAAAATTCAAGGGGTAAGAAAACAAACATTTCTGTGTGCCCCTGAGAGCTTTCTGTGGGCTAGTTGGAGGTAGAGGGCAAGATCCTCTTACTCCTTTGCCATAAATCCCTTCATAATTTCCCACCAACTCCTATACTTTCCCTCATGTACTCTATTCTAGAGTACTCTAAGTTCCTGGTTTTTGTCCAAAGGCCTTTGTCCTTTAGAGTTAAAAAGACTTCAGTTTGAATCTTGACTCTATCACTTTTTAACTATAATGATTTGGGAAAATTACTTAATATAATAAATGCTCAACAGATGTTTATTGGATGGATGGAAGGAAGGAAGGAAGGGAGGTAGGTTGCATAGAACCTAATGGTGATAAGGCTGACTTCTAAACCAACATGAAAATGGTTAAATCTTAATTTTTTTTATTAGAGGACAATGAGAAAAACTTGTCCCTTGGTCTCCAGACTCTCCGATCCCTGAAGGTAGGATTGATTCTATAATCCCATTGGTACTTCTTCTCTGAGGCAAGGGTCCTCTTACATGGAGACCCCATAGTGGGATCATTGAGGGTAACCAGTGATTCTTCTTTGTTTTCAGTGCATCATAAACTTGGATAAGCACCGGCTGATCATGGGGAAGACAGACAAGCAAGAAATCCCTTTTGAGGAGACAGTTACCTTGAATGAAGACAAGTGAGTGCCCAAATGGGTGAGGTCAAGTAAAATCCATTGGTCATTAACTGGAGGGGTTCTCACACAGGATATTGGGTTGTATCCTGCTTTTGACCTTCAATCCTACCACAAGTATACCCCTCCTCACCCCCAGAGTTCACAATCCCACAAAACTATAGCCCACATTTCAGAATGAGCAGTGATGATACTGCATAGAGTGGTGGGGAAGATGAATAGCTTTTAAACTAAAATTGTACTTGCGTTCAGTCTAACTTCTTTGAATTTGGTATCATTTCTTTTATTTCTTTCTCATTTCAGCACTTCAGAAGCATAACTACAGCCTGCAGCATGTCTGCACGTGTGCACACATACCAGGTTGACAGATTAAGAAAACTGGGTTTGAACCAAATGCAGTAGCAACTTGCTTTGGACCAAGTCCTCCCCTCTAATAGAAGCTCCAGGGGGTCCTTCCCACCCAGACCTCTCTAGACTTTAGTCTGTGCTTAGAGATCTTGTCTGGTTATAGCCATTGTTTTTTACTCCTTTGATCACTTAATTTATAGACCTTTTTGACACTGCCAGGTCCCACTTGTGGCCTATTTCTCTGCTTCTTCAAGGAAATTGCTTTTATTAGTCAAGTATAGGGGCTGCTAGGTTCTATTTCTCCATAGATACACTTGCTTCTTTTCCTGTAGTTAAAGTGTATAATGAACAGGAATCTGACCTTTACCTCCTTTCAGCTATTTCAAAGAGATACAGGGTACCTATGGCTCAGAATTCGAATTTCCTCTAATTCTTTCATTGATTTCTCAAGTATGAATTAATCTGAAAGTGCCCAGAGAAATCATCTAGTCCAACCCTTTCATTTAAATGTCTGGAGAGTCAATTGAATTGTCTAAGCTCATATACTGAGTTGGTGGCAGAGGGGACCTAGAATTCAGAGCTGACAAGCCAAGGCCAAGGCCATGTTCATTCTCATTTGTTGCGTCAAGCCTCGAGAGGAGGATGAAGAGGTGAGGATTTGTAAAAAGGCAGGGTAGGGGAAGGCTATGCTTTGGGGATGGATGCCAGAGGATCTGGGTAGTCCTCCTTCCTGTGTGCTAAGCCCACTAGAAGTCCCCTGACCCAGACTGTCACATTTAGGTGCTTATCTTGGTGCCTAAAAGCCATGGGTATAAAGATGAATGAGGTGGCTTCTCACCTTGAATGTCTTGGAGGGTAGGAGGAGGAAGGACTCACAGACAGAAAAACATTAACCACTCTCTAAGATGGAATTGAAGGCTTCAGTAAATAATCTGGGCATCATTGTCAGATGTTGTTAACCCCAAGATCCAGTCAGTATTTCTGCCTAGCCTGTTGTTTGTCTGCATCAGACTCAAGTAGCTGGGAACAGAAGTGGGGAAAGGAGATGAAAAAACCCAGAGCAGGTCCAAAATAGAAGGATAGAATCAGTTGGTGGGAAAGCCTACCTAGGGAAACATTTCTGGGATGGGGGCCAGGAATGAAACTTCCTGGCAGGGAATTGATGGTTGGGAAGCTCTTCAGTTCTGTCCTGGAATAAGGAAAGAGGCAGGGCAGGAGCCTGCCCAAGAGTTCACAACAATTTTTTCTGACTCCTCAGTATTTCCTGACCCTTCTCAAAAAGGTCATGGGGTTTCTTGAAGCCTTTCTGTTGGGGTGTCAGTTGGGCACATAGATACCTGTAATGGAATCTCCCCTTCAGTTTGGTCAGAGATGTGCTCAGAGAAGTCAGAAAAATAGCCAGCTGTGGGTGTCCCTTTAAGAGATTCCCAAGTCTACCCTTGGTTCATAGCAGTAGTTCCTCGAGTATTTAATGATCCTACTTCAAACTTTGCCAGATCCCACCAATAATCTTGTCTAGCGTTAAGCTACTGTCTCTATCAAACAATTCTTTGGAACTCTGAATGTTTTCAGCTTTTCAGAAGCTCCCTAAAGACTAGGAACTTGGTGACGTGACCCCCATTTGAACAGCTAGGCAGCCATACTGTAGCCAGTTGTCACTGCGTCACCCCTAGGCCCTTCTTATCAGCCTCTACAGAGAAAGCAAGATGGAAAACTAAGCACAGCCACAGTAGGGGAGGCCACATCTGAAGCTCAGCAGGGGTGATCCCATGTTACCAGCCTTCAGTGCCCCCTCAAACTACCCCCATTTTCTTACATGGGGGCACCTGCACCTTTCCATTGAGGCCTCTCCACTCTCCTCCCTTACCTATCATGGAACCACTTTGGCCGGCTTCTCATCCTAGGACTGAGTTGAAATACTTCACCTTTTCCCTAGTTGAAAGTTCCACTCTGAGCCTTGATTCTTGGCCACAAGTGAGGCATGTTAGAAGTTCCTTGGCCTGGTTTATCCTTACTTAGATTCCCTGTGGACCAAGTGAGGTCAGGAATTCTCAGGTGCTAGAAAGATGCCACTGATTTTGACCCTTCGAGTTCAGGATTATATAGCATCAGGGGGTTGATCAGGTGGCCTTTAGTGATCTTTCTGGCCTCTGAAAATCAGTCAGTGACGTCCCAGTTTTGGAATAGAGACAGTTGGGGTGATCTGAGCTTATGGTATCATAATCTCACTCCATGCAGTCAGACCATTTGAATTCACTAACTGAATAATTGTGCTTTAAACCTCAGGCTTGATAGAGGTACCTAAAGTTGTCTAAAGATAATTATAGGAAGTCTTGAGCTTCATTAATTTTCTTTAAATGCTTCCAGGTTGATTACTCTGATAGCCCATATCTCCTTGATATTCATGAGGAAGCACTGGTCCACTTTTCTGAGGCTGGCTAGCTAAGCAGGGAAGGTCATTTCTTCCCAGAATCCTAGAAAATTCTCTCTGGTACCTCTGATTGAGGGTGTGGGAAGAGAGTGTCTACTCAGGTCACCGTTCTGAAGACAGGTGGTAGCAAGAAGTAACCCTGTAGAACTGTATCCCTCTCATTCCTTATTAGATGTCCAAATAAAATACAGGGAGTTTGAAAAATATTGTCCTTGTCCTTTGGTATTTCTGTGCCTGACTTATTTGAGGAAAAAATGTTTTCTGACTTTTCTATTTCCTTGCCCTGCACAGACCCCACCTGTTAAGATTTTCTATTCCTTAACTCAAAGTGTCTATAGATGGGTTGCTTGGTATGTCAGCTGCCCTTACTCTTGTATAATAGAAATATCTTTCCAGGCTGGGCACATGGAGGAGACGAACTGGATTCCTCCCTCCTTCTGTTGCCAGGCCTCTGCATTGGCACTTTATCTGCTCAATGTTTGTGGCTGTGTTGAGTTTATTTGTGAGATTAATGTAACAATAAAGTGAAGTCTTCCCCTCTGTGTGCTTGTCTGACAAAATCTTTGTGTCAGGTCCCCTGGAAGATGGCGGAGCCCAGGCATAGCCCAGCTGCATCTGTGTTTCTCTTAAAGGATCTTCTGAACACAAGGCTTTGTGGTCCTCATTTCCTCCATTGCTACTAGCCCTTTTGCTCCCTCTTACTGGCTGTATGTCCTTGGGCAAATTAGTGAACCTCTGTGAGCTTGGCTTTGTAATCTATAAAACAGAAGTGATAATAGTACTTACTTCACAGTATCAAATGAGATAACCTGTGTAAAGTGGTTGGCTTATGGTAGTCCCTCAAAGATTTAACTGTTTGTGAGAACAATCTTTTATGGTGGATCCCCAGTGTGTGAGAGAACATTTACTTCTAGAAATTTTATTTACGAATTTACTTTTTATAAATACATTTATTTATTTAGAAAGGAAATATTTATTTGGTTCAAACAAATAAGAGGTTTGGGAAGGGGAAGGGTTGAATGAACCTTAATATATAGTTAAAGTTAAGGTCTAAATGATGTTGCAAATAACTGCATTTTACAGATGATAGAAACTTACCTTTTAAGTGTTAATATTTTTAGTATTTAAACAGTGTAGTTATTAAATAGTCAACAAGAAACATTCTATACCTATGACAGTGGTTATCACAATGTAGAATTATGTTTCTACCACTACCCAGATGATATTACCATTCCACCTTGAAAGGTTTTCTGTCTTACTTTTGTCCATTTATTCTAAATATAATAAATGTAAAAAGACTTAACCAATCTGACTCTTAAACAATGAGCAACAGAGCTTCCCTGATGGCGTAGTGGTTGAGAGTCCGCCTGCCGATGCGGGGGACGCGGGTTCGTGCCCCGGTCTGGGAAGATCCCACATGCCGCGGAGCGGCTGGGCCCGTGAGCCATGGCCGCTGAGCCTGTGCGTCCGGAGCCTGTGCCCCGCAACTGGAGAGGCCACAACAGTGAGAGGCCCGCGTACAGAAAAAAAAAACAAAAACAAACAAGCAATGAGCAACAGAATCAAGATTCATAATCACCTTAATAGAATGAAGCCAACAAAATTGTTTTAACAGAGTTTAAAAAATATATTCTGACTTCCATTTTTAAAAAATCTATTGCACTTGCACAGTGGGAGAGAACTTGGATTAACAGAAATTCCTGTGAAGATGACATTGGTGTTTAGTTGATTGCGCATTCTCTATGTAGAAGTATCAAGGACTCTGTGTGTAGGAGATGTCATTTGTAAGACAGGGATGTGTATATAATCTGTGGAGCATCCAGAAAAGGGCAATGGTAGGTAACCTCATTATGGTCTTCAGAGTTGTCATGTGGAAAGTGTTCTTTCTGGCACCAGAAAGCAAGCATTTCCAATAGGTGGAGGTTGCAGAGAGGCGTATCCTGACTCAGTTGGAGGGAAGCATCTACTTTAACCTAGGGACTATACTAATTTATACAAAGAAGGTAGTAGTGTTCACAATTTTGCAGAAGGAAAAGCTAAGGCTCAGAGTAGTATCAAGACACAGTTGCTTAGCACAATTAAATGGACTGTCTCTAAATTCTCTTTCACTGGGAGTGAAAGGTGGGATGATCATTTCCTAGCAATATTGGAGAGAGATTTCTGCATTGGGTGGAAGGTTAGATAAGGAGACTTCCAAAGTCATTTCTAATGCCAAAATTCTTTGATTCTAGGACATATTTATTAAATGGGATTGTGAATCAAATGTAGTTTATTTTTGACTCATTGCCATCACTACAAACATAGACTCATTAATTTGGACTGAAATTATGAGCTTTTTATGCAGCTTTGAAGAGTTGCAGGCTACTGCTCTCAAGAAATCAGAAAGCAGAGACGTACTAGTCTGTGTGTTATAGCTTGGACTCCTCTGTTAGCCGCTACTTCTTCCTTCCATTATCAGTGCATCCTAAGCTATGCTACTATCTTATTTTATGCTTGCTTGTCTGGTCAGTGACCTACTGGCAGCTGTTTCTCACATGGTGTCAAGCATGTGGGCATTGTGACATCTATTTTCTCAGAGACCTTTTTATTCAAGGGTTGTGGTATGTTTCAGAAGACTGGGGCTGCCAGATGCCTGACCAGAATGGAGAAAAAGCTGGGTCTTTACCTGCTTTTAGGTAGTGACTTGTCCCAAGGTTCTAGCAGCCTGATGACTACAAGCCCTGTTCTTTCTTTTCAGCACCTTTATCACACTCTTTCCTGGACCTATGCCCCTAACCAGCAAAGCCCAGCCACCAAAATCAGAGAGGGGAATTCAATCCTGGCATTGTTTTTACTGGAGGCAGAGTAGCCTTCCAGTGTGTAACTAATACAGAAAACCTAACTCTTGAGGGGACCCACATACTACAATGCTGACGTACTCAAACCCTTGAACAGGAGAAATAAGCTGGGGAGATGGGGTGTGGCTGATCTAGTAGAGATACTTGTGTTTGCCAGAGGAGAGACTTCGAGGACAAAGGGAGTGGAGACATATTAATCTCCTGTGCTGTGAGCCTGGATAACGGGAATTTAACTTTGCTTTCATCATTTGGCAAACTAATATGGGATATCTTGGGATTCTGTTGTGAAATTCTGAACTCCTTGGATATACTGGATGCCCTTGTACTTGGGGGGCTGCTATAGTGGTTCTCATCTTACTTATTTTGAAAATGGGTAAGGACATGAGAATTTCATTGTTTCTGGGCTGCCCATATGAAGAGTCAACTACTCTGTTTTGAAGGTTCTACAGAAACTATCCGCCACGTGTCTGAGTTCATAACAGTTTCTCTGTGGTAGATAAGAACCGGTTGGAGAATAGAAAGTACATTAAAGTGAATAGATTTCATAAAGATCAGTTCAGTCACAGGGCTGTATGAAGGGGGTCTGTCCTAAGGTCTGAGGAAGGGTAGCCAGAGAGGAGAATCCAACTGGTATGCCCCATGGAGAGTAGAATTTCAGATATAAAGGCTCAGTATCAGCAGGTAAGGGCTAGGAGGAAGGCCAGGACTTGAAAAGAGTGACAATTAAAGGGAAGGGAAAACGGGTGGGAAGCTCAGCATCAGCCTACATTGATAATCAGATAAGGGGCACCAATACTGAAGTAGACCTAAATTAACAAACCATACTGTATAACTCATATTTGACTTATACATCTCATAATAATTTTAATTTGCTCTGTTTCATGGTGGTAAAATACACATCACCAAAGACTCCATTAGCCACTAAAAACAAGATGATTACTCGAAAGACTATAAAGTAAATTAGACCTGAGATCCTCACCCCTTAGTCATTCATTTGTTAATTTGTTTATCCCCTGGAGAAACTGAACTAGTTGGAGCCACCAGGAACAACTGGCAGCTGAGAGGAGGCATCCTACTGAAAATGGGGACTTAAGGTTCAGCATTCTGAAGCATCAGATACCTCTTAAGCTGACTTGGATCCCAGAACCCTGAAATGTGGCTGTTCTCTTAGGACAGTGCTTTCACTGCAGCTCTCTCAAGGTGGTTTTTTTCTCCCACAGTTCTATTACTGGTCCTAGAGATGGGGTAGATGGTCTCCTTGCTTCTTATTACTTCTTGCAGACATTTCTCCCTCTGCTTTCCCTTAAAACCCCCAGCTTTGAGCCTCATGCCATCAAATTATATCAATTCTGTCCCTTCATTGTTGCTATCATCTACAAAATGTACAAGCCCCTGGGTCATTCCGCCTCAGTTTTCAATAAGTTTAGCTCTTGGCTCATTTCACTCCCCACAACACTACTCCAGATTTAATTCTTCATAATTTAATTACATAAATGGATGATCCTTTCAACTCCCTGACATATTGGTTCCTTGAATAAACAGTCTAACACTGATTTTATCCTTTACCTTTCCCTGCCATTTACTCCAATGGTCATACCTTAGATCTTGTTATTACCAAAACCTATAACCGTTTCATGATCTCAGGCTCATGTATCTGACTGTCTGACCACCAGCTCTGTCTTCCAGATATCTCCTAGCAACTTGATTGCAACACTCCCTTGATTATCACCTTTCATTGTCCCTAACCTGAGTTTCTCTCCTCTCTTCATAAGCAACTTAAATCCCTGGGTCAATGGATATAATGATTCACTTGCATATACTTTTAACTCAGTTTACCTTCTCTTTTTGTCACACTCACTTTGCAAAACCACAATTCCAGTCAGAGCCAGCTCTTTGCCTAACCCTATGCAGCAACCATGCTGACTGGTCTCATTTTAAACTCATGTCCATAACTCCCAGGCCCTTAACACTTCCCAACAATCATATTTCCCTAGTCATTCACCTTTTTATTCTAGATCAGGGGTCTGCAACCTTTTTCTGCAAAGGGCCGGATAGTAAGTATTTTAGGCTTTTCAGGTCATACAGTCTCTTTCACGACTACTATACTCTGCCATTGTAACGAGAAAGTAGCCAAAGGCAATATATAAGCATTGCCTTACATATTGCCATACAACTCATAAAATTTGAATTTTATGTAATTTTTATGTGTCGCAATTTAGTATTCATCTTTAGGTTTTTTTCCCCCAACCACTTAAAAGTATAAAAATTATCGTTACCTAGCAGACTGTACAAAAACAGGATTTGGCCACGGGCTCTAGTTTGCTGGGCTGTGTTCCTAAGTTATTTCACACCTTCTCTTTTCTTCTCAAGTCTCTAATACTGCCTTCTAATACTGCCAGATGATGGCCTTGCTTTCTACTTCATTCATGAAATAATCAGAACATTCACCACTCCTACCACATCTAACCTCTTACCAGCATCTCTATGCATGAATTCAGCTTTCCCTTCTGTTACTGTGTTACCATAGCACAAAACCAAAATATTGTGTAACTTACTGTGTTTATTGTCTCCCCGACTAGAATGTTAGTTTCAGGAGGGCAGAAAGTTTTATCTATTTTACACCCTGCTGTATACCAAGTACCTAGAAGAGTGTTTAGCATGTAGTAAGTGCTCAACAAATGCTTGATTGAACATTGGCTACCAGACCAGCAGGTAGAAGTTTAGAGAATTTTTCTCTAGAGAAACTTACCTCTCCTTCCAAGAGAAAGAAACTGTGCATCTTGGCAGTTGATCTTGAGTGCCCTAAGTGGTATTTTTTTCAAACTTCTTCGAGAAAACACCCACAATAAGAAATCCCCATTTTATGGACTTGACCCAGTACATAATGTGTACATATGATGTATATGTGTGTATGTGAAACCAAAGTTTCACAAAACAATTTCCTTTTTATGTGTGATATATTCTGACATAGTATTTTCTATTCTGTCTTTTGGGGAAAAAAGTTTGTAGCAAGTGATTAAATTGATTTCACAAACCACTAATGGGTTTGCAACCAGAAGTTTGAAAAATACCGCAGTGTGTTCTACTAATCACAAGCCCTGTCTATGTACACAGAGCTTCCAGTCAGTTTTCTAATGCCTAACGCTTACATGCGAATAGATAGCCAAGGATCTCCAGACATTTAAGGAAAGCTTCTGAGAATTCCCTGGCTGTCCAGTGGTTAGGACTCTGTGTTTTCACTGCCGTGGCCTGGGTTCAATCCCTGGTCGGGGAACTAAGATCCTGCAAGCTGCATGGTGTGGCCATAAAAAAAGCTTCTAACAGGAAAAAAAAAACCAAAACACAGCCACGAAACAAAGACTGAAAAACTCATAACATTAGAAATATCGTCAGAGAAATAAGATGCTGTATTCCCAAATGGAACAGATTGCTATTTAAAAGGGGGCAGGGCAGTCAAGAAAGTAGTAAATTTAAAACAGGATAACAGAAACGTGAAAATTCAGAAGAAGAGTTGGAAGATAGAAGCCTTTCAGAAAAACAAAAAGAGGTAGAAATGGGGAAGAAATGATAAAATTATTCTAGGGCAAAACCTGTGTAGTGTGCTTAAAGAATAACTAGTCCAGAATGAAGGAGGATGATGAAGCCCTGGAGGGTTGTCTTCAATTTAAAAAAAAAATAACTAAACTGATAGGCTACCTGATGTGTTTGAAAGTATTGAGAGTTTGGGATAAATTAATTATAGATACTTGAATGCTAAGAAACATGGAAAAAGAGGCAATGGCTAACTTCGGTCAAAAAGAAATGAAATCATATTATGCTAATTTATTCAACCGTGAATAAATACGTACACAGCTATAATAATGTAAGGAATAGTGATTTACCTAAGTAAGATGATATAGATATATTGAGGGATGGAGGATGGAGAAATAATACATGTGTTTATGAGAGGACATTGGAGTGTAAGTACATAGCTTATTTCCTATAGCAAGAAGTAAGATAATAGCCCAGACTGAAAAATCAAGAACTAGAGTATAAGCATGCTATTAAGAAATAGGGAGAAAATCCCAGAAGAGATTTATCTTAAAAGATAAGAAAGAAGTTGTCTCTGGGGAGCAGAAATTCAGAATGTAGAGTGCTGGGGTAGGGTCAACTGTGAAGTACCATTTGATATCTTTAAATGCACTATACTGGGGACTTCCCTGGTGGTTCAGTGGTTAAGACTCCGTGCTTCCACTGCAGGGCGCACAAGGTCTGATCCCTGGTCGGGGAAGTTCCGTGTGATGCGGCCAAAAAAAAAAAAAAAAATACTATATTGGTAAAAATAAAGATGAATACAAGTAGTATAGTTTTTCATTTATTTGAAAATCTTAGCAGTCAGAATGGAGGAACTGTTTCCCTTAGGTATTGTAAGATATAAGACACTGGGAAACCAAGAATACTGATTTAGCACCCTTCTGAAAGAAACTTTTAAAATTCTCCCTGCTTTGGTACTAAACCTTGTGTTGCTTTGTTATTTTACAGTCTCCAGT
This sequence comes from Neophocaena asiaeorientalis asiaeorientalis, assembly GCF_003031525.2. Classification (NCBI taxonomy): domain Eukaryota; kingdom Metazoa; phylum Chordata; class Mammalia; order Artiodactyla; family Phocoenidae; genus Neophocaena; species Neophocaena asiaeorientalis. The sequence continues at coordinate 5,587,865 of NW_020174438.1, forward strand.
AACTTGTCAGCTATTGCTGATACCAGCATCTCTAGGAACAGAAAGATGTAATTCTGGCTTCATACATTGTTGTTACCATGGTGGGAGCCAGCAAGTATACTTATGTGGCTTTACAAGTAGCAGGGGGCAGAAAATCTTACTAAAGGGGGCTTAAGTAGGAGGGAGCACCCTGGCAATGCACATGGTAAAGGAGAGGGCTCACGTGAGACATTCCCAGGGTATGCTCAGAAGAACTTCTGTGTGTCCTGCTGTAACCACTGGAGACATGATCCAAGGAAACCATCATATTGATGCTGTGCGTGACTCCATTTGTTCTCCTGGACTGCTGTGGCCTGGGAAAGTGCTGAGTAGATCAGAAAGGATGAGGTGGAGAAAGAAGACTGGGGCATCCAGAGAACTATTTGAGCTCTGGAGGGAAAAGGGGTGAGGGGACTGCAGACAGAGCTAGCAAAACCTCGGTCCCAGATACATAAATTGTCACTTCTGCTTCCTAACCTTCTGACTTCCACACTTAAATTTAGAGAAGAGTCTTCTTACTCTTCTGACCATCCCCCACCAGGGAATTTTTTAGGCCTTACAAAGAGTGAGAGGGCACATACCTGGTAGGAAGGTGCACCTGGACTTATCACTCCTTAAGTGGAATAGAGTAAGGAAACGTAGTCACAGGGAAGCAGGGAAAAGAGTGGATACTCACTAAGGCGAGTCTTGTCTGTAAACAGAACAACTCTGATGTGACCTGAAGGTCTAGGAAGACCCTAGGACAGAAAATCTCCCCTCTCCTGCCTACTGTGGTGCCCAGATCCCATCTGCACTTCTTTGGGCATCTCAGCATTGCCCTCTCATGATAATAAAGGAATAAAGTAGGGATTCAAGTAGGTACCTGATTCTTGGAGACTGACCAGAGGAGCCTCTCCCATTCCTTTTCCCTTTTCCAGGTCCCCATAAACATTTATTGGTTTTTACTCTGTCCCAGTCTCCAGGTACAAAGATAATGAACAAGGCCACTGCCCTCAAAGAGTTTGCAAAATTTTGATGGAGGTTGAGAGTATAGAGGCAGATATGAAAACATAATTTTATCCTAATGGGTTAAGTTAGGAAACAGATCTGCACAAATACAGATGGAAGTGCACCTAAGTCAGGGAAGGCTTTCTAGTTGAAGAGACTCCTGACCTAAGGGGAAAGTAAGAGTTATCTAGGCATGAGCAGGGCAGAACAAGAACTGACTCCTCCACTTCCACTGTGTCACCTGGAATTACATTCCTTGTTTAGTCACATATACCCCCCCAACCTCAAACCTTTGGCTCTAGCTGTGCCAGTTCAACTCTGTCACCCCTCTCCTTACCCAGGCCTGAGTCTTCATTCAGACTCTAGCCAGGCAACTAACCATCTTATTACAGTCACTCTACTCAAGGCAGCCACATCCTATATTCTAGAACAGCTATATCTAATATAAATATTAAATTTTCTAGTAGCTACATTTAAGAAGTAAAAAGAAACAAGTGAAATTATTTTAATAACATATTTTATTTAACCTAATGCATCCAAAATATTTCAACCTTAATATAAAAACATTATTGAGATATTTTGGTTTTCATATTGTCTTTGAAATTCAGTATATATATATATCTATATATATATAATTTTTATTTTTGGCTGCACTGGGTCTTCGTTGCTGTGCGCAGGCTTTTCTCTAGCTGCAGCGGGCTACTCTTCGGTGCGCGGGCTTCTCATCACGGTAGCTTCTCTTGTTGCAGAGCATGGGCTCTAGGCGCGTGGGCTTCAGTAGTTATAGCACACGGGCTCAGTAGTTGTGGCTCGCGGGCTCTAGAGCGCAGGCTCAGTAGTTGTGGCACACGGGCTTAGTTGCTCCGTGCATGTGGGATCCTCCCGGACCAGGGCTCGAACCCGAGTCCCCTGCATTGGCAGGCAGATTCTTAACCACTGCGCCACCAGGGAAGCCCAAGGTTCAGTATATTTTACACTTACAGCATATCTCAATTCAGTCACACTTCAAGTTCTCAATTGCCACATGTGGTTAGTGACTACAATATCTGACAGTGTAACTCTAAAATTCTGCCCAGACTGAGTGTACTTGGTGAGGCACTATTATATATTTCCTCTAGGTCTCTGTACCCCGAGTCAAGGCCCTGAGAACAATTGTGAAGAACGGGAAAGCCTGTGAGGTTTCAGCCAGAGTAATCACTCCCTTCAGATGCTAGACCTAGACAACTAACCCAAAACTGATCTCAAACTTGCTGATAAGACAGCTTTTAGCAATCACAAATCCACAAGTGCATCACAGTCAGACACATTTGACCCCTGGTGTCTCCAGATTGTCCTCTGGCCAGCAGGACACCCGCTAAGAAAACCTGATAATTAACTAACGTAACAGCATCTTCAGAAGGCAGCCTGGAGGGGCCTTGGTGAAAAGTCATCTAGTCCTGCCATTCCGGTTCTGGTTGGGACCGGGAACCACTTGCCATGTGGGACTGAAAGGGGCTAAAAATATTTGGCGTAGCATCAGACACCTTGTGTTAGAGTCTAGCATCAACAAGAATCACATGGGGGAAAAATACTGAGAAAATTCTATCCGTTAATTAAACATTTCCACAAACTAGGAAAAGACCACCTTTTAAGTTTTGCTTAGAGAAAGGAAACACGGGGTATTCCATGAAAGCAGAATTTGAAATCCATAGGTAAGAGTTCAGTCACCTCATACTGAGACCAGAAAAGGGAAGTGTTTGGACCAAGGTCATTCAAAAAATCCGTAGAAGTTATGATGAGCCCCTGCATCCTTTCCACTACAACCCCACTGTCTCTACTAACTGAAAAATATTTCAATTGGAGACACTATGCCATCTCCAAGGTTATCCTAAATTACCCTTCAGGATGACCCGCTCTGGGAAGGATGGGTCAGTGCTCACCGGCTTCTGACTTAGGGGACCAGCCACCTTGAATAGGATTGTAGCGCCGCCATCCCCCACCTTCTGGAATCGTGGACGGAGGAGGCTACTAGGGCGGTTCTCTCGCCAACTCCACACCTTCCGGAGGCAGGCCTGGCCCAGCCCAGCCCCTCCGCTGTTTCCCAGTTCCTGGCGGCAGGCTGGGCTTAGGTGGTCAGACCCGCAGTGGGAGGCAAGCGGGGAGGCCCAAACGGAGGCCACACCCAAGAAGGCAGCTCACAGACTGTTAGCAACTTCGCGGGGAGTGGGGTCCGGGATGCGAGTGGGCCGCAGGTCAGTACCCAAAGTGCCAGAGAGGACCTCTCGACCCTCTGACTGGGGGTGGGCATCCCGCGAAGCGATGGCTCGGCCAGTCCCATACCTGTACCCACGCCTCCCACCCGCCCCGCCGGCGCCGGCCGGGACGGGCCGCCTCTCAGCAATTCCTGGGGCTTTTTAGGCTCACTCTGGGTCCGGCAACGAACTGCTCCGGCCTCGCAGGGGTCGCTCTGGCCCCGGCCCCGCCCCCGCCCCCCCGCTGACAGCCCGGGCTTGCTGGGGGGTGGGGTGGGGGTCTCCCTGGGCTGGAGGACCTGCTAGTGCACTGGCGGCCCACAGCCCCGCAGCCTCGGTGCCGGGGAAAGATGGCCTATCACCTCGAAGCTCCGCCGGACCCACGCTGCGCCCCCGAGAGGCCGCCCTTGCTTCTGGTGCACCGCGCAGCCTCCCGGCCTTCGCACCGGGAACCGTTTCCGGGGCGAATGCTTTTCGTAGCTGACCCGGCGCGGCCCGTGACGCGAGGGCCCAGACGGAAGTGCGAGCGGAAGAGCCGGAGCCCGAGCCGGAGCCCAACCGAGAGCAGGTCTCGGGGGCTCCGGCTGTGGGGACTGCTGGGCCTGGCAGCGATGGCGACCCTGTGGGCCGGCCTCCTTCGTCTCGGCTCCATGCTCAGCCTGTCCTGCCTGGCGCTCTCGGTGCTGCTGCTAGTGCATCTGTCGGACGCCGCCAAGGTGAGTCCCGCCCCGCGCTCGCCCCAGACCGGAGCTCCTCCCCTGCCTTCGGCCTTGTCCACCTGCGTTCCACCCAAGTCCTCTCCCATCCTTGACAGCCCGACCCCCTAGCTTCACAGCCCTGGCTGACTACCACCCGGAACCCTCCCGACGGCCAGGGAGCAGTCCAGCCTTCCTGCTCCAGCTGTCTGGCGGTCCCCGCCCGCACCCCTCCCACCCGCGGAGCTGACACCCCGCCCCAGCCCCACCCGGCCCTGACGGCGCCCAGAGTCGGGACAGCATCTCCGCCTCCTTGAATTTCCCTTCCCAGCCCCGACAGCACCCCGCCTCCCTCAAACTTGACAGCCTTTCCAACTCTAAGAGCCTTTAACTTTATACGCTTGAGCTCTGATAGTCCACCGCCGCCCTCCACCGGCTTCACAGACCACTGCCCCAATTCCCCAGGCCGAAATGATAGGAAGCCCGCATCTCACAGCTGTCTTCCCTCTTAGGAACTAACTCCTCTCAACTCACCCCTGAACTCATCCCTTCCCACTGTGGGAACTTGCTTCTCCTGGCAGCCTTCCTTCTCAATACGACCTACAGGAGTCTCTCTTACTGGCCTCATATCCTCACCTGACTCCCTCCAGGACCTCCTGGCCCCTTTCTTGCCTTCTCTCTTCTTGATAATTTAGAGGGTAAGGGAGGATCCAAACTACAGGAAAGGTGAGGTTGTGGCCTTCTCCCCTGCTCCATTTCTTGGCCCTTCTGGTCCCCCTCATGCTGCTATCTAGTCCCCTTCGTGACCATACCCTCCAGACCTGTCCTTGATGAGCTCGCTCATTACTAGGGAAAACAGATGGCCTGCACATTCATGTGATGGGAAAACAGAATGACATTTTTCTTTTTTAAATTGGAGGTTTACTCTATAATACCTTTAAATATAGGGGCTGGGAAAGATGGGTGACAAGTATACAGATCAGGGGGGTTTTGGTCAGGGGTTCTTTTTTTATTGAAGTATGTAGTTAATTTACAGTGGTATGTTAGTTTCAAGTGTACAGCAAAGTAATTCAGATTCTTTTCCATTATAGGTTATTACAAGATATTGAGTTTAGTTCCCTGTGCTATACAATAGATCCTTGTTGTTTAGGTCAAGGGTTCTTTTTGAAATCTTCCCTATGTCCCTCCAGAAACAGGGACAGCAGCAAGTCTCCTGACTTTCAAAACACTGCTGGCACCCTCTGCATATCTTCTGTCATCACTCTAAGTGGTATATTGTAACCATGTACTTGTCAGTCTCCTTTACTTGGGCATGTCCTAATTCTGGGCAGGAACCATGTCTCACACTTATCTGAATCCACCTCATTGTACACAAGTTCTGGCACAGGACAAATGCTCACTCAGTAGTTGCTCAATGAGTAAATGAATTACCAACTCTGCCAGATATACCACCATATATAGGAGTTTTGGACCTGGTCCTCTGGAGACTAATGAGCTGCTGCCTTCTCAGATTAGATTCCCCTTTGTTGGGGAAGCATCTCCTACTCCCTCTATTCATAAATTTAGTCACCCCTTCCTCCACTTCTTGAAACTTGCTTTATCAGTAGCTGTCCTCTCTGTCTCCCAGGGATTAGAAGCAAAGTTTCCTGGGAAGGGTAGACCAAACTGATCTCAGCTACACTCACACTACTTCCCTTATGTATTGGGTTGGCCAAAAAGTTCGTTCGGTTAGTGAATACATTCAATAAAGTTCTCTGTGAAAATGAAGAGGGTGTGTTTTATTTTTACTTTAAACCGAACGAACTTTTTGGCCAACCCAGTACTTCCTTTCTAATTGTAGCTGAGTGCCTCCAGAACTTCATCCCTTCTATAGGACTCTGGCCCAACCCATTTTATCCATAGCAATACCTTTCTACCAGAGGGTGGAAGGATGGTGAGTAGAAGAATTGTGATTTGTTTTGTGAGTAGTTTTTAGTTTGATATTTCCCCATCCTTCTGTAATCAGCATTCTTATCTGCAGGCGCAGCTGTCTGAGTCCCTCGTCTTTCTACTAGCAGGGAGATGGTGATAATATTAGCACAGTTTGATTGTCATGTGACACAAAAATGTGATTAACAAGTCACAGATACTAGATGTTATTTCAAAATAATTTTATGTAGTATATAATCATTCATTAGCATTACCAATGGCTTTTAAAAACTTGTATATCTCACAGTTATTTAAAATTTTAAATGAATGGTTTTAGAATACTTGGCGGGGATGCTTAGCACAATGTGTAAGTTGCAGTTTTTAAAAATATTGATGATAAACTGTCAACAAGTTTCTATTTTGGTTATAGAATTCTGAGGATGTCCGATGTAAATGTATCTGTCCTCCCTATAAAGATAATTCTGGGCGTATTTATAATAAGAACATATCCCAAAAAGACTGGTAAGTATTCTGGATTACTGAATTACCTGTCAAATTTCTTTCTTTGGTTGCCACTGTTAGCCCTGGATATTCATCCAATGTATTGTTTTCTCTTTAAGCAAAAGTGTTGAATTCCATTTCTATTTGAAAAAGCGAGAGTAAGGCCCTGAGTGCATGATGTAGGCTTAAAAGAATGTAGCCCAAATCCCCAGGCAGGGAGGCTTTTACATTGGGATGGGGCTGAGTTTGTGGCACCCAAATACCCATAGCTACCCTTCTGTGTCCCCTTAAATTTTGGTCCTCCCTCTTGCTTCTCAGTGGAAGGTAAGCAAGCCTCATTTATCTGGGTCAGAGCTTTTACAATTTGTAGGTTTTGATGATATCTTGTCAGATATAGGAGACTATGTTTATAAGTGTCAAAAGGCTAAGGAAGGAATGGGAATGAGCCATGAATATCAGAGTTTACCAACTGGTGTGCTATTAATAGGTTATAGGTGTGCCAAGTCATTGATCCCTTCAGCCCTTGGCATATAATCAAGTAGGCCTGTGATGACTGGGATCCTGACTAGCTAGCCACCAGCAGCCTTCTCTGTTTATCCCAGTGGACCTTACAAATAATAGCTTTTTCTACATGTGCTGTAAAATGATTGGGAAGCAGTTATTTTGTAGCAGGATAGGTGGGCTCCTTACTCTGGACTGGGACGTTTTATGGTTTGTAATGGAAGATTGCCAGGATAGGCCTAGAAGAAAAATAGCTCCAAATGTTCTGTACTTTCACATGTGCCCTATTTCACAGCTAAATAGCCCCGAAAGTTTGAAAGCAGAATTAAATTCATTCTGTTACAATATTCCAGGCTGACTTTGAATAAGAAAAGGCAGCCTTTGAGCATGTTTAGCTTTTCTGATGTCATTGTCTGTTCGTCCCATGGTTCAATCCGACATTTGGTGAGTGTATTCTTGAGAACTTCTTGTGAGCTTTTGTGTTCTACTTTAAATTGTCTCATACTACAAAGTGATTTAGCTATTCTTCTAGGTTTTATATCAGCAAGTTACTTTATATTAAAAGAAAACTCAAATAAGTTATTCCTATAAATTTTCCAAATATATTGAGCACTTACAATCAGTATTATTGTAAGTAATAGAATTACTTATTACTTATTATCAGTAATAGAATATGATGCCTGTTACTTGAGTGGCAAATGAACTCACTATTCAAGTGTTTAGCACTAATCTTTTCACTGACTTTTTGTTTTTCCAGGTTCACAGAGAACCGTATATCATTTATCCCTGGTTATTGGTGAAAATAGGGAGCTTTGAAAATAAACAGTTGAAAACTAGGCTTGCTTTGGAATTTTTCTTCCCTCTCTCCCTTGCTTCCTTCCTGCAGCTTAGCCTTTTACTAGGGATAGGTTCACAGATGTCACTGAAAGTTTTTTAACTGGCTTTAGAAGGGTAGGCAAGTTATGACTAATCAAGATGTTATGGCTTTGCGAGGCTTCCAATATCTTATCTGACCCTATATATATATTTTACCTCCTGGCCTCTCCATTTTGTCCAGTTGTTAGCTTTAATTCTTCATTGACCTATACTGTCTAACTTAAGAAAAATTTGAGTTCTCTGGTTTGTGTTTGAGGCGTGATTTGAAGCTGATAATGTCCTCCTTTTGGCACTAGGGGGAGGTGTCGCCTAGTTCCTGAAGTGGTTGTGTTCTGTATCTGGGTTCTGTGTTTACAATGAGTGGCCAGCCAGAACCAACCTTCCTGCTTCCTCTCCCATCCTGCACAGCACTCAAAATCTCCTTGTTATTAAACTGTATTTGTACTTCCAAAGGAATACTCAACACTTACATTCCCCAAGTAATTCTTAAGTATTGTTACTAAGGCTTCTGAAGCTGAAATAGAAAACTAAGTAGGAGATAAGTCTCATTTTCCTGAGGTTCAGAGAGATACAGGGGGGCTGTCCTAGGAGGCAGGAGCCCTGGATTCTGGTCCTTTTACCTATTACTTTACTCTGACCTGTACAGGTGACCTCTCCGAGAGTGCTGGGCTGGATGACTTCTATGATTCTGAGCTAGATACCCCTGCAGTGGAATTTAGCTTCCTCTGCCTATTTTATGCCTGCATCCAGCTGGATACGTTCCTGGTCTTCTGTACATTTGGAACAAATACCACACACTTGTATGGTGTGAATTGTGGGACCTTACTCTTATTTGAAAGTCTGCCAGTTAAGACTTATTTTTTCATTACTACCTTTGTTAAACTTAAATTACCTGTTAAGGAAAACTGACTGAACTTTTATCATTTATGCCATTTTGGGTTTTCTTTCTTATGCCACAGCTCAGAGGGAACAGAACACAAAAAAGTACGTTCTGATAGGGCAAAGGGAAAGAATCAGCCTGGAGCATTGGATGCCCTCAAGAAGGTGGGTGGAGTGAGACAGGATGCTGTGGTAGAGTTCTTGAGGCAGCCAGACGTGCCTAAGGGAGAGAGCACAAGAGGGAGGGAAACTGCCCAGCAGCCAGCAGGAGGACAGCAAAGCTTTGCCTGCCTTTGCTGAAGGTGATCAGGGTAGTGGGCTCTTAATAGCTGGGGAGAGTAAGAATTTAATTATTTCCTAGAATTGACAGATTTCTGGGAAAAAGATTTTTTGGTTAGGCTTGCTTATCGTAAGCCGTAAATAAGTGACCTGGAAAATGGGGAGAAAATAAACGTCCAACCACAAAAACATTCAGCCTGTTATTATTTTTAGGTACTGTTGCCAGGTAGTGTTTTCATTTTAAAATATTTTTGTTGTCCTAATCCTACTTCTCCATGCTTTTTAAATAGACTTTTGCTCATTAAGAAAAGTAATTGTTTCTTACTCTGGTGTTCAGCTTTCAGAGTTTCATAATTTACCAACTTTTATGTGTGATTAGCCATTCATATACCACACTGTGGCAGTTTAGATGATATTAGTTAATTCATAAAAGAGGTAATCTCATATTTGAATAATGCTCCAGGTCACTTTAAATCATTTAAGGCAGTTTTACTTGCTAAATGAACAAGTCTAAATATGACTTGATCTGCTAAGTAGTTTTCAGTCCCATTTGGGATTTTTCAGGTGCATTTTTAACTATAAATAGCACTTTTGAAAATAGCTGCTACATATGTGTCTTTATGGTTTCTTAGACTGTTAAAGCTTACCAAATTGCTAATGTTTAGAGAGGAAATGATTTCCTTTCCCTTACTGATTATTCGTTCCTTATATTCATTCTTTCATTGGGAAAGTTCAGTGATTATTCCGGATTTCAGGAAAGGTTTGATCAGTGCAAGTAGAAAATCCAGCTAGGTTTAGGCAGTATTTTATCTTTGTTTTTCCAGCGATTGCCTTCATGTTGTGGACCCCATGCCTGTGCGGGGGCCTGATGTAGAAGCATACTGTCTACGCTGTGAATGCAAATATGAGGAGAGAAGTTCTGTTACGATCAAGGTAAAAAAACAATAATCCATCTTTTCTGCTTCTGGAACAGTTTCTGTTGGTATCTAGACAAGAAAGAAAATTTTGGACATTTGAAATCTATTTAGTTACCTAAACTATTGCTCTTCCATCCTGTTCCCCAGCACCCTCTTACCCCCTCCTTTCTCATCCCCAGCCCGCACCCTAAAAGGAGCAATGGGCCTGCTCTCCGCCTGCCTCATTGAGATGCCTTGTGCATTAATTAGGATACCTTAGATAGATGTGATATGTGAAATGGCACAAAAAAAGCCCTGAGTATAATTAGCATTTCCCAGAAAGACATTCCAGCTTCTCTGCGGGCCACGTATGCCAAAGATCAGTGAGAAAGCAGGATGATTAGACCTTCTTCTTCCTGCCCTCTCAACCCTTAGAAAAAGTTATATATAGAGTGACTGCTCTATCCTAGAAAACATCAGTTCTGGATTTTAAGAATTCCTTTCTTTATCTTTTATAGGAAATGGAATGTAGATCACTCATCACAATTTGGATCTCTAATGAGTTCAGTTACTTTATTATGGTGGCTAATAGTTCTTCTCCCCAATTTTTTTATATGGAGGTCCCCTTTCCTGTTGCAAAAAAAAAAAAAGCTTCAGGGGAATCTGGGGTGCTCAGCTATGCCAGTTACAAAGACTTCTGTTGTGATTGACCCTGTGGAAAACTCCTGCTCCAGCAGGGTACTGTCCTATAGAGAAACCATCATTGTACTTTTCTATTTTTTAACAAAAATTTTATGTATAATTTCCATACCCCAAATGTCACTCATTATAAGTGTACAATTTTATAAATTTTAGCAAATTTAAAACCAATTTTTAAAATCCAGTTTTAGGGACTTCCCTCGTGGTCCAGTGGTTAAGACTCCGCACTTCCAATGCAGGGGGCACAGGTTCAATCCCTGGTTGGGGAACTAAGATCCCACATGCCCCGCAGCCAAAAAGTAAAAATAAATAAATACTTTGGGTATTGGCCCTGATAACTTTCTAAAAAAAAATTTAAAAAATAAAATCCAGTCTTGGAACATTCCCATCACCCCTAAAAGACCCCTCATAACCATTTATAGTTAATCCCATTCCTACCCCCAGCCCTAGACAATCACTATTCTGCTTTGTGTGTCTACAGGTCTGGACATTTCATATAAATGGAATCATAAAATATGTGGTGTTCTGTGACTGGTTTCTTTCACCCAGCATAATGTTTTTGAGGTCTCTTCATGTTGTAGCATGTATCAGTACTTAATTCCTTCTTATTACTGAATAGCATTCTATTACATGAACATACCACATTTTGTTTATCCATTCATCAGTTGATGGACATTATTTCCAGATTTTTACTCTTATGAATAATGCTGTCATCAATATCTGCATACATGTCTTTGTGTGGATGTATGTTTTCCTTTCTCTGTGGTAGATTCCTAAGAGAGGTAAGTTTATATTTAATTTTTTTTTTTTTTGCGGTACGCGGGCCTCTCACTGTTGTGGCCTCTCCCGTTGCGGAGCACAGGCTCCGGACGCGCAGGCTCAGTGGCCGTGGCTCACGGGCCCAGCCCCTCTGCGGCATGTGGGATCTTCCCGGACCGGGGCACGAACCTGTGTCCCCTGAATCGGCAGGTGGACTCTCAACCACTGCGCCACCAGGGAAGCCCTATATTTAATTTTTTAAGAGACTGCCAGGTTGTATTCTAAAGTAGTTGTACCATTTTACATTCTCACCAGTAACATATGAGGGTTAAGTTTCTGTACATCCTCGCTAACATTTGGTATTGACTGTCTTTAACTGTAGCCATTCTAGTGGGAGGTGTCACACTGTACTGCTTGACACCGCACGAATTAAGATCTCAAGAAAATCATGTGCCTAAAATGTATTTTTGTATATCTAAATTGATCTAAAGCAGTATGCTGTTGAAATTCATCTGAATTACATTTTCTGTTAGGGATCCTAACAGAAAGTGGTCTTGACTGCAGTGCTGTTGAATCTAGGACACTGTATTCAGGTGAAAAAAGAGAACTGCTGTGCTAGCAGTGGTGCAAATGATTCGCAGTAGGTGAAGATGGAATTTGAAGACTCGTGAAAAGATCCCAAAGGCAAAATGCTTTCTTTCCTTTTTTTCTATAAATAATACTTTGGTGAAGAGTTGAGTTTATTTCTTATGTTGGAATCTGGTTTGTATAGAAATCCTATATGCTTAACAGATAGATCAGTCTTCACTGTGGCTTCAGCATTATTATACAAAATTCAGATTTCTTGGCTTGAACAGAGATATAACTTATTTTCAATTTCCTTTAGGTTACCATTATTATTTATCTCTCCATTTTGGGCCTTCTGCTTCTGTACATGGTATATCTTACTCTGGTTGAGCCCATACTGAAGAGACGCCTATTTGGACATTCACAATTGATACAGAGTGATGATGATGTTGGGGTAAGTTCTTAGCATGCCCTAGGTGTTCAAGGCCAGTCTCTGTCATCATCTGATATAAAGTGCATGTAAAGAGTAGTTACATAATAGATGTCCCTATCTGGAGCAGATCCTCCACCAGAGAACCTAAAGACAATTCTAATATTAGTGTATGTCTCTTTATGAGGAAATTGCTCTGTAAAGCCATAAATGTGGTGGTTAGACTGATGATCCTTGGTGAGTGCGCTGTACAAGGCTTTGCCTTTCACTACCAAGGGCACAATTTTCATTGCCTTTTCCTGTTTACATTGAAAAAAGCATCGGAGATAGTCTTCTTCCTAGGCTCCTGCCTGAACACCTTTCCTGTCAACATCACCAAATATTTTAAAAGGCAAAGAGGCTTTAGTGAAGGGAAGCATGAAAACCATAATGTTCTTTACTTAATGAAGTACAGCTTGATAACCTGCTGATGTTTTATATTTCCTATTTTCCTCCTTCTTTAAAAAAATCTGTGATCTTTAACTCTAGAGAAAAATAAAACCATCACTCCTGATTCTCTTCCTATCCTTAAAACACATTCATATTTGTATATATAATATTACTTCACTCAAAACCTTTGAGAAATTGACATAGTCCACAAATTTGTTATTCAGTATGGCTTAGAGAATTATATTGTCTGTTTTGTCATTATCCTGTTTGGGTTTGTTTCCAAATTTTCCACTATTTCATTATTACATATATAATATTCTTTAGAAATTACTTTTTATTTTGGATTACTTTATTGAACTATGTTTCTTAAAGTGAATAAAATTTAGTAGAGTGTCAAGAATCAATTCCAAAAGCCAAAGCCAGGATAAAGCCTTGCCAATCACAGTCAAAAGTCCTTTTACTCTGGAATGGCTTGTGGACCCATTGGTAAAAGATGAGAAAGGGGATCCCGAATGAATGGCCTAAGTTATAATTACAGAGCCTGCTTGTCTCATGAATATCGATATTGAATACTCAACTTAATTTGAGCAAGATTTCATTTTTGTTTTGTGAAGAACTTTCATAGAAATACCTCTCTTTGCCTTTTTTCCCTTTGCTTCCTTTAGTAATTCAACCAACACATAACAAGTAACTTTTCCATATCAGGAAGAATTAGAGTCTCAAATACTGTTCCCATGTTAATTTTCATTCACATACAACATTTCCCATTGATACTTTGGGTCAGATGATTGTTTGTTGTAGGGGGCCGTCCTGTTCACTGCATGATATCTAATACCATCCCTGACCTCTGCCCACTAGAAGCCCCATCCCAATCATGACAATCAAAAATGTCCACAGACATTGCCAAATGTTCCTGAGGGTCAAAATCACCCCCAGTTGAGAACTACTAACATATGAAAACGTTATGTATCAAAGGCCACATAAACCGTTTCACTATAGGCACAGAGACAGAAACTGTGACTTAAACTACATCCCTTATAGCATTAAATATCTGGTTCCTGATTTTAGGGATAGACAATATTAATGTAATACACAGAACATAAAAGAAATGGATGCACAAATGTATAGATAAAAACATGTAGGAAAGGCATCTGATGGGACCATGTGCTTAGTAACCATTTTGTTCACCAGAGATTGATTCTGTGAGCATGTCGATCATGTGAGAACATTGTCTTGAGAGGCCTGGCTGACTTTTGCATATCAGTTAAATTGATTCTGGGCAGAGAGAGGTTTTCTAAACACAGGTATGAATTTATGGTAACAACTCCATTCAAAAAGAAGTTCAATTTACATTCCTACAATTGTTGCTAATTCAAGATGATAGTTCTTCGCTCTTTATGTGCCTTTATACATGCTTTTGTTAAATTCTCAGTTAAATTCTGTTTTAATTTTTTCCATTTTTGTTGGGTGTAGAGTACTTTGAATCAAGTGAGAGTTAGCACAAATAGTTAAGAAGCTCACTGTGAGTAGTCACAATAGTTACTGTATTATATATCCATGACACATCATTGCTATTATCAAAGCATTACATTAAAACATGTTTTGTACTTATTGTAATTTTATCAGGTATAAAAAGTGCAAACATATATAAAGAGTAAATCTCTATTTGCATTCTCCTGGCATCCATGACTATGAGCAGCTAGTTCAGTCTTGTTCTGATGGATGGAGAATAGGCCAGAAGGATTAACTGTGTGTTTAGTCCTTTAAATTTGTTCCTTAAGAAGATGTTTCTCTCCCTACCTTGAAGAGTAGATAACAGGACTATGAAATTGAGAAGCACTCTGCTGGTAAAGTACATCCTTCTTCCCAGTCTTGTTTATGTCAGAACAAACCAATGGTAATAATGTTTTATATACAAGTTCACTGAGGCACCGTATTCGGATCGTGTCATTTTAATCTACCTGAACAAAATCAGTGTGTTAAGATATGACACCAAGTCACGTTTAGGGAAGCTAAGACTTGTGCTTGTGCTCATTTGTTAGATGACCTTGGATCGGTTTATTTCCTCATGGGAAATAAAGTAAGCCAACAACATTAGCTGCCTTCCTCTTTCCTAATGTTCTTTCTTACATCTTTGAAACATTTGAACTTCGTGGAATTGTTTTTATTATTTTCATTTGTAAGGTTAAAAAAAGAATGGGGTTTGCAAAAGATATTACCTAAATTAAGTGAAAAGTTGAAGCAATTTTGGTAAAGAAGGCAGGGATAGATTCTTTACAGAAAACTCTTTGATGTCTTTGAAATGTCGACATTATATAAATATCTTGCTCTAAAAAGAAGACCAGGTGTTAAAACACTGTTTAGTTATAGTTTTATATATATAGTTATGCAGTTATGTATAGCTTTCCATAGACACGCTGACTCCTGCCCTGGGTATATAATAGAGCTTTTGCAAACATGCAAAACAATACTGTTTCTTTCTGAGAGGCGAAGTTTAGGAGGTCTGACTTGTGACTTTTATCCTATGTTGGAACATTTAGGAGCTTTGCTAACCCAGGTTCGGAAAAAAGAGATCAAGGAAAAGGCAAACAAAAGCAATAAATTAGTACTGAATGCCTTTTGTCATTTAGGCAGCTGTGTTTATATCTCATTCATAGATAAATTAGCATGGTGGTTTCCTGTGTAATGACTACAAACATCAGTGGCGTTGGTTTACTTTGACCAGGATAGGTTCATTTTCTACAGATACCTGGGTGACCCTTCAATGGCCTCTTTCCTAATGCGGCAGCTAACATGGAAGCTACTGTGTGCTCAGCAATGAAAGATTCAAGTCTTTACCAAATAGAAGTGCTGAAGTAATAATCCCTTACTGTCCTTAGCACTAGAGGGTAATTGTAGCGCTTGAGCTATGTCTCTGTTCATTACAGATTGGGGAAGGGGGGAAATGTAGGTGTTGAGGGCATAAGAAGAGATGGAAACCAACCAAGATAGGATCCAGTCAACTCATCTCCCAGGATGAATGTGGCCCCAAGCTGGCAAGTAAAAATTCTAATATAATGGGAGTCAGGAAATTAAAAGATAGGAGTTTCCTCAGCCACAGATTAGCTATATAGTATTGAATAAAACAAGGAAAAGCCCTACTTTCTGTGTCTGTAACATATAGATATTAACATGCAAAATAGATTTTCTTTCCACCACTCATCAAGACGGGCTTCTCTTTAACGTAAATGACCACTGTCTTTGTCTTGATCCTGACTTCTTAAGGGAATGTCTTTGGAAATGGTGACTCATGGGAACTTTGCACAAATACCTCCTCATCGCTTATTTTACTTGAACCAACTATTTCTGTAGTTGAGTTCATCCTGCTTCTGGTAGTTGAGTGCCTAAGAGTGCTTGGCCAAATTAGATGGTCTGTTTGAAAAGGTCAGCTGCTCCTGTCTCCGTGGCTGGATAACTGTGTGTGTGTGTTTTACACGGACCATACCGTCTGATGTTCTCCATTCCTGGACTTTCAGGATCACCAGCCTTTTGCAAATGCCCACGATGTGCTGGCCCGCTCCCGCAGTCGAGCCAATGTGCTGAATAAAGTAGAGTATGCCCAGCAGCGTTGGAAGCTTCAAGTTCAAGAGCAGCGAAAATCCGTCTTTGACCGTCATGTTGTCCTCAGCTAATTGGGAATCGAATTCAAGGTGACTAGAAAGAAATAAGGCAGACAATGGGAAAAAATTGACTGAGTGTTCCTGGGTTTTGTTTTAATGCCCTGTTGATTTCACTGACTCTTGCTGGAAAATTCAAAACTGGAAACAAAAACATGCTTGGTATTTTCTTTTCTTGTTAATGTATTAATGGAGGGATTTTTTAAAGCACACGCCTCAAACAACGTTAGCCTTTTCCTATTTGTGACTTTTACTAATAAAATATGTCTGCCTGTAAATTATCTTGAAGTCCTTTACCTGGAAAAAGCACTCTCTTTTTTACCACACAGTTTTAATTTGGTTTTCAAGATAATTTTCAGGGGTGGTTTTTGTGTGGTGTTTTTTGTTTTTGTTTTTGGCAGAGTAGGGGAGGGATACGTGGGAAGTGCTTAACATAACTTTTCTCAAGTCACTTTACTAAACAATCTGTTGTAAATAGACTTTGCCTTTTATTTTCAAGTTTCATTTATATTTTGAAGTCTGCCAGCCTCATCAAAGCCCTGACTTACCTATTTGAATTTTGCACTGACTATATTATCTGGACATCTGGTTGGCCTGTGGCTGCACTTCATGGTAAATTGGATCTGAAATGCCTGGTAGCACTTCATAAGATGCAGATTTTCTTCATGTACTGTGATGTCTGATGCAATGCATCCTAGAACAAAGTGACCATTCACTAGTTTACTCTAATGAATAAACATAGTCTTGGTGTGTGGTCTTTCTCATCTTCTTCTAGTATCTTTAAGGATGAATCCTAAGGACTTGGACACTTGCAATAAAGAAATTTTCTTTTAAACCCAAGCCTCCCTGGATTGATGACGTACACATATTTTTCAGCATCTCCAGTCAGGTTGAGAGGCAGCTGTTTGAGCTGTAGTGTGTACAGCTTTGAACTAGCACTGGAGTTCCAGTTGCCTCCCTCTGAAAGGTATAGCAGTTATTGGATAACTGGCTTTTTTCTTCCTATGTCCTCTTTGAAATGTAACAATAAAAATAATTTTTGAAAAACTTTTTTTCATATTATTTTCTATTATGGTTTATCACAGGATATTGAATATAGTCCCTTGTGCTATACAGTAGGACTTTGTTGTTTATCCATTCTATATTATAATAGTTTGCATCTGCTAATCCCAAACTCCCAATCCATCCCTCCCTCACTCCCCTCCCCCTTGGCAACAACAAATTTGTTCTCTATGTCTGTGTGTCTGTTTGTTTCATAGATAAGTTCCTTTGTGTCATATTTTAGATTCCACATGTAAGTGATATCATATGGTATTCAGACAATGGAATATTATTCAGTGCTAAAAAGAAATGAGCTATCAAGCCACAAAAATATGTGGAGGAACCTTAAATAAATATTACTAAGTGAAAGAAGCCAATCTGAAAAGGCTATTTACTATATGATTCCAACTATATGACATCCTGAAAAAAGCAAAACTATGGAGTAAAAAAAAAAATCAGTATATAATATGTCATTATACATTTGTCAAAATCCATAGAATTGTACAACACCAAGAGTGAACCGTAATGTAAACTATGGGCTTTGAGTGATAATGATGTGTCAGTATTGGTTTATCACTTGTAACAAATATATCATTCTGGGGCTGGCCTGTTGGTAGTAGAGGAGAATATGCATATGTGTAAGAGCAGGAGGTAAATGGGAACTGTGTACTTTCCGCTCAGTTTGCTGTGCATCTGCACTTGCTCTGAAAAATAGTTTATTTAGAAGGAAAACATTTTAATAGATATCTAATAAAATGTAGGTTCATACTGAGCTTCCTGGTTATGGCCTTAATCTGTTTTAAAAATATTGGCGAATATTTGCACATTATGAGATTATTACTTAAAGATATTTTCCATAAATAATTTTGATATAAGATTATATAACTCAGATAAATGGGGGGGCATTCTTTTTATAAAAGAATTTGTTACAAGAGTCCAATTTTGCAAGCAAAGCTTTCTATTTAGTTTTGTTGTATGTTGTCATATCTACATATTAGGTAGAGAAAACAGATAAACCAGACTGAGCAGTTCTGTTTAACTGTAAGCTATTTTGCATGTTGTTACTAAATGATCACCTATAAATCAGTTTAAGTCTGACTCAGCCCAAAGTACAGCCTCTCAGCAACAAAATTCAGGTAAGAGACTCTTCTCCAGAGTGGCCCATGGGGGAGAATAAAAACAAGGTTTTTAAGGAAATCCCTAGGCACGGTTGATAAATGATGAATTTTTTCAGCTATCTGATTATTCCATTATCTTAAACTATCAAATATGCTTATATGTTGAAAGAGTCAGTTTTGCTGATGATTCAGTCATCTGGAGGAGCGGAAAGTGTTTTTGGGTTTGGAAGTCAGGAGATTTAGGTTCTGACCTCTGCTCTGCTACTAGCTCTGCAACAATTATGAGGGATCGGATAAGAGGATTTCTAAGGTTTCTCTAGGCCTAACGTTCAGTAATTCAGTTATATGTGCAGTTGTAGCTTTTTGTTTTTTCCATGCTAGGTATTTGTAATCTCTCAGAAAGTTGAAGCGTTTATGCTCAGCAGAGCATCCAGAATCTCTTAGGATTTTATCATTAAGACCTCATCATTTATTTCCCAGAAGAGTTCTAAGAGACACCTGAGATTTTCCCTAAAAGGCAGGTGCATTTGTTAGCTATGCATGTATCTGGCTTTGGAGCCACAGCACTTACAGCCTGTGGGGCTCTCTTTTAAAACCTTTACTCAATTTCTACAAACATGTCCAGCTGCCACTAGACTTCCTATCTCGATCCTCTTCGCTACTGCCTTTTTCATTCTATCACTGTTGTTGTTAAATTTTCTTCTTTGAATAAAGGATTGTTTAAATGCTGCTACATTGATTGGTGAACTTTTTGGAAATGCTTAATAGAAAAGGCTTTCTCATCAGTGTGTCTCCAAAGACACCAGGCTCTTTTTCCAAGAATTATGCAACGTCTTGTTAAAACCTAGAAACTATTAATTACCTGTTGTGTATACAAATTACTCAGATTTCATCTGGGTCAAGGCTTAAGATATTGTTAAAATTATCAGTCAGGATGAACTATACCGAAAGAATTCTGTGTGTAATTAGCTTTGATGACATCTCCTTTACTTTTTGGTACCCTGTTGTATCAGTTCTGGCTCGTTAGCTATAGGCAGAAATAAGGTGCTGATGTTCTCAGAAATGTAGTAATAGGGGCTCCATACCCATTGTGCCATCATTTCCCAACTTCGGCCATACACATCCTTTATCTCTTACCCTCTAGAATTCTTGGCTCGAGAATTTCCCAACTCTTTTTCTTAGCAACTTTTTCTTTTTGACAGAATCTTGGCTAGTTTGTAATCCAGAGATTTTCATTTTATGTTAGTTATTTTAGGCCATTGGATCAGTAATTTGGAATCTTTCATTTCCTCTGTTTTGATTTTTAATTGGACCTATGGCACTTATCTCATTCCCTCACCACCACACTTCTATTAGGAAGAGCTTTTCCTGGCATTTATTCCTTTTTCAGCCTTTTTCACCATGACATTATAACCCTCCCCACCACTCACATTTCCCACCCCTCATCCGCTATCCCCCATCCCCTACTGCTCTTTCTGGTTCCAGAGTCATTTGTCTTTTCTGTAGCCATACTTGATAGGAGAGGTTTTTTCACAAGAATCGTAATACACTTTATTGCACTTGACTTCTGGTGCTTAGAGACTGCTCCTGTCATTACATAGTGCAGCCTGCAGAGTTTTGTTTTACTCAGGTAGAGAAACAAGTGCCAGTGTTTACCTAATCTTGCCCTTAAACATTAGGGCTGGGTTTTTTGTGGAAAAAGAAAACCACCTTTCCTTCTTTTCTGAAAGCCCAAAATTAGATTTCATGTGGCTTTTCCTTTTCCATTTTGGGTATGTTCTTCATCTCTCAACAAATGTGCTTTGGATAGATCAATGTTTGATTTTCCAGTGTTAGGGAAAATATAGGCCAGGTTTTCTATAAGGTGCAGGTGAGAAAGGGATGCTGCACAAGTATTCATCTGTTAAGAAACGAAACAGGAAAAGAACTAATACCTAGTGCATTATGTATTTTTTTTTCATTTAATCCTCACAACCACCCTGCAGAATAGTTGATATCTCAGTTGGACATAGGAATAAGCCAGAGCTCAGAAAGGGTAAGAAATTTGCCTAAGGACGCACAGCTAAGAAGAGGCAAAGCCAAGATTGAAACTTGAGAATGTTAATGACTGAAAGAAAAACGCTCTTTTCCTACAGCACTTCCTTGACTTCCAGTTAACTAGTTACACTGTAATGTTCCTGTGAAATCCGTTGTGACCACGTTATTACAGTCAAAGGCAAAAAGTAATGGTAGTGTAATAAATAAGCTGGATGCAGGCCTATTCAGAAGAAGGGAATGTGTTGATATGAGACATCTTGGACTATTATACTTTAAGTTCCATGAAAAAAAAACACCTAAATACAGATGCACTTTACTCAATATATTTAAAGTTCTAAGTAAAAATATGTTAATTGACCATGTTTTAAATGTGTTAGGGGAGTTTCTCATTAAGGGAATCTTACAGTGAATTTTTAAGAGCAAATGATTCCTTTTTTATTTTTATTTTCAGTTTTGCCCCCGGCATATCAGGTATCGTTTAAGAAGGCTATGCCTGTGAGGTTGCATGATCACTAACTAGTTTGTAATTTCTCCAACACGTATTTGAATATTGTGGTGTTTCAGTGTTTACCAAACGTCAGTATTTGCATACACCTTTACAATCTTCATTATATTAGTGTTCCACCTGTACTGCTATTTACTTACTATCTTTCTGTAAATCAACTTACATTTTTTACTCAAGTAGCTTTATTTTTAAAAGAGACTTTGTGGCACTACTGTAAATGTGAAATCAGTATAATTCACAATAAACAGAAATTAATAGTAAAATATTATTAGATTCTAGCTAGATACTATTCCTGTTGAAGGCTTCCATCTGAGGAGAATTAGAAAGCATTCTAGTAGTATGGAAAACACACTCTCATCAGACTAAAGATATATCCTTGTAATCATAAGGACTGAAAGGGAATAACTTTCTCACAAGGCAAGTCAATGTTATTTCATGCTGTTTCTGTGTACCATCAAAAATCCTCTCCCTTACTACCCAAAGAATGTTGTAACCCCATCAAGTTTTCAGAATGAGCTCAGAAACTATTCATCAAAGCAGAAAAGTCTCTGATCTCTGTCGATATCTGTTCTCTTTTGATCTGGCCAAATTAATAAACTTGGTTCTGTTTCCAGGCTAAAGAGGAAATGATGGACAATAGAAGCTACTCCAATCTGCCAGACAAACTGCCTGTCTCCTCTGATTCCACCCACTTGCCACTGACCAGGTCCTTCTATCGGGACCCCATGATCATGTTCCACCTGTACCCTGAGGGCCCGGTGCCATCTCCTTACTCTGAAGACCTGCCATTGCTGCCTTTTTCCAGTGACTCTTTGATCATGGAAGATTATGGGGAACCCTGCGCCTTCTCCTTCCCAATGCCTTATCCAAATTACAGAAGGTGTGAAGACTTCTACAGGCCAGCCTTTATCCAGAAAAGGAATGAGCGGGAAAGGCAGCGGGTGAAATGTGTCAATGAAGGCTATGCCCAGCTCCGACATCATCTGCCAGAGGAGTACTTGGAGAAACGACTCAGCAAAGTGGAAACCCTCAGAGCCGCAATCAAGTACATTAATTACCTGCAGTCCCTTCTGTACCCTGATGAGGCTGAGGCCAAGAATAGCCCCAGGAAAGAGCCCTCCATGATGGCAGCCACCAGCCGCCACACTGACCCCATTTTCAGAATCATTTGATTCCGTGTTTCTAAATAGAAACAAATAATCTCACAAAATGTGGTCCCTTACATCATTGATAGTTTTACTAATGGAATCTCTGGGTGGGCAGATAATAGTTCAGATGCTAAGCTGTGTTGGATATTTCTTACCTGGGTTTCAGATGTACTGAACTATCTTATGTAGATTGAGAAAACGCTTCTTAACCTTTGCTAATTTCTTTCAAGAACTTTAGGGAAGCAGGAGTCCCCAGAATTCTCTATATCTCTCACCTTGCCCTTCTCGCACACTTTGCCAGAGTCTCAGCTGTGAGAAACAAAAGTAAGACTAATGACTATTCAATGCCTGTACTGCACTTTGCAGACGCTTCATGCTAAGCAATCACAATGAAGCTCCCTGGATTTGTCAAAGTTTGGTGGGTTTTATTATTTGGAGTTGGCGAGAAATCTATACCTCACTCATAATGTGGTGCGGAAGTATCTTGGGGCTAAAGCAAAAGTAGTTAACAAAACCTTGTTGTCATTTGAAATTACTTCAGAGTCATCTTTTTCCTGCATGCAGCAGACATCCTCAGGTAGCTTAGTTTGCGCTTAAGAGTGCAGGCTCCACAGTCACACTGCTTCCATTTACATTCTGACTCTGCTGCATCCCCACTGTGTTTTCTCAGTGCTTCATCCACAGAATGAGAATTATAGGAAAAGCAGCTACCCCTTATGTTTATTATCAGTATTAACAGTGCTTGTGAAACATAATGAAAACATTATGTGAAAACATAATGTGAAGCATTATGAAAACATGTTTTCATAGCCATTATTTTTAAACTTTATTATCCTCTTTTTTTTCTTTTTTGCCCATGACATCAACATTCTTCAGGTTCTCCAGGCCAGAAAATATGGGAAAGACAGTGACGTCCCCTATCTTGGAGTCTGCCTTCAAAATGTTTCTATTTCTGTTCCTATGATGAGCTTCAGCTCTTCCTTCTTCCTTAACTCCCACGTCCCCTCTGTCACCAAGCCCAGGCAGGACTTCCAACACACTGTCACATTCATCTCCATTGTCACCTCTCTGTGAAGTCTTTCCACCACAGCTATTACTCGTTCCTTTATTTTGAACACATATTTCCTTGCCATTCTTATCCTGCTATCTTTACACAACTATCTTTGTCTTCAGTAGAATGTAAGCTCCTTGAAGATAGCGGTCAGTCTTATTCATCCTATATTCCTAGCACCCAGCAAAGTGATTCAAGTCAGGTAGGCATCAGGAAATATTTGGTGGTGTTATTTTCCTATTCCCATCCTGTCACATTGTGTCTGGATAACTCCGAGGCCTCCTGGGCTCTGTTCTCAACTGGCTCTATCATCACTCTGATACTCTTTCTTAAAGTGTTTCATGTCATTTCATTGCTCAAGCCCCATGACAACTTCCTTTCGACTATGACATTGTTGACATTTATCTGCTTGGTTTTCAAAGCTCCCATCAATTTGGCCCCTTCCCAAATATACACACTTGATTTTCCCATGACACCCCATTCCCTCCACCCTAAAAAGAAAATCACAGTCTTGCAAATGCATCCTTCTGTCTTAGCTCTTGCTTCCTACCAAGACGGAATGGAATATTCTCCTTCTTCCTTTCACCATTGAAATCCCACCTATCTTATTCAGGAAGCCTTCTCTCATACCCAGAGACTAAATCCCTCAGCCTTTAGGGTAACAGTCGTTCTCCTGGCTGCAAAATTAAGCTCTGTGAGGGTAGACATCAGTTAGGATGCTTTTGGTGGCAACCGATACAAAAATCTGATAAAAATTGGTGTAACCAATAAAGGGAATTTATTGGTTCACATAGCTCCTAGCAGTAGGGCCACCTTCAGGCAGGGCTCGACACTGTTACCAAGAACCTGTTTTCTTTAGGTCTGTCCTCTCTGGGAATAGCTTCAGTGTCCCAGAAAGACTGTCAGAAGCTCCCAGAACCTCAAGCTTTCTTACTTATGTATAGGAGGAAAAAGAAAGTCTATAACTCAGGATTTCCAACAAAAGTCTTGAGATTCATTCTGATTCCAGAGGCACGGGAACATGCCCATGCCCTAGTGGCCAGGGGATGGAATGTGCTGATGGACAGTCATGAATCGGGGGGTACAGTCAGCCTCTCCTAACCACACAGAGCCACACAGAAACAGGAACTGGTGGAAGGCAGGGATGGATGGGGTAGAGACAACCACAAACGTCCCTACATACTTTTTTGGTCTTCTGCACTGAACACGGTGCTGGGCACACAGCCAGTGCACAATGACTGTCAGATGCCTCAAATACCAGCCTCCTCCTCTGGATGTTCAAATGAGAGCAGAATCTAGACTTCTGTTCCTTTGGTTCCCATTGTCCACTCCCACCACCCCAAGTGATCATTACACCTCTGCTCCTCAGCAGTCCTGTCTGTTACAGACAAATATGCCCACACTTTTGGTTATTTTTTTTTTTAAACTAAAGACAAATTCTATCTTAGAGTCCTTAGGCCACCCAGTGGTTCCCTCCACTCCAGCCGCCTGCCCGCACCGGGTGAAGGCAGGTCAATAGCCTTGAGTCTCTGGGGGACCAGCTCCCCCCATCACGAGACTCCTGGGATCCATGAGGGCTGCGCACCGTGACGGACTCTTCCGGCAGAGGGGAAGCCCGAGCTTTTGGGGAATTGAGGTCGCACTGGCCTTTCCCGCCAACACCCCCTCCCCAGAAAGGCGGAGAACTACCCCCCTACCCTTTCGCCCCGCGCATGCGGCCTAAGGCCCCAGCCCCCCTGCACATGCTCAGTACACGCCCTCGGCCCAGCTGTCTCGCATCCATGGCAACCTGCTAGGCAACCAGGAGTCAGTTGGTCTGAGGTCGTGAACTCCAACTGTTGGAAGGGGCTGAGGCTGAGGTGGAGTTTGAGGCAGTGATAAGTCCCCTTGGGGTCAGAACTGTGGACTTGGGCAGGAGCAGACTCAACAGGGCCGTGGTGGGCTGGGCCAGCGGAGTGGTATCTCGGGCCCTGGGTGGCAGCTGTCGCCTCTGAGCACGTCTACGGAGGCCACAGCCCTGGACTCTCAGCTCCGTCTAGTCCCGCAGGTGACTGGGTTAGGAGGGAAGTCTGTGGCTTGGGTTAGGGGTCAGTTTGTCACCAGGACTACGATTTGCGAAGGGGCGTGTGGTCTTACCCCCGAAGTCCCTACAACTGGGGTGGAGACGGGGGAAAAAAAACTAACGTATGTTGAGCTACTTAAATATGCCAGGTGCTTTCCATATCTCATCTCCTGGTTGGTAACTGAAGCACCGAGGTGAAGTGAGCACGCAGCCAGCAGGCTGTGAAGGATTTACTACAGCTAAATCCTTCTCGGAAATCCCAGCTCTTACTCTTTCAACCCCTCCCCTATTTCCTGAGCTGAGCCTCCCCGGGCAGGTGATTCTGGGGACACCCTGCGCGTCGGTGGGACCGGATGCGCCCTCAGAGAGGCCGCAAACCGCAGAGCTGAGCCCAGCCCCGGCCAGGCGCCCTCTCCTGGGCTGTGGGCTGCAACTCAGATAAAAAGCAACTCAGATAATAGTGCCGCTTTTTCTCAGGTGTTTCCTCCCAAGGAAATGGACTCCTCCCCAGGGCCTGGGATGCCTTTGCCCAAATACTGCAGCGTGGCCACAACCCTGAAGGCCCCTGCCTGGGCCGGCACTGCTCCTCCCTGGGAACTCTCCTTCGCCTGCCCTCTCGCCTCCCAAGCACCCTGGCTCACCCGGCAGAGGCCTCTCACCAGGTATCGATCTCGGCTTCCTTTTTCCTCTCTGTTCTTGGTTCTAGATGGTGGGAGAGATGGCCCAGGAGGGAGAGAGCTTGTTTCCTGGGAAGGCTGAAAGGGTTCTTTACCGTGTGGGCTCTGAGTTGCTTGGGGTTTAATATTCCCCTAGTCTAAACTGCACTCCCAGTGACATCAAGGGTTGACCTGGCTTTCATTCCACCTTTTAGCGGAGTGGCAGATGTCAGAGTTGGCATGTGTGAGGGAAGGCAGTCAGGCATCATCAGTTATAAACTTCTAGCTCATTTTACCATCAGCTCTGAGACTTGCCATGGGACTACATGAGAAATTAGGGTTTCTGCTACCAACCGCTAAGGTGAGGTCTCCAGGTCCCTCCTCAAGTTCCCTCAGTATCCCTCAGTTATCCTGGCTTTTTGTGAATGGTATCTTTAGTTGGCTGTCTACAGTGTGAATACAAGAGGGGAAAGGAACCTCAGGCTCTAAGCACATACAGGTTGTGCAAGTCCCAGGGATTCATGTCCATGCTATTCAAGTCAGTCTGCCCAGGTTAGAGACATGCCAGCCTGAACCCTTTAGCCCCTTTCTTGATTCACTTGTGTGGACCATCTGATTCAAAGCCTGTATCCGGGCTTGCCCACAAAGTAAACAGGTTTTTTTGGAAAGCCAAAACCTGACTCAACAATTCCCTACAGCTTGGTCCTGTCCACAAAATTTCCCAGAACTAGCTTCTCCTTTTTTCTGTCTCACAGCCTCCTAGTCAGCTCCTCTGTGCTTCCTGTGCTCAAACACCTCCTCCTCTCTTATTACCCCACAGTGCTCAGCCTTCTTGCAGTTTTGCTCCTTTGGCATCACCATCCAAGCCTCCATGCCTCATCGTGGAATCCCACACACTGCCTCAGAATTTCCCTTCCTGGAAGTCTTTCCTGGCCTGCTGTCTAGTCTCAGACCAGCACTCATAACCAGAATACATAAAAGCTAGTCCCACCCTGATTACCTTGAAACAATTCCCAATCCTCAAACGACGATTCCCTTCACTCTCCTCTCCTTCTGCCCTTCCAGTAGTTTACCTTATCTTACTGGAAGTCACAGATTTCCACTCTTTACATGGATTTCTGTTCCATATTGCCTTATCTGTCATGCACACACCATGGCGCTGCTCAGATCTAACTCTGAAACGTGTTTCTTGATGGTTTTAGGGCTTGGTTTTCTCTACTCCCTAATTCCATTTGCTTTTTCCCAGATATGCATCTTATGACCCGTGTCTCCACATTGCTGACCCAGCATGGCAGGGGCCTGGCTGGCTGAGAAGAGGTGGAGATGCTGTGGACGCATGGGTCCTGGCAAGAAGGGAAGCAGATGGCTTTTATTACAGGGCTCAGATAAAGGCTGCTCCCGAGGCAAGTCCCTAAGTCCCAACATCTCCCCATATGCTCCTCTGGGTGGCCCTGTCATAACTGATATGCCTCAGCTGTGTGTGCCCAGCAGTTCAGTTTCTTGGATAAGCACAGATCTTCCATGGTCAGGATGCAGAAGTGAAAATGTAATGTCAGTGAGTGCATTAATTTGCTAGGGCTGGGTAACAAAGTGGCACAAGCTGAGTGGCTTAAACAACAGAAATTGTCTCTCGGTTCTGGGGACTGGAAGTCCAGGTGTTGGCAGGGTTGGTGATTCTGAGGGCTGTGAGGGAGGATCTGTTCCATGCGCCTTTCCTAACTTCTGGTGGTTTGCTGGCAATCTTTGGTGTTCCTTGGCTTGTAGAAGCATCCCCCTGATCTTGGCCTTCATATTCACATGCTGTTCTCCCTGGGTGCATGTCCGTGTTCAAATTTCCCCTTTTTGTAAGGACACCAGTCATTGGATTAGGGGCCCACCCTACTCAGCTGTACTCAGTGTGACTTTGTCTTAAGTCGTTACATCTGCGATGACCCTATTCCCAAATAAGGTCACGTTCTGAGGTACTAGGGGCTAGGACATCAACATATGAATTTGGTGGGGTAACTATTCAATCCATAACAGTGAAGAAAATATACAATAAAAGCACTTTGTTCAGGAAAATTCAGTGTGTCAAATTATGGGCACCAGCCTAAGGGAAAGAGGAGCAAAATGTGTGTATCTCGTGTAAGCCTGTGTCCCTCCACACAGGAGCACGGTGCCTGCGTGCTGGGGCCAGGCCTGGGCTTTACTTTGGTTGTTACTTGCTTCTTTGGGATTTTTCTCTTCCCACAAAGAGTCAGACTTTGTGAATGTGGATCCATAGAGGGAAAACAAGTGTGATTTCTAAAAATATATATAAGTGATAGAATTTCCAATCAAAAGTCATTTTGTCATTTTCAAGTAACTAATATGTAATTTCAAATGAAATATTAACAGGGTTTTGCTCAAATATAGACCCTGTCTAGTGGTTCGATAAAAGTCAATTTGTAAGCTTGTTCTTTTAATTCGCTTAGTATTTCTCCTGCCCTCTCTGCCAGGCTGCTCATTCGCTTCCTTTGCCCAGCCTCCCCTCATGGACATAATGGCAGTGCAGAGGGCTGCTCCAACAGCCCCAGCCTGTCCTCGCCCGAGAGGGCCTGTGGATGATACCCCACCCCTGGCTGGCTGCGGACACAGGGATAACACTTCCTGGGAGTGCTGGGAGGAGGGGGTGTGCTTGGGGAAAGATCCAGAGGACCCAGGTTACTCCTGTGAATTGCAGGCCAAATATATAAAGATAGGAGAAAAACAAAGCAAAACAGGAGGGCTTCCCTGGTGGCACAGTGGTTGAGA
Source organism: Neophocaena asiaeorientalis asiaeorientalis (assembly GCF_003031525.2). Taxonomy (NCBI): domain Eukaryota; kingdom Metazoa; phylum Chordata; class Mammalia; order Artiodactyla; family Phocoenidae; genus Neophocaena; species Neophocaena asiaeorientalis. Next base: position 5,616,566 of record NW_020174438.1, read on the forward strand.
GTCCGCCTGCTGATGCAGGGGACATGGGTTCGTGCCCGGGTCCGGGAAGATCCCACATGCTGCGGAGCGGCTGGGCCTGTAAGCCATGGCTGCTGAGCCTGCGCGTCCGGAGCCTGTGCTCCACAATGGGAGAGGCCACAACAGTGGGAGGCCCGCGTACCACCAAAAAAACAAAACAGGAAAAGGAAGAGCATGGGACAGGAAAGGCAAGAAGTGATAAACAAGAGTTGCCACGGCAAGAAGCAGAGGGAAGAGCGTCCGCCTCATAGCTGGCCTGTCTCTGCCATAGTGGGCTCCCGAGCAGCGCCTGGCCCTGCCCTTTCCCTAACTGGGCCTTGCCGCATGCGAGGGAGACCCTGGGTCTGGCCCTAGGCATTGTAGGGAACCATGGTGCTCCCTGTAGTACTTCCTAATGCCAGGTCTTATTCTGAGTGTTTTCTTTCCCACAGCTGGAGAGGCAGGGGTTCCTGCTGGTGGAATTTGAGGCTCCCCTTGTCACATGCCCAGGGCTGCCAGCCCAGCGGCAGAGCATGGTCTTGGAGGAAGATGTCATTCAGTTCTCGCCATCCGTGGAATACTCACTGCGCCTTGGGGACAAGGTGCTGGCACTCTGGGGACCAGACCAACAGCGCTATGGCCCCGGCACCATTCCTTTGGGCTTGGAGGCAAGAGACCCCCAGAGAGGTAAGGGAGTGCTCTGGCCTCCCAGTCCCCAGGAGCCAGGCTGGTGATCAGGCTGAGGAGAGAGCAAATGGTGTCTCTCCAGCTTAGGGGTCTTAGAGGCTTAAAAAATCCTTACCCTTTCACCTGCAGCTTCGTCCTGAGGGTGGCCACAGATAGACAAATCATATTTTTCAGATTATAAAATATTCTTTATCAGGGCAAAATAGCCCAAGGCTACTATGTCTATGTTGGTTACTTAACCTGTGGTGTGGTGAGGTTATCCTGGGGTCACACCAGTACTCATGACTGGTCCCCCACCAAGTCGTGCAGGGACTGGGACAGTCCCCTTGTGCGAGGCCAGCCAGTCAGCATCGTTGTGTTCAGAGAAGCGACAGAAGGAGGTTTCTCCTTCCCTTCCCCCACCTGCGGGTGCATCTTGGTTTTGACGTGAAAACCAGGACATGGCGGCACAGGAAGGGGTGGTAAACGTGGGGCAGGTGAGGAATGTCCCTGGCAGGCTCTCCAGGGAGAGGTGCGCACGGGCAGAAGCAGAGCAGAGGGGCTGTGATGAGGCTTTGCTTCTGGGGAGAGGAGAACCCTTATCCCATGATATGAAAGAGGCGGCTGTAACAAAATGGTGACCTTTTCTGTTATGTAGCATCCAAAGAAGAAGAAATTACTGTTCACTTCTGGAATGGCAGGACAGCTCCTGTGCCTCTTGGAGGGGTCAGGTGGGTGCCCCCAGCTGTCTGGAAGAAGGCTGTGGACAGGCTGCACAAGCCTTTCACCACGGAGCACCCCAGGCCCCTCCTCTGGGCCCCTTGCTGCTCTCTGGTGGGGCCGGTCGCTGGATGTGTCACCGGCGGGCTTCCTCTGAGCGCTCCGTTCCTGTGCCCTCCCTGCCACCCGCATGCCTGCTGCCAGCTGCTGGGCCAGGGCTGCCTCTGCTGCCGCCCCTTGGCTGGACCCACCTGGTGGCCTCTAACCAGAACCTCAGGGGTCACAGCCAGAGAGCATCCAGAGACGGAGCTGAAGCCCATGGCACAGCTTTTGCCCCTTGAGGGTCCTAAGAAGGAAGAAGTAGCAGTGCAGGCTCCCATGGCTGTTTCTTCCTCCTCTACCTCCTCTTCTTCTGAAGAGGAGGATCTGGAGAATGAGCTGAAGATGGGCCTTCCCCAGAGGCTGCTGCTGGACAGCACAGGCAACATGGCCCCCATCCTTCTTGAGGAGTCTCCAAGGAGGCAGGGTGGCCTCTGCCAGCCGGAATGGAGGTACTGGAGGAGAAACGGGTCCAAGCCGCATCCCAGGAAGCCAGGTAGACCTTTTTCTAAGGCAGGGGCTGAGGCCCCTGCTCCCTTCCCTCCCATGTGTCTCTCAGGAATCTGATGTACATGTCCGCTGTGCTGGGATTGGAAGTAACACTTGGTCATGTCAAAGGAGGGGCTGTGATAAGAGGGAAACGTGGGCTTTATTGATTAAATGGAAACCTAACAAGAAAGGATGGGCAGATCTTTGTGCTAAGGTTTGCATCCCTATTTGACAACTGTCTTTTCTTTCTTCACTTGTCTCTACTGGCAGGACTCTGCCACTGTCCATTTCGACCCTCCCCTCCCTCGTTTTCCTTGGAGGCGTTGATTTTTCTCTAGATGTACAGTCAGAATGCCTCCAGGTGTTGACTGGAGTCTTTCAGCACCCTGAGAAGCACAGAAACGGGTCTTTAAACACTGGCCATCAGACCCTACTCTCCAGATGGGCCCCTTAGGAAGTCAGAGCGGGAGGAGCCAGGCACAGCCTTATGCGTCTCACTCTACCACTGAGAGGGGAGGCAGTGTCATTGTCATTGGCAACCTGCAGCCATCCCCAAACTTCTCTACCCAAGCAACATGCCCGTGTAGGTTTAGAGCAGTGTATCGTTGGTACGCCTCTTGCCGTGCAGCCTAAATTCCCAGTGGGGCCCAGAAAATGCAGACGCCTAAGGCAGCCAGCAGAGCTTTGTGAAGGAGGTGACTTGGATAAGCCAGCCCTGGACTAGATTCCTGGGGCCCTGTGCTGACTAATTCAACCTCAGTGAACTAAATGAACATCCACTCTGGGGCAGGGATACTGAGGGCTAAAGAATACCACTGCTAAGGGCATAAGGATCTGTAGGCACTGCCCACACTGGGACTCATTGTGGGTCCCCATGGGAAGCCATTGCCCTATTTTCAGGACAGCTGCTCAACCAGAAGGACCTCTCAGCCCACGAGTATATTAATCTTACACCAGGAGTAAGGCCTTTATTAGTCTTCAGTTCTAGGAGGCTGAGAAATTGTTTCTACACTGAGAAACTTTCTTGGGGGACTCCTCTGGACCCCTGGGCTTCGGAGTGGGCAGGGATGGATGTGTCGGCTGCTGTTGTATTTTAGATGAGGTTCCTCCCTTGGCTTTCGAGGTGTGCGATCTTTCCCCCACCTCTGAGAGGGAAATAAGTAGAGGGACGAGAAGCTATAGCTATGACCAGCTGGGCTCTTCCTCCCCTCCCTGAGAGGACACTTTGTATTGAAAATATAAAGGTGGGAGCGGGGATAGGTGTTCCTGGGCCTCTTTCCTTGCAGTGAAAAGCAGAAGCTGCTTGGAAGCAGCTGTTTCTACAGGGTATGCCCTCCAACAAGTGATAATATAAAGAAAATGGTGCCAAAGTCTAGAGTTTTCAAGCTAAATTCTCCATAGCTTCCACTGCCCTCCTGCTTCAGCACAGACTGGAGAAAGAAAAGCTGTATCTGTCCGACAGGGAGGAGTCTCTGGGGCAGCAACTGAGGTGGCATGAGACCCAGTCTCAGGGAGAGGAATGCCAGTGGGGTAACCAGAAGCCATGGCGGTCAGACCTGCCCCAGACTCCAGACCTGCATTCCCATGGCTGTGGCCTGCTCCATGGCGTTCTATCCAGACTGGTTCTAAGCCTGACTGAGGCCAAACAAATCTTCCCTGGCCCCAAGCATACACCGCTCTTATCGCCACTACCCACGCACCCACACCTACATTCAGCCTCTCTCCCCACATCACCATATTTAAACAGATCCACTCTAAAGTTCCCCCCGCACCCAAATACATTCTAATAATTGGCTATAAGGAGAAATATAGTATCTTCAGGTACTTGGCCTGGCTTTCCTGTAGGTACTGGATCATTTGTTATGCTCTGGGCAAAGGTTAATTCTTGGAGCTGAACCGTGAGAATCAGTGAGCCTGCCTTCTGCCAGGTCCTATCTCTGCACCCAAAGCTATGGAGAGTATGCCTGCATGGGGCGTGGAGAAAGGGGCATCTCCAGCCCCCATCCCAGATGGAGTCCTGCACACCACACTAACTAGCGAGGTGAACTGGTGAGGTGAAGCTTGTAAAACGACGTGTGTGCCCGGGCTAGAAACAATGGCAAATACCAGAGCTTTTCTTCTCTCCCCTCCAGATCTTGTATCCTTTTAAGGAAATGTGCTGCTTTGCTTCTCCTAACTGCGCTTGCTTGCCATCAAGCACTGGTGCTTCACAGTCTGGTCTGAGGCTCTACCTCTTAAGGATCCTCTTGTATGGGTCCTCCACCCTCCATGTTTTTGGCTCCTTTTAGTTGCAGGCAGTGAGGTTACTGTCTGAGACTAACCTAACAGTCCTAGAGGGCCAGGATTCATGCCAGCAGTCATGCTGCTCTCCACCCTCGCTTATGACTGAAACAGGGTTCAGACAGTTAAGGGATTCTGTGATCCTTGATACACTTCTACATAAGTCAAGTCTAATCCCATCAAAATGGTGGCATATTCAACTAACTGAATTTTGGGTTTAGGAACAAGACTTTGCAACATCGGGAAAGAAGAGAAGGGCAACAAACAACAGACAGTGAAAACTGCAGCAGCGGGGAGTCCCAGGGAGCTGGTCCTGGAAGCCACTGGCATGAAGCCACTACAGATCTTGCCAGAGGAAGCTGAACACAAAAAACTGAGTCGGGGTACTGCGGCACATCAGGAGGCCAGAATTCCCCCTAAACGAAAAGCCCCAAGGATCTAGGTAAAGCAGATGGCCGGGAAGGGGCTTCTGAAGGACTCCTTCCATGGTTCTTTGACCTTCTGGGGTCATACCACTTTTGAGAATGATAAAACCGATGGCCCCTCTTCCCAGAAAAATGCACACACCCACAGTTTTGCATATGATTTCAGAAGGCTTACAGAACCCACGAATTTCATCACTAGGGGTGCAAGGATCCCAGTTAACTGACCCCTCTACCCTATGGTGGTGGGCATGGGCCTGCTTTACTAGGCCCTCGGTCCGTGAGAGTCTGTTCTTTGCTAGGAATGCGAATACAGCTCTACTTAAACCTTTGTATTCTTTTTTTTAGATATATATATTTTTTGATGTGTACCATTTTTAAAGTCTTCTATTGAATTTTTTGCAATATTGCTTCTTTTTATGGTTTTTTGGTGCTTTGGCTGTGAGGCATGTGGGATCTTAGCTCCCCGACCAGGGATAGAACCCGCACGCCCTGCATTGGAAGGTGAAGTCTTAACCACTGGACTGCCAGGGAGGTCCCCAAACCTTTGTTTTCATCATATAAAATACTGGCCTTTTTTCTGAGGAAAGACATGTTCAAAATGAGGTGACTCCCTAGGCAACTAAACTGAGAGATGCAACGATACTGTTGGTGTGGTAGCTTAAAGATGTTTAGGACACATCAATGACTTTGTAATTTTAAGGATAGAAAGTCACTGATTTTAAAGTCAGAATAAGACTCTCAGGATTTTTTTTTCTCTTGTAGGAAGCTAAAGAGTAGATACCTGAGGAGGAGTTAGTTACAAAGTGGCTGACACAAGGCCTTCTTCACGGAAATGACAGTGCAGGCCACAGGCGATAGTCCAATAAGCAGCAGCATCTTCAGCCCAGGAAGACATCCCTGCACATGAGTGGCAGGAAGGCACCTGTCCTAAGGGGCACAGGAGTGTGGCAGCCCTGGCGAGGGCTCCCTTCCAGGGGCCTGGTGCGATCTGCTTGAGGATGCCTCTTCCACCGAAGCTACAGAACATGGTTGGCCTGCTTTGGGCAAATGTGTCCACAGCCTCTCTGCCATCTTTTCATAAAGCCTCAGTTGTACATGAGCAAAATTTTGTTTGACTTCTTAATGCCAATAAAAAGGAATTCTCTTCATTTCCAAATTTCTCACTTTATTATCATAATTAACCTTTACTTGGAAAGCAAGCAGTAAAAACTATTCAGACAGCATCATTGTATTATTACTCCAGGCCGAAGAGGGTGAGGGGACTTTCAAGTTAAAATAGGCACTGAAAGAGACAAACTCCAGTTCCTAGGAAGGCTGACCCTCTACAGTCAGCATTAAAAGCAGGATTAATGTGTAAACTTTAAGAGGACATATGGTAGCTTTATTCTTCTTGATACTTAGAAAACAAACAAGAAAAAGGCGATGTCTGTGATGGTCAACATCATATGGGGAAGACCAAGTCCACACTTTGTCCTGAATCGACTGCTACCACGTAAGTCTTCTTGGTCAAGTCATTTACACCCACAGTGATGGAATAGGTCCCTGGATATACTTCTATGTAGAGGTCCTTAGAGATGTTCTCAGCCTGGAAGGAAAAGTGGATATTAGCAGTTTAGAGATTTTATGTACCAGTGCCGTCAGGGCACCTCCACCCGGCTCCCTCTGTGTGTGATGGAGTGAGGTACTAACGTGGGAGATGGAGGTCCTGCTTTCAAGGCTTGGCTTGGCAACGTAATAGGACTGCCATTTAGGCCAGTCTCAGCCTCTCCTTATGCTTGTTTCCTTATTTCTAAAATTAGCTCACAAATAAGCATGTATGTGAAAACACTAAATTGTTATAGGAACATGAAGGATCATAAAAGGAACACTCTGGTTGGAGCAGAAAGGTTAAGAATCAGGTAGAGGGAAAGGCTAATGACGATTGCTTTGGGGCTCAAAAGTAGGCAGTGGCACTTGTTATCACAGATCAGCAGTAATGGCAAGGCGCTGTGGGATAATGAGAAGTATTCTTTTTAACTGTGCTTTGCTAAGTTCATTATTAGGAGGATGAAACATTTCTTTTCACCTAAAGCTGAGAACACTATGAGTAGATTCCACTTTGTCATGCAGAAAGTCAGCTGGCTGGCTAAAGCCCTCCCTTGGAGACCGGTCCTCCTATGCAGATGGTCCCCGACTTACAATGGTCAGACTTATGGTTTTTTGATTTTACGATAGTGTGAAAGTGCTACGCATTCAGGAGAAACCGTACTTCCAGTTTTGAATTCTGATCTTTTCCCGGTGGTGACGTGCAGCACGATACTCTCTCGTGATGCTGGGCAGCGGCAGTGAGCGATCTCCCCGTCAGCCACGAGGATCACGAAGGTAAACAACTGATGCACTTATAACCATCCTGCACCCATACTACCAGTCTGTTTTTCACTTTCAGTACAGCATTCAATAAATTATCAATACATGAACTATTCAAAACTTTATTATAAAGTAGGTTTTGTGTCAGATGATTTTGCCCAACTGCAGGGTATGTAAGTGCACTGAGCACGTTTAAGGTAGGCTAGGCTAAGCTATGACGTTCAGTAGGTTAGGTGTATTAAATGCACTTTTGGACTTCCCTGGTGGTGCAATGGTTAAGAATCCGCCTGCCAGTGCGGGGGACATGGGTTCAGGCCCTGGTCCGGGAAGATCCCACATGCCACGGAGCAACTAAGCCTGTGCACCACAACTACTGAGCCTGTGCTCTAGAGCCCGCGAGCCACAGCTACTGAGCCTGTGTGCCTAGAGCCTGTGCTCTGCAACAAGAGAAGCCACCGCAATAAGAAGCCCATGCACCGCAACAAAGAGTAGCCCCTGCTCACCGCAACTAGAGAAAGCCCGCGTGCAGCAACGAAGACCCAACGCAGCCAAAAATAAATAAATAAAAATTTTAAAATAAAAAAATAAATGCACTTTCAATTTATGATATTTTCAACTTACAATGGGTCTATCAGGACGTAAGTCAAAGAAGTTCGATACTGCAAAACACTGGAAGCTGGAGTCAGTGGAAAGATTTATGTTTAGAGCTGAGCTGAGCACAAGCCATTCTCCAAGGACAGACTTCATGCCCGGCTGGGAAGTGGTCATGGCAGACATGCAGGCAGAGGAAGGGTCTCAGCTCCAATGGCCAAAGAGCAAAGTCACAAACCAGAAAAGAGCCTGTAATTAAGAGCCAAAGCGCCTATCCCACAACTGGGAGACCACTACCGATGCTTACTCAATGCTCAGAAGGAGCCACAGGCAGAAGCTGTCATTTCTACACCACCCCTGGGGGTGGGGGGCAGGTGGACCAAACTACTGCCAGTAAATTCTGCTAGGAGGAATAAATGATAATATTTATACTTTTATGAAACTTCCTCTCTTTCCATCTTGCAAATAGATTTGAAGCCAAGGTTTTCGGAAGCTGCTTTATGCTATATCCTTTCATGCCCAGTTACTGCAAAATTGGAGGCTTATCATCATTTAACTGACGTGAATGTGTATGACAACGCCACAACTATTTATTAGTCATCAACTATGAAAATAAACAAAGGGTTTCAGAAAATACAGCTATATCAGAATTGCAGGAAGCCAAGGATGCTTCACTTGTCTGCATAAAAGGTGCAAGATTGGCATCTGTGATTCCTACACTGTGAACATCAGGAAGATTAGCATTACCAAAATACAGTAAGTATTGGAGGCATCTAAGCCTAACAACTTGTACTAAAAGCAGAATAGTCTTAGTTGCTACTAATTCTAGTATATTCTGAATCCTGGCTAGTAGCACACTGTATGCAAACAAAAATTAAGCAAACTATTGCAGCAACACACCAGAGTTCCTTTCCTCAGAATTCCAGCCCTTCCAAGTTCCAAAAGATTCCCTGGGTTCATGAACTAATGAATATTTTATCCTAAAAAATCACTGTATGTTTTCACAGAGAAACATTTGCGGAAAATAGGAACAAATCCCTTCAAATGTTTTGGAACCTGATCTAACCAAATGTATACGTTTCAGAATTTCAGCAATGGTTTTCACTTTGTAAACAGGAGGGTCAGGCCCCTCCTGCTGCTTGAACAGATGGTGGAATTCCAACAGGACCCAGTGCCAGCCCAGCTGAACTGTAGGAATGGAGATATGAATACTTTGCATTCTTTCCAACCGCAACTATGAGTTCAGGCACAAAGAGTATCCTTGAAATTTCAAGTGAAGGAAGGATACCAAGAAAACATAATTTTACACTGAACTAAAATGTTGTACACTGTCCCCAAGGGTAAAAATATCCCAACTTAAAAATACTATAGATCCAGTACAAAGAACCCTATAGTAACCAGATCAGTTCATGGAATTGCAGTGGTGGTGGAGCCCAGTACCCTAGAAGTTCTGTACTCACAGGCTGGGATGCCTCTAGCGCACACTCTGACGTCTGACGGATGCCTCCAACACCAAGGGGGGTGTCTTTTCTCTGAAGAGTGAGGTAGAAACATTGATTAGGGCCCAAACTTTGACTTCTGAATGGTAGAGAGAAAATGTTTCCTACTTAATTAGGAACTAACAATTGTTCTGTCAGTGTTTTCCAAGTTGTCACCTAAGTTCTTAAGGCTTTTAGTGAATTCTGCAAAGTATTTTTAGTCAGATGTTTACCATGATTACCTTTTATCCTCACATGGGCTTTGGACTCAGATAGACCTGAGTTTGAATCCTATCTCTGTCATTTACTGAGACGGACAGATTAATTTCTCTATGCCTTGGTTTCCTAGTCTATAGCTTCGGCATACTACACTGTAAGGAAGATCTAAAGTGCAAAAGTGATTGACAGGGCTTCCCTGGTGGCGCAGTGGTTGAGAGTCCGCCTGCCGATGCAGGGGATGTGGGTTTGTGCCCCGGTCCCGGAAGATCCCACATGTCGCGGAGCGGCTGGGCCCGTGAGCCATGGCCGCTGAGCCTGCGCATGCGGAGCCTGTGCTCTGCAACGGGAGAGACCACAACAGTGAGAGGCCCGCGTACCGCAAAAAAAAAAAAAAAAAAAAAAAAAAAAAGGGATTGACATTTAACAGGCTCTCAGAAAATAGAATTCTCTTCCAAGGTTCTCCCAGCAGTGGGAGTACTGGAGGGGAAGAGGCTGAACTGAGAAAGTCAATTTCCCTTAGAGGCACCAATTTACGTCTTATAGGAAGGGATGGGAGGGATACGAATGACTCTTGCCCACATGTAACTCCCTTAGGGTCAAGCACTCTTAAGAGGGCCTAGGCCAGGGCAGAAGAGGAAGCCCAGGATCCAGGCTCTGGTGCTACCCCTTGTACCCCAGGCCAGGGAACACAGGATGGCTCACATCCCTGCGGCCACTCTCCCGTCCCTTCCCTAAACCCACAGGCCAGAGAAGTCAGGAATCCAACCTGTGGATTAGACTCTGAACTTAAGTTTGCTATCTTTGAGTACATCCAGGGGAGTTTAAAAAGAAAAACAAAAGCAAAAAAAGCCTACTCTCCCCAGAAACAACAACAAAGGACTCCTGTTGAATCAGTTCAACAAGTAGAGTCTTTGGCTTCCCAGAGTGACATGTGGTAAAATACAGGTAATTTGCAGTGAGAGGCTTGTAATTGTTATCTTGAGGAAAAGCATTTTGTTAAAAGAAGCCCCCACCTTGCATTTCCTTTTTTAAAATGACCAAAGACATGATACTTATCACTACCTTAGAGTGAAATATGTGATTATTAAAAATCTCTTTCATATCCCTAGATGTAGAAGAGGATATTTGAAAGGCTTTTTGTTAAGCCTGTCCAAGAATCCCTTGGCCCGGGACTGCAGGTTCAACTGAAGATCCGATAGTGGCATTAATATCTTATTTTGGACAAAAACTCCTATTTCATGTTCATTGCTGTAAGTTCTCTAAGGCTGGGAGGTGATAGATTTCTGTGGAGCGCTGTAATGCTGAGTCACCCAGGCATCCAATAATACAATCCAGCAGGAGCTCCAAGATGTAAGGCCTCCTATCTTGGGAAGCTGAGGGCACAGCACAGCACAGCTGAGGATACATACCTGACCATTCCCAGTGTCCGAGCACAAGTGCAGCTTCGACTTCCCTCTGTGATAACGATAGACGTGGGTTGCCCCTCCTTCCTCTGGCACAGATGAATAATATTTCTAGAGAAGTAATGTGAAAGATGCTGGGTAACCAAATGGACTGGTCAAATTTTCAAAACACTCCTTGTTACTTGGGCAAAGTATGGTTAAGGAGGGAGGCAAGAGAGCAAAGGTAAATTACCTGCCCTCTTGAGAGGCCTCTGACGTCATATAACAAATCTTAGCCCGTGTAAAGTGGCTGCAGAGAAGGAAACTGCACTTGGCCTTACTTTGCTGCCATCTGCTGCCTCTGTAGGGCAAGAACTCTGGCAACTCAAGCTGGGTAGGACCATGCTCTCTGCCAGGTTAAATAATTTTCACAACATCCTCACCCCGAGGTCAAATACACAAGCCCTTTCATCTCCTCTCATGACAAGTTCTGACAAACAGGTCTGGGTTTACTAAGTCTCAGACAAGGACAAGAGGAGAGAGAGGTGCATCTCCTTGAGATTTAGAAATACAACAGGAAATGTAACATAAACCCAACAGCTATGCAGCCGTTCTCCCCATGCGGAGGAGGGGAGGGAGAAGACTCCGATTTAAGCAAAAATAATCCAAAGGATCAGAATGCAGTTTTTTTCTTGTCTACTTCCTTCCTCCCCCTCAAAGTTAACCTTAGACTTGCCCCTGATTGTGACTAATGATGAGGACAACATACGCCTGCTTGCCTTGAACAAAGGGTAGGGACAATGTTTAAGGCAAGAGACCAAAAGAATGAGAAGCTGGGGAAAGCATGTCAGGACATGACTCTAATGATGTAATTTAGGGGATGCTCCAAAATTCTGAAAGCAAACTCAAACACTGTTCTTAATTCTATTTCTAGAAAGCTGAGAGGTTCTGAGCCTCCATTCCTTAATGGAGATTTGAACTAAAGCATGAACTGAAAACCAAAACGAAGAACACCAATTTGCTAAACCTCAAACCAAAGACAAATATTATTCCTTTTACTGAACCATGAACCAAAGTGTTTAACTTGATCACTTTATAGTAGAGCCAAAGTTATGGATTTTTCTAAAACCATTTAACAAAATAATAACATAAAAATACTCTCTGAACTGTATCTCACTGGTTGGAATCCTATTTTTGGAGTCACAAGGATTTTATAAAAGATGTAGAAATATTAGAGATTTTTTGAAACTTAATATTCATTATGAAATTGAAAAGCAGGACAGAAACAAGGTATTCTCTTCCTTCTGCCGTACAGACCAAGCACCCTTACAAACACATAAGAATCATAAAATGTTAAGGCTGGAAGAGACCACAGAGTCTGTTTTAATTCCTAGAAGACGAGAGTACCTTCCATGCAGGTGATTTTCTTGAATGTTGGCTGCCTGCCTTCAACATTCCCTGAAAGTACTTAAAGATGACCTTAGTGTATGGTTTTGAGAAGAGGGCCTTTAAAACCTTTGTTCATCCACTTCAATGAATGGGACCAAAAATCTCACATAAGTACCCTGTGCTACAGTTTATGACAATTTTCTGGTGTTCATCTCTCAGTGGAAACCAAAGAAACAGACTATAAGGGCTGGAAAGGACTTGAAACATCATCATTTTACCATGTGGGAAGGTAAGGCCGAGAGAGACTAACTAGCCTAAGGCATTATAGCCAGGAAGTGGCAGAACACAGGTCTGATTCCTGGGAGGCTGCTCCTGCCATTAAGCCACACTACCTCTGATGAGGGCACTGCATCTGTGCCACATAACCACCTCTGTGGCCAACAAGTGATATGCACCCAAAGGGGCATACTTAAAAACTACATTACCAGGGGGACTTCCCTGGTGGCCAGTGGTTAAGACTCCGTGCTTCCAATGCAGGGGGTGCAAGTTGGTTGGGGAACTAGGATCCCACATGCTGTGTGGCCACACACACACACACACACACACACACACACACACAAGCACACTACCTTACCAGGGACTTGGAACAGAGATTAAGATCTAATGGAGGGATTCTGTTTCAGTTTTTGCTTTGAAAACAGAGAGGCTCGGTTCCAGTTTAGAACGATCTTACTGATTAAGAAAAAAATTTCAGTTCAAAGTTTTAAATACCGCTAATATTCGGACTTGTTTTGGAATTCAGCAAATAAGCCCCGTCCCCCCAAACAATAGTGAGGACAGATCTTTTCTGGCTTGTGCATTGCTGTATCCTCATAACAGTTAAAGTTAGGCATCCAATATTTGTTGAATGAATTCTAACCTGGATTTATCACCTGGTTTAAACCCTTGGCTGATTACAACCTGCCCACGAAGGCAGGGCAGGGTGAACAGGCAGTCTCCAGATTCTCCCTAAATTCCACAAAAATCCACTTTGTGATCCATCAGCAGGCAGATCAGGGGCATGACTTTGGCTTACACCAACTTACCCCACACTGACTTGAGGTATAGTCCATGAATTCAGCCATAGTTCTGAAGGAAGCACTGAGGGTTGGGTGTCTTTCTTCTCTCTATGTGAATAAACGGCAAGTCACAGGTGAGATCTGTATTCCCTACTGGAGAAGGAAGTCATTTTGGGAATACCTTCCTTTTTACTTTTTGAAAGGCCACTGCACGTTTAAGTCAGTAAAAGGCTCTTACTGAGAAAGAATTCCAACTCTAAAAGGAATACACAGACATGCAATTTTTCCAGGACAAAGACAGGTTTGTTGGCTTTCCTCTAATATCAAATGGTAGCCTGTAAGAATTGTTGTAAAAAGTAACCAACCAGGGCCGAGCACTAGCGGTCTCTAGCGGTATCCTAAAGCTAGCCAATAGGAATCTGTCAAACGTCAAGAGTTTTCAAAAGGCTTTCCGGTTCACTGTCCTGATACTTAACAGCTTCCGCCAAGGACAGGATCCCATGGGTGCTGCTGTGTGGCGTGCCCTGGTTCTCAGCAAGCCGCTGCTGAGCGAATGAATGGGCTGGTCCCGCAGCACTGGGGCCCTCACCTCTCCTGGGAGAAGGCGATGGGGGCCGCGCGGCCCTCTTTCTCTGTCGGGCCGCTCCCGGGAAATGACCCCCACGCTGCCTTTGGGAAGCTCCACCGAATGCCAGTCCACCGCCCTCCTTTTGGCCCGCTCCAGCACTTCTTGACCCAGCCTAGCCGAGCGTTGCAGGGAACGTCGGTCCACCCCGTTCAGCGCCGCGGCCGCCAAACAGTTCTCCATGTCTCCCTGCGAGGGCACATACACACAAACACCGGCGGGTTAGCGGGCCTCCGGGGCCCCGCTCCAGCTCGGGGTCGGACCCAGGGCCTTGATCTCCCCGGCGACCGCCGCCCCCGGCTCCGCCCAACACGCTTTCCAGCGGGCTTGGTGTCAGGGGCGAAGGCATGCGCGCGGAGCCCCTCCATTTCCGTCTCCCCCTCCCTCGCTAGGAATCCCTCACCCAACCGGCCTCTCAAGGCGCATGCGCTCAGCGCACGGTCGTCGAGGGAGGGCTGGGCCTGGAGCATGCTGCGCCGGCGCAGCAGGCCATTGGCGGTGAGGGGTCGAGGGGCGTGGCGGGGGCGGTGAAGCGTGCGGCCCTCACAGGACAAGCCTACTGTGTCCCGGCCGCTGCTCCTGCGAGCGGGTTGCCGGGCTAACTGCCAGAGCGTAGGGGGCGGGGCGGGGCCTGCCAGCTGGCGGGTCGCGGGAACCGGAGTCGACCCAGTGGCGGAGGCTGTCTGTCCACGCTGTCGCAGGAGCCCCTGGGCCAGGATCTGGCCCTTAGAGGTCGTCTCTGCCGCCCAACGCGGAGAACCTGGTGTAAAGTCAGGTGGTCTGTTGGGCTAAGAAATCGTGGGGAGTAAGACGCGTGCCTCCAGGCGCCTATTAATGCCTGGTCTGTATTTTGGGATATCGCTACTCTAAAACCTCTTTTGTTTGGGAGATGACTAGGATAGGCCAAACAGTGCGGCTGCCACAGTGGCGTTTGCAGAAGGGAGTCTGTCTGGCCAGCAGGCTGTGGGCTGTGGGATGTCCGGCCCACAGGGCCAGGGGTGCCTGCGTTGTGTGTAGGGTCTCTCGAAATCCCCTCGTGGTTGCTTTCTCACTCCTCCGGTGAGAAGTATAGACTCACACCTTTTTTGGAGGCCGCTTCTCTCGGGGGCGGGGGTTCACCTTTCAAGAATAGTTGCCCCACGTTTAAATAAGGAGCCGTGCGTCTTTACCTTCCATTCCACGCCACCGGTTATCTGGTAGGAGACCCAGGGTCTCATTGAGAATTAGTGACTTCGCTACACCATCCTGGCGCGCAGCGAGGCCTTGTTGCTCAGGAGGGACCACTTTAAGGGACACGAGGAAATCCTCAGTGCTGAGCAGGTCTCCTCAGCAGATGGCTTGATTAGCAGTTCTGAGCTATCAGGTGTGTATGAGGATACTACTACAACCTCCATCTGTACTGTTGCTCATTTCCTGCTTTCCTCTCAGAGCGAAATTGAATGGCAGTCTTCATTATCCTCGGGATAGTTTTCATTGTAGGAGTTTTCTAAAACGTTTCCTTCAATAAATGTTTATTAGGTGCCTCCTTTAGACCATAGTGGTTTTATGCACAGGGTCCCAAATATCCAGTCTGGAGAGCTGAGTTTGAATTCAGACTCTGCCACTTTTTTGCTGTGTGATTCTGGGCAAACAAATTAACTTCTTTGAGTCTCACTTTTCCTCATCTCTATTCTAGAGGATACCAATAGTACCAATCTTCATAGACTGTGGGCTTCTTGAGGACATGGATCATATCTGCCTTGTTTACTGAGTTTAAGAGTCATCTAGTTTTTATTTGCCACAGAAGGGACTGAAAATAGCGATTGAATGTATGAATAGGGTTGCTGTAAGGATTTTGTGAGAGAATTCCTGTAAAATACTCAGCACAATGCCTTGCCAAGAATAAGTGCTCCATAGATATAGCTACCATTATGTGCCAGGCACTGCCCTAGGAGTGGTGGAGAATACAAAGTATAAAGGAGAACTTAAAAGAGGGAATGATGCACATAAAATCTGTAATGCTAGGAATGAAATATTAAGATTTTGTTCATAAGCTGTTTGCTGTAAGATTGATCCAGATAAGTGCTATGAAGCTTAGAGGAGAAATATATATTGTTCAGCTGGGGGATCAAGAAAGGTTTTGTAGGAAGGAAACATTTGAGCTGGGCCTTGAAGGATGGCTTAGGAATTAATGGGAGAAGGGGTAGTTAAGACACCTGTTAATTGCTCTTATAATGAATGTAGTTAGGGGTGAGATAGAATTTGTTCTTCTTTTATTATTTATGGATTTCAAGATCCTGGCTGCATAACTGTTATCTGTGTAACCATGAACAGACTACTTAACTGTTCTATACCTCAGTTTTGCCATCTATAAAATGGGAATAATTACATTCCTCATAGGGTAGTTGTGAGGATCCAATAAGTTAATATATGTAAAGTGCTTTAAATAGTACTTGGCACATAGTAAATGCTCAATAAATATTAGCTAGTATTATTATCTTTATCAGACTTCAGTCTTCTCTCCCAATATGCCCTCACTCATCTGAGACTACATCTACACTGCACCCCACTTGACTCTCTTCCCCAGGATTCTGTTACTACTCTCCACTCCCAGTTCCATTACAGTTGAAGCATTATCTTTTTGTCAAGGGAAGTTTTTGAAATCTTCCCTGATTCCCACGTACAACCTATGTTTTCATGGCTTTTTTTTTTTTAATATTGTGGTACTTATCCCAATCTGATTTAAATTATATGTGGTTCTGATTAGTTCTCTCCTATCAGCTTATAAACTTCTTGAAGGTGGAAACTGTTCCTTATTTGTCCCTAAGTATCCAGGGACTGTTGAGCAGTAGGTGTTCAATAGATATTTGTTGAATTTACTGATTGAATTTTTAATTTAAATAGATTCCTTTTAGGCCAAGTAAGAATTGGCTTCTTAAAAAAATCCACATACATACACTTTAATGAATTCAATGAATATTCAGTTGTAACTAATTTTTCCAGAATTTAACATTTAGAAATATATGGGAAAGAAGTTGCTTGGAATGAAACTGAAGCCTGAAGACTGACATGAAATTAAATCTTTGTGTTTGTCTTTATGTTTATAAATATATATATATATATTTAAAAATAATTTCAACATTTGTACTGTAAGCCACAGATTGAGCAAATCCTTTTTCTCTTTTTTAAGATTGGATGGAAAAAAATGATGGAACATGACCTGCCATCAGGACCCTTGTGAATCAAACACAGCCCAAGCCAGGTACTCCTGAAAGCCACTGGTAGAGACTTAGAAATGGACCAACAAATAGAGGGAGGGCATATAATCAGGAATGTATCTGATCATTGATGGAGAAAGAAACCACTGGTATAAGTCTTCCATGATTTCTCTCTTCATAAGGGTAAATTCATTACAGAGAACACATAGAAGTTATTTGCCTATGTTTGGGGGAATAGATGACTGGAGGAAGTCTTTATTCCTGAGATCTGAGGAAAGAGATTGATGCCGTATTTGGGACTTTTTGAGGACAAAAAACAAATCTAGTGAAGAGCAGTGTAAATTCTTTTTCTCTATGTGGAGGGGGCAAAAAAGGGTTAAAAACGTAGGATGCGAAAGTGGGTGTCATGCCAGTTAGACAATGATTTATACTGTACATACCGAAGAATGTATAAATCATTTTATCTGACAGGTGGTATTTTTATTTCTTCAGGAGACTTAGAGAGCTTTAGAATCATTATAGCTTTGTAAAGTAGTATTACAGTCATTATATCATGACTGAGTGAGTCATTAGATCATTCATTTTGCCTGATTACATCAACTCATTGGGTTATTGGGGAATGAAAGAAACTCATCAAAATTGTCATCTCAATTATATAGATTAAAGAAAATGAAACCAACTTCTGAGAATTAGCTTTCACAAAATGTTAAAAATTGACTGGAAGTTAAAAAATTGATTGCAGAGCAGGAATGATTAGTGAAAAGTTTTGTCATTTTAAAAACATCAGAGATTAAAGGAATAGTAATTTTGGAAGATATAAATAGTTGGAATCCATGTAGAGTTTTTAAAAAACTACTTTGAGGCATAATTTATATATAAACTTCACCTGATCGAAGTATACAATTCAGTTAATTTATTTTAATTTTAGTTAATTTATGCAGTCATCACCACAATCCAGTCTTGGAACATTTTCATGACCTAAAAAAGAACCCTAGTGTCCACCATGTGCAGTCAGTCTTAGCTCCCACCCCTAGACCCAGGCGAACACTATTTTGCTTGCCATTTCTATAAATTTGCCTTTTCTGTCCAGTTCCTATAAATGCATCATATAATATGTGACCTTTTTGTCTGGCTTCTTTCACTTAGCATGATGTTTTTGAGGTTCATCCATATTGTAGCATGTATCAGTACTTCATTCCTTTTAATGGCTGAATAATATTGCATCACTATATTAATATACTACATTTTGTTTATCCATTTACCAGTTGTTCCAGCTTGGGGCTGTTATGAATAAGGCTGCTATAAAAGATTGGGTATAAGACTTTGTGTGGATACAGGTTTTCATTTCTCTTGGGGAGATACTTAGGAGTTAAATTGCTGGGTGCTACAGTAAATTTATGTTTAACATTTTAAGAGACTGCCAAACTGTTTTCCAGAGTGGCTGTACCATTTTACATTTCCACAAGCAATGTATGAAGGTTCCAATTTTTCTACATCCTCCTCAGTGCTTGTTATTGTCTTTTTTTTTTCAATTTGGCTGCGTCGGGTCTTAGTTGCGGCGTGCAGGATCTCTCGTTGCAGTACGTGGTTCAGTAGTTGCGGCTCACAGGCTCTCTACTTGTGGCATGCAGCCTCAGTAGTTGCAGCATGTGGGCTCTCTAGTTGTGACGCATGGGCTCCAGAGTGCACGGGCTCAGTAGTTGCGGAGTGTTAGCTTAGTTGCCTAACGGCATGTGGGATCTTAGTTCCCCAACCAGGGATTGAACCTGTGTTCCTTGCATTGGAAGGTAGATTCTTAACCACTGGACCACCAGGGAAGTCCCTGTTATTGTCTTTTTGATTATAGTCATTCTAATGGGTGTGAAGTAGTATCTCATTGTGATTTTAATTTTCATTTCCTTAATGGCTAATGATGTTGAACATGTTTTCTTGCGGTTATTAGCTATTCCTATTTCTTCTTTCATGAAATGTCTATTCAAATCTTCTGCTCCATTTTTAAAATTTTTTTAAAAAATTGAGTTATAAGAGTTCTTATTTTTTTTTATTTTTCGGTACGTGGGCCTCTCACTGTTGTGGCCTCTCCCGTTGCGGAGCACAGGCTCCGGACGTGCAGGCTCAGCGGCCATGGTTCACTGGCCCAGCCGCTCCGCGGCATGTGGGATCTTCCCAGACCCGGGCACGAACCTGTGTCCCCTGCATCGGCAGGTGGACTCTCAACCACTGCGCCACCAGGGAAGCCCAAGAGTTCTTATTTTTAACAAGAATTCTTTATCAGTCATATGATTTATAAGTATTTTCTCCCAGTCATGGCTTTCATTTTCACAATAGTGTCTTTTGAAGCACAAACATCTTAAATTTTGATGGAAGTCCAACTTATTAATTTTTTTCTTTTATGGATTGCACAATATTTTTGGTGTCATATCTAAATATATCTTTCCCTAACCAAAGGTCTTGAAAATTTTTTCCCTATGTTTTCTTCTAAAAGCTTTATATTTTAGTTTTTACATTTAGGTTTATGCCATTTTGCATTCATTTTTATGTGTTATGAGGTAAGGGTCTTTATTCTTCTCTTTACATGCAGATGTCCAATTATCTTAGTACCATTTGTTGAAAAGACTATCCTTTTCTCATTAAATTGCTTTGGCACTTTTGTTAAATATCAATTATTTAACAAATTAAATATAAGGATCAGCTTTTGGATTTTTAATTCTGTTCCATTGATCTGTGTTTGTCCTTATGTCAGTATCACACTGTCTTGATTATTATAGCTTTCTAGTAAGTTTGGAAATTGGCAGCTATGAATCCATCAACTATGTTCTTAATTTTAAAAATTGTTTTGGTATTCTAGGTCATTTGTATTTCCATAAAATTTAAATTCAGCTTATCAGCTTATGCATAATTATTAGGATTTTGATAGAGATTGTACTGAATCTATAGGTCAATTTAGGAAGAATTGTAATCTTAACATTAGGTTTTTGAATTCATGAAAATGGAACATCTATGTATTTCAGTTTTTTTTTTTAGGTTTTTCTCAGCAATGTTGTATAGCTATTACTGTACTCTTGCACTTCTTTTAACAAATGTATTAAATACTTAATTTTTTATGTCATTGGGAGTAGAATTGTTTTCCTGATTTTATTTGCAGATTATGTACTAGTATATAGAAATATAGTTGATTTTTACATATTGATGTTGTGTCCTGTGACCTTGCTGAATTCATTTGCTGGTACTAGTAGGTTTTTTGTGGATTCTTGTGTTCATTGCACTTGGAGTTCATTACACTTCTTGAATGGGTAGATTGTTTTTCCTCATATTTGGAAAGTTTGGGGCCATTTTTTCCTGCCCTTCTCTCTCTCTCTCCTCCTTCTGGGGCTCCCCTTACACATATGTTAGTATGTGTTTATTTTTCTTTATCGTTTTTCCTTTCTTTTCTTTAGATTGGATAATCTCTATTGATATGTCTTCAAGGTCACTAATTCTTTTTTTCTGCAATCTCAAATCTGCTGTTGAATCCCTTGGTGAATTTTCATTTCAGTTACTGTGCTTTTCAACTCTGGCATTTGTTTTGTTTTATAATCTCTATCTTTTGATTGATATTCTCTATTGAGTTGTTGTCATACTTTAATTTAAAAACTTGTTTATTTTTTCAGTTCTTTGAACATATTTATAACAGCTGCCTTGAAATCTTTGTTTTTTTTTTTTTTTTTTTTTTTTTTTGTGGTACGCGGGCCTCTCACTGTTGTGGCTTCTCCCGTTGCGGAGCACAGGCTCCGGATGCGCAGGCTCAGCGGCCACGGCCCACGGACCCAGTCGCTCCGGGGCACGAACCCGTGTCCCCTGCGTCGGCAGGCGGACTCTCAACCACTGCGCCACCAGGGAAGCCCGAAATCTTTGTTAAGTCTAACATTTAGGCCCCCTCAGAGCCAGTTTCTATTAAGTGTGTCCTCTTTCTGTATATAGGCCTCCCTTTCCTATTTATTTGTATGTCTCATAATTTTTTGTTGAAAACTGAACATTTTAGATCAGGGACTAACAAATGTTTTCTATAAAGGACCACACAGTAAATATTTTAGGCTTTGCAAGCTATGTGGTCTCTGTTGTAACTAACTAACTCTGCTGTAGTGGGAAAGCAGACATAGGCAATGTGTAAATGAATGAGCATAGATGTCTTCCAAAAAAACCTTTATGTAAAAAAAACAGGCAATGGGCCATAATTGGGCTGTGGACTATAGTTTGCTGACCTCTGTTTTAGATAATATAGCAACTCTCGATTCTGATCTTCCCCCTCACCAGGGGTTGTTGCTGCTACTGTTGTTTGTTGGCTGTTTGGTAATGTGCCTGGACTAAGTCTGTAGAGTCTGTTTGCCCTGCAATGTGTGGCCACTGATGTGTCTCCTCAGTTTTTTTTCTTTTAATTCTTGTTTTTATTTTTAAGCCTGACTTCCTAGGGATTGTCAGCATAGTTTAGTGGTCAGCTAATGATTGGTAACAGGTTGTACTTAAATATCTTGAGCCTAGTTTGGCTTTACCCTTTGCTGAGTATCTGTGTATGACTTGAGCAACACATTTAAAGTTCAGTCAAGTCTGCTGTGACTTTTATTTTCTGTATATGCAAGGCCTCACATTCAGCCAGTGCATAACCTTGGACATGGGCACACCTTCCAGACCACCACGGATACGTGAGAGCTTATCAAGGTCTACTACGACTGTTCGCTGAGTCTCACTTAAATTTCTGGCTGCTCTATTGCTTGCCCCAACCAGTGCTGCAGTCTCAGCCAGCTGTAATATTAATTTTTGGTGATAGTTTACCACTTATTTTCTAAGGTCATTTGTTTCCGACAATACTCTGGACACCAAATTAAGCCATCACCCTCCAAGCAGCAGAGCTGCTGGTTTTCATGGCTTGTCCTGTCCTGATAGAATCATCATGTTGGAGTTGGGGGTAGGGAATAGGGAATGAGAACAGCCTCTGATGCCCCAGATCCCTACTTTTCTTAACAGAGGTTCGGTTGTTGTTGTTCTTTTAAATAATGCTTTTCAATTTGTTGTGTACCTCTGGTTAATTTCCCCCCCAAAATCTTGAAATGATTGTTTTGATAATTTTGTATTATTTTAATGTGGCTTTTTGGATAGATGATTTGTCAATCTCCTCAGTCCATCATTCTGGAAGTGTTCCCAATGTTCCACTGTGCCACCAGGGAAGTCCCAGTTATCTATTTTATATGTAGTAGTGTGTTTATGTTAATCCCAAACTCCTAATAACTCTTAACTCTCTTAAGATTTACTTTTACATATTCTTTAGGATGAAATTTATGTTTATTCATTCCATCAATATTTCTTTATTTGTTCAGTGGTCATTTATTAAGCCTCTGTTCTGTATTGATGTTTGGATGTATTTCCATTCCCGGAAGCTCTAACAAGTGGAGTAGGAAACCAAATTTCTAGGGTTAGTTTTATACCAGTCCTAGAGAAAACTTTACATATATTTCCTGGTCTGTACTAAGTTTACCTAATTATAATTATAGGTATACCCTATTTTAAGAAATAAATTAAGATTTTAAAGAAATAATAGGGTGACTATATCATTTAAAATGTACTATTTACACTCAAATATTTGTATCTTTCAGTTTTGTGACCTTTTTCCAGTCACATACCATCCCCTTCGCATTTTGTGGAGAGTGCATAAAATGGTCTACACACAAAGTTTTGTTTTGTTTTTTCCCATGAGGCCCAATAGTAACTAAGGTAAAGATGTTCTGTTTAGGAGGGAAGGAGCAGATTGGGTGGATATTGGAAGTAATGGCTGGTGGCTGTAGAATATGGAGAAGGACCTCATAGTTGCAGTGGCTCAAATTGTTATCTGAGGCGCCCTGACTACAGGTTAAGGCAGGCAGGTAGAGAGGTATGCCACATTTCATATTACTTTGTTACTTGGGCTATAGGGAAATTTTGCTCTGGGTTGTGGACTGCGTAAGATTCGGCGTAAGATGAGTGGGGCATAGGATGCTTTCAGTGTGAGAAAAGCAGAAGAGAAGATGGGTGATGGGATTGTAGCAGAACAGAACAGGTAGGCTGGTGGAGAGAGGAGGTACAAAAATGCTGACTAGACTGTATACAAGGCAGGAGATTTCTCTAGCTGATAGTAGGTGTTCTGAGTCAACACCTAGATCCTCATCATGCTTTTTGCAGTTTCAGAAAGTGAGGTGAGATCAAAGGTTTATTTTAGTAGATATGACAGTAGGATTTTTGGATCCATTATCTGGTACATAGTGGGGACAGAAGGAAATGTACTAGAAAATATTTCAGACAAATAGGTTAGGTCTGGTCCTCTAACTTAATCTTTGATTTAATTTTTGTACTGACATCTCATGAGATGTTAGTTAGATGCTAGCTTAGCATCAATGCTAGCACTTGTAAAATAAAATGTTAGAACAAAAATTAAGATAATGGATGTAAAATATTTTGAAAAATTAATTGCTATATAAATGCAAGAAAATCTTATCATTGTATAATGCTAAAGTATTTAGAGCTGCTGCTAAATGAAAATTTCTTGTAAGATAAAGCTTCACCAAAATCATGATGAAAATTAATAGAAAGATAAGATTTAATTTACCAGCAAATTTCAACAACCGTATACTGAGTATATGCTTGTTGAGCAGTGAGGTCCATGTATGTTAAAAGTGAAGGACAGATCACTTGTTAGAGATTCTAAAGATACCATCATTTAAAAATCCTCTGTGCCCTTTTCTGCTTATTGTGTTCATGATGCTAGTTAGACTCAGTACATTTGCTTTGTAAGAAGTCAAAGAAGAAGATTTTTCCAAAAAAAGATGATAGTCTGTTTATCTAGGCCCTCCAAAAGCATTTCCTGCCAGGCAGTTGACATGTAGCCCTGGCACAATTTCAGGAAACTATTTGCTTCTGTTTACCCTTTCCAGATACAGCATCTCCTAGGAATTGAGATGAGGAATCTCCTTTAACTCTTTTAAATTTTAGAAGCATACTTTATATAACACTTTAGAATCTACTCTTTATACTAGCACAATGAGAATTCTTGTGCCTTTAAAAGAAAAATGTGTCTGTTTTAGTAATTCCCTGCTAGGAAAATCAAAGTCTTTAACTGAGTTAACCCAATAAAATGTACTTAGAATATTCCTTTCCCCTAAGATTGTTAAGATAAATCTCTTTCAGAAAACTCAATGCAATTATATCTGAATATGTAAAACTTATTAAATTATGGGACAACTGATAACATTTCCAAAATCTTTCCTCACTAAGAAAAAGAACCCACCATTGAATTTCTTCTGAATAATATGTTCTACTTAATTCATTTATAATATTTTTCTTTTTATGTAACATTTCAGAAATATTTTGTAAAGTGGGCTGTACTATATTTAAAATAAATTACTCAAAATTTTTATTCCTTTTAGGGAGCCAGTTTGTTTCTAAATGTTCTTAATACTCATTTTACAGTTAGGAATGCAGGAGCATATTATATATAGCTTTATTATAACCTCAGAATACATGTTATTTTAATTAATACATGTTATTTTAATTAAGTATAAATATATCTTTGAGGGAATGTGATGGCAAATGTATTAATTTAGAGAGAGAAATTTGAGATACAGAAAGGTATAATTACGTGATGTACATACTACAGTTAAATGTGAGCAAATTTAGGTCTTCTCTGTACACTGTTGTTAAATAAACTAATTATTACTTACCTACTTTGTCCTGCCGGAATGAGCTAGAAAGGATTCTAAAATTCTAGCCAGCCCCAAACTATAGGCAACAATGTATGCAGAAAGAGGACAAGAAACTGTGGTGAGACTGAAATAAGTGGCATGAGCATAGGTGGCAAGAGAATAAAGTTTGTGATCAGGCCTGGGCTAGGGATCCAGAGCCAGATAAGTGTTTGAGATTGGGCATATCCATGATCCAAGATCAGAACAAGGCCATGGATCAGAATCAGGTAGCCTCTGAATGGCAAGGCTCAGGGCAAGCAACAGATCAAAGACAGAGTATAAGAGATTGACATACAAACACCAGTGGCATGGGTAGATGGAGAATAATGAGCACATGTCCAGGGTCTGGAGTCTCAAACTTAAGGTCTACCATTAGAATCTGACCCTTTATACATCTGGACGACATAGGTCTCTCACTTCCCACCCTCCTTTCTCTCTGTCATTTACAAGATTTCAGACTTAGTTGGAAGTCATGACCCTGCTTTCGCACACTGATACTGAAGGCTTAGGTGCTGAGATGAATGGCTCCCTGCTTCAGGGGAATCAGAAATCTACATAGCTTGCTGAGGTCCACAGAGTTCTGCCTTAGAGGCTGGAGTTGTAAGGGCAAAAAGATTGAGCAAACCTAGGATCACCACTGGTACCACAAACAAAGAGTTATCTTGGCCTTGTGAATTGGTGGCTTTGGTCCCTTCTGTGACTTCTTAATCTGTGTCTTGAAACCATATTGACTTCTGGACTGTGTGGCCCTATAACCATGTGATCACCGAGTGACTTGCCTTAACCCGATACTCAGAATTTATACTACCTTGATTTTCAGGACTTCCAGCTACATATTCCAGAGGAAGTAAAGAATAGGAAATCCAGAATCAGGATGAAACAAGCAAAATGACTGAGACATCCATTCTATTAGTCAGGAAACTAGCATCACTGTTCTTTGTGGACTGAACTCATCCCCACCCTCACTGCATTGCCTGTCCTGGATTAAGCCCTTAATAAATATTGGTTGAGTATTGAATTATGGGGTCTGCAAGTGATGGAAGTAACTGAATGGGAGAAGGAGTGAGGGCATAACTCCTGACATAGGCACAGAGCCTGAATACAGCTTTCAGATGTGAGAAAGATGGAACTGTATTGCTATATAGAAATGTCCTAGAAAAGAACTAAGGCACAAAGAAATTATTGACCTATCCAAGGTTATAACCATTCAGGGAAATTAACTGGAAATTAACAGTGTCTTTGTTCCTAGATTTTTGCTGTGCACCCTAAACAAATGGGTTATAAAGATTCAAAACAGTGCTTAGGCCAGCAAAAAAAGTTTTTTTAATTAATGTAAAGTTTGAGTAAGTGAAATTTTGAAGATGGTGGAATCTAACTGATAACTTCCTTACTCTTTAACCTGTAAATAATCTCCCTTTTCAAAGTGCTCATTATGTATAGTAGTGATTATGCAGAGAAAAAGCCTGTGATGAAAATGTGGTATAAAATTGTGTTCTTTGTTCAGCAAGTTAAAACAGGCTGGTCTGTAAGCAATTATTATCTTCATCAAAATTCCTAGCTCTAATGTTTTGGCTTCTTTGGCCCAGCACGTATGCCTTCTCAAACAATTGGATGGATTTAAAACACTTAGGAGATGTTTGTGCCTATATCTTAATGTAGCATCAGTTCAACAGGAAAAAGAAAAAAATGTAAGATTTGGCATTGTGGCATGGTTTTAAAAAGAAAAATCAAACCAAAACTAAACTAAACAAAAAGCCCCGAAAGCTTAAATCCCTGCATACCAAATGAACATTCTTTATTCAGCTCTTAGTAGCAATATACAAATGTTAATGTGAGTAACCTTTCAATAACTTAGTATTTTAACAGAAACTCCCTAAACATTTATCATTCCATTTGTCAAGAAAATAGTTATTTTGTTATACTGTTTATTTGAAATCACTAAACGTGTAAACTTGGTCATTTTAGGACTAGACATCTCCTCCTTGGCTCTAACCTGTAGTCTAGAATTTCCCATAGAGTTTGTTTCAATTATAGGTGCCAAGACCCTGCCTCTAGAGATTCTGGTTCAGAATATCTAGAGACACCCTGGACCAGAGCATTGCAATTTGAAAACCTCCTCGGATGATTTTTTTCCCCAGAGGACAAATATTTTATTCTTTACAGAAATATAAAGAAATTCGAAGATGACTATAGCTCTCCTCAGGTGATTTCTGATGTGCACCAGAGGCTGAGGACTGCTCTTATTCATACTTTACTCAGCGCATTGCATCCAGAATTATTTTCCTCAAGTGCACATCATGTCACTTTTCTCCTCAAAAATATTGTTTCTCTACGCCCTTCAGAATAAGATTAAAATGTCTTAATGTTGTTCTCATGGTCTTCCTGGATCTGACCCTATATTAGTCAGAGTAGGATTAGTTTACACTGCAGTAACAACCCCTAAAATTTCAGTGACTTAAGATGGCAAAAGCATATTTCTTACTCATACGACATGTCCAGCGTGGGCCAATAGGGAGGGCCTCATTTATTCAGGGACACAGTCTTCTCCATTGTCTCACAGGGCTTTGCAGGGGAGAGAGGCATGGCCTCTCTTCTCTTACCCATTCTTCAGTACTTTGGCCAGGAAGTGACATGTGTTGCTTCTGCTCACAGCCTGTTTGCTAAAACAGCCCCATGGCCCTGCGTAACTGTAGGGTGACTGGATGATATAAACTTCTGGGGACTGGGAAGAATATTAGTAAGCACTAGTAGTATGTACCACCGACCTTTAATCTACCATTTAAAATTGAGGTGGAATTCATACAACATAAAAGTTAATCATTTTTAAATGTGCAGTTCAGTGGCGTTAATTACATTCACAGTGTTGTACAACCGTCACTTCTGTCTAGCTCCAAAACATTTTCATCACCCCCAAAGGAGTCCTTATACCCATTTCTCCCTCACCCTGGCCCCCGGCAACCACTAGTTTTCTTTCTGTCTCTATACATTTACCTGTTTTGGATAGTTCAGAGAAATCATACAATATAGTGACCTTTGTGTCTGGCTTCTTTCACTTATATGGTGTTTTAAATGTTCATCCACATTGTAGCATGTATTAATACCTCATTCCTTTCTGTGGCCAAATAATATTCCATTATATGAATATACTACATTTTGTTTGTCCATTCGTCTGTTGATGGACAGTTGGGTTATTTCTACCTTTTGGTTATTATGAATAGTGCTGCTGTGAACATTCGTGTAGAAGTATTAATTTGAACATCTGTTTTTAATCTTTGGGGTATATACCTAGGAGTGGAATTGCTGGGTCATAGGGTAATTCTGTGTTTAACTTTCTCAGGAACTGCCAAACTGTTTTCCACTGAATCTACATTTTTAGTCTGTGTTACTGTAGTCAAATGAGGGCCGGTCATTGTTCCTAAAGCTACTATTTCACAGCTCAGGCAATTCCTTTGGTTTTGAATTATCTCCCCTTCTTTTCTATTTATTGGAATGGAAATTCTAACAATCATTTAAGGTTCAGTTCCAGCCCTCTCTCCCTCATTTCTCAGTAAGAATCTCTACTACTTCTGCAAATTTCTATATTTCCTCCTCATTGTCTCTTTTATACCACTTATTTTATTCTGACTAGTTGTTTATATATATTTACCTTCCTCAATAGATTATAAACTTGCTTGTACAATTTATTTCTCTTTTATTCCCCGTGATCAAAATCAGTTTATTGCAGGTGTTTAATAAACACTTGTTGAGTGAATAAATAGCTATATTTATATAATCATTTTTTCTTATTTATTATAGGTTCTTTTTTTGCAAGTAATATGGACTAGAAGATATTACATTCTTATAATTCTTATTTCGGGGATGCTTGTTGGGCAAAATTCAGTGAACTTAGTGACAAGGGCAAGTCATTCTTTAATGTAGAGATATTTCTTTGATATAAGGCTGTCTAAGCCAGGCTTTCTGAGCCTGTTCTTGTCTCTAATCCATCTAATGAGCACCTGGCATCTCATCTTATTCTCTGTCAGGTCCAGCCCACCCAGCATCATCAGTCAAGCTATCCTAGTACTTTTTTAAAATAAATACTAAATAGCCTAGTATTTGGAATAAAACCCCAAACAACATTATAGAACAAGAAAAGAAATGAACTTAGGTCTGACTGAACCTTCTTGTAAGCTGATTATAGAAAAAACACCTTGCTCTTAGGTACTATATCTTTCATGTACTTCGGAAGGGGAGAGTGAAAGGCACTATTTAGGCAAGGAAAATAGATTCTACTATGAAAAAGGAGATAAGTGAAGTAGTTCAGTTCCATTATCCCTTAAATACTTTAACAAACTAATAACTTATTTGTAATTTTATGTTAAAATCCCAGTTAAAACACTTAAGAAAGTAATAATCACTGAAATCCAAAGGAGATTTACTATCTTGACAAAATTAATTTATATCTTAAAGGATAGGTTCTTAAGATCTTTATTAATAACCCCAAACATATGTTAATTATATCTACCAGGAATACTGTTAATTTTCCCCCTTAAATTCTGTGTAGATATAAATAAAATCTTTATTTTATCCCAATAGAAAAATTTCAGGTTGTGAGAGAAAAATATCTACTGTCTGTGTGTATGTATATGCCAGAAATTTCTTACAGATTTTCATTGTCAGTCAGTCAACAGGAGGAACTATTTGTTGGAGGGATTGTTTGAGAAAAACATAAAATTAGGAGGTTATTTACAAACAGATGTGGTATTTCTAAACCATATCTGTACGTTAACCAACATTGCTTGCTGAAGCTATTTTGTAGTCTGGAATTGTGCATAGTAGTATTCAGAAGCAAACTGGAAGTTTAATCCTGCTAACCTACCAATACACTGCGGTAGAACTTAAACCCTCGGCCTTGCTGGTGATTTTCACCTTTTTTGAGATTATGAACCTCTTTGAAAATCTGTTACAGTATATGGACCTCTCCTCTCAAAAATGTATTATGCACACATAAATAATTTTGCATTCCCTTTGAACATTTCTGAAAAAATATACAAGAAACTCCAGTGATTGCCTGAAGAGAGAGGAACTGGAGGACAAGAGTGGGAAGGAAGACTTTTTTATATTTTCTTTTATACTGTTTTTAAACCAGGTATATATCTTACATATATATATATATATATATAATTTTTTTTTTTTTTTGCGGTATGCGGGCCTCTCACTGTTGTGGCCTCTCCCGTTGTGGAGCACAGGCTCCAGACGTGCAGGCTCAGCAGCCATGGCTCACGGGCCCAGCTGCTCCGCGGCATGTGGGATCTTCCCGGACCGGGGCACGAACCCGCGTCCCCTGCATCGGCAGGCGGACTCTCAACCACTGCGCCACCAGGGAAGCCCTATATATATATTTTTAATGTGTTTTCTTAAGTCACAATGTTAAAAATTTTTGTACACAATTTTGGGTTCTGTAATTCTTTCCCCCTACAATCAATTCCTCAATTTTAAAATCTTCTTAAACTTTTGTAAACAATGTGTAGTAGGAATAATTTTTTAAAGCATTCAGTTTAAGGATTTTTTTTTTTCAAAGTTAGGCTGTAAAGGTAACTGTGCTCCAGTATGTTGCTTACTGTGAAGGAAAGAACTATATTCTATTTCAATTCATATGATATCTTGCTTGATTCCTTTAGGAAAGCCTGTATGAATGTGTGGTGATAGAGGGGCTTTCTTCTAAGGGAAAATTGCCATACATACAACTGACAGAGATCTTAGAATTAGTTTAGTCTAGTGTTTCTTAAATTTGGAGATTCTAATTCTGTAGATCTGGGACTGGAGCCAGAATCTGTATTTCTGACAAGCTTCTTATGTGATTCTGAAGGGTTAGGAGATGTAGGAATTAGTAATTTAGTACACACTATTACGCTTTACTGACTGCAAAAACTAGTTGCTAGGATTCATACTACTGACTTAGTTAACATCTGTGTGAATTTAAGTAAGCCCCATTCGCCTTTTAAGGGGCTTGGAAAAGAGGAAAGTAAAAAGCCAAAGGGAGTGACAAGGTCATCCCTTTGCACTCTTGATAGCTATTTCTGAGGTGTGCTGGGCCCCTGGAGATTACAGATCAGAGGTTGTTTTATGTCAAAACTGGCCCAAAGTCTTAAAGCTTATGGAAAAACTCCAAAGGTAAATATGGGGTGCTTTAGAAATGAGGCTCTACTTACATTTAGGGAGAATGGAAAGCAGGATTGGATTAAATAGTACTTGTTGAGGTTATGGATTAGTGATTATTTTCTTTAAAAAATGTTTTAGGATGATTTCAGTCTTTAGCATTTAAGTTTAGCTGTTTCAACAAAACATACTATTTTTATTAAAAACAAAAATTTTTGAAAAAAGGAAGTGATATGTGGAAGAGCATGACCTAGAAAACTTAAAGGTCATCTGGGCCGACCATCTTTTCCGGTTGCCCGCCTTAGAGAAACCTGGTTATTTGGATCATGTGGCATAAGTAAGCCACCATTGCCCTTTTAATGACCACATATAATATTATAGGCAGAGTACCTAGGAGGAAATAACTGCTTCATGAGTACTAGACCTGTACACCTGAAAGACTTCCTTGAAAATCTTAAGCCCTTTGTTCCTCAAAGGAAAAAAAAATGCCAAAGCAAAATCCATGAACCAGAAAACCCAAACTACTCACCATGCTCAAGCACAGGGTTTAAAATAGCAAAAGGAAGTAAAGCCCATCTCTGTGACATCAAGTGCTATTTTGGTATACGGCAAAATAGTTGAATTATAAGTCCCTCAAAGTTAAAATATTAAACAGACCCTTAGCTATAAGATGTGTTGCCAGGCATCTGTATGGAATATAACCATGTAATCAGAGTGTATTGTACTTCTCCACACAAAGAGAACCAAAGCTACTGCTTCTAAAGATTAGGAAACTTTCATTAGACTGACAGAAGACAGTACAGAGGAAATGGCTTGGGGGTGGAGGAGATGTATGAGAGAGGATGAAAGGAACAGCATTCATGCTATCCAAATTAGAGCCAGGATGTTTATGCTCAAATCTTGTCTTGGCTCTGTGTTGAGGGGACTGAATAATGGGGACATGGGAAAGTGTATCTCTGAGATCCCTAAATTAGGCACGAAATACACCAAATTCTTCTTATAAACGCTTCTTATTTGCAGCAGTCTCTGCACATTTCTGAATATATATTGTGATTAAAATCCAAACCCAGCTAATGCTAATTATTCCTTCCTCTCTTTTTGTTGCTGGTATCCTTTCTAAAGATGTTATTTCATTCTGTTTACAAGTCACATGCCTCTACTGAATTGTAACCTTATGAGGAGTGTTTTTATTTATCTTTCATTTATTCAAATAGCATATATTTATTGTGTACCTCTTCATGCTGGGCACTGTGTTAGGCACATAGGCTACAGTTTTTAGCAAGATAGGCCTAGTCCGTGTCCTCATAGAGCTTATACCTCCCTTAGCACCTTATACATAGTTGGCTTTTTTTGTCAAGTGATGTGGACATTAGGTTAATGCAAATCACTAAATTAATACCATTTAAAATAGCTTTAAAAACATTTCAGATGTCAGTGTCTCTAATAAATCTTTGGCTAGTATTAAGATGAACTAACACTGACATCAGTGGAGTTTAGACTCAAGACTATATTTAGAAAAGCTAAGGGATGTTACTTTTATTTCTGAAAGAGAATATCTAATTAAGGTTTTTCTTAGGAATTAAAAAAGTTTGATGCATAATTTGCAAAGCATTGGCAAACAAAAAGAACAACTATTTGTATGTCATTATTGCTCTCTTACTTTTCTTTAGCACGTGTAAGAGGCAGCAGCAGCAGTAGCTGCCAGAGATGAAAACCGTTACTATCCTGGGTCTGAAGAGAGAACATCTTGTTGCTTTCCAGTGACTTGGCTTTCTTTACAGGGGTCACGCACAAGAAGAACAAGACTTTAATAGAAGTTTTAATAGTTTTGGAAGTGGGAAACTTAAGTACCTCTGTACAGAGCTTGGGAGCTGCAGGTGGAATTTGCCTGGAGCATTGTTAAATTTTGTGGCTTGTGTTCCCTGAGGATTCTTCTACATGACTTCTCTTGTTGCTTGTGGATGGTAGAACCACCCTAATTTGAGATTGGAGAAGACTGGAGAAGGCTCAGTCCATCCAGATAGCCCAAGTCTCCTGAAGGGTTCAAGCATGTCAGTGAACTTTCTGAGTTTGGAGTAAAGCTTGTTTTGATTTCCCTAGTTTCAGGTTTTCTCCTGTGTTTACCAGTAGAGAAATGAAAATCTTGGGTTTTCCTTATGTAGAACCAATTCACTTTACCAAAGACTGACATATTTTTCACACATAGACAACTATGTAAGGCCTTCTGCTAGAAAGGCCAAACATATGCTCTGGCACCAATTTTATTGAGATAAAGCATTAATACTAGTAATTCATGTTAATATCCTTTTTTGGCAAAGGAACAATAGACTATCAGTTTGGTTCTTGCCACTTTTTCTGTTGGATCAAGAACAAGTTAAATTATCTTCAAGATGTATCAATATCTTAAACTCCCCATTTTTTTTCCCCCCATTATTTTTGACGCTTGCCCTGCAACTGAGTAAGTACTTCTTTAGGGTATGTGACAGTTGAATTGGCTTGGGCTTTGGAAACATGTCTTGGCCTTAGAGTCTGTTTATGGTCATTCTTTTTTTAAAAAAAACAAATTTTATTTATTTATTTAGTATATTTATTTATTTATTTATTTTTGGCAGTGCGGGCTTTCTCTAGCTGTGGCAAGTGGGGGTTACTCTTCGTTGTGGTACGCAGACTTCTCATTGCGGTGGCTTCTCTTGTTGAGGAGCACAGGGTCTAGGGTGCGCAGGCTTCAGTAGTTGTAGCACACAGATTCCGTAGTTGTGGCTCGCGGGCTCTAGAGCGCAGGCTCAGTAGTTGTGGTGCACGGGCTTAGTTGCTCTGCGGCATGTGGGATCTTCCCGAATCAGGTATGGTCATTCATATACGTTTGCTCCTACAAAATGTAACTAGGTTTGTGAAAGTCAATTTTGTGCATTTCAACATTAAGTTCTATTTATAGTGACTTATGGGATGAGAAATTGGGCTACATGGCTTCCTAACATCCCACCACGTATGTATCGGTTTCGATTTTAAGTGATTTGCATTATACTTTTTCAAGTGGATAGTCATACTGAGTTAACAATTTCTTTAAGAATTCCACTAATAAATCACAGATTCTCACTGCTAGTATTATATTGCTTTTTCTTTAATGACACCCTTTTCCAGTTTTTGGTTTTGCAAGCTAATGGAGTATTTAAAACAAATTCTCAGAATGCCCTTAGAACTTTCGGTTCAGACCAGACGCCTTGGAACCCTAGTGCTTTCAGAGTTCTTCCGCTACTCCTGCAATACCAAATGTAGCTTCTTTTAGCGTCTTTTTGGGTTTTGCAGGGCTCCCCTAGCCTAGGGCTGGGAGAGCGGAAAGAGCTCATCGGTTAGTTTGAAGGCAGGCGGGCTGTACAGGCAGCTTTTCCCAGACTCTCCCAGCTCCGGCTTTTCATGCATACCAGCAGAGCCGCTTTTTTCCTCCAGTGATTGAAACCATCTGGACTGCAGGGGGGGTCACGTGTGTATGAGAAAATGACATAAAGTTTCAGACCCCCTTGTGCTTTGCTCCAGACCCAGACAATTCTTGGTCGGATGGTCCGAGGTGAGGGCCGGTCCAGTTTGAGGACCAACTCCTCACCCTGCCCCCGAGCCCTGTCTTCCCATCCCCAGCGCCCTCCCTTCCCCCTTTGCGCACTCTCAGCGCGGTTTTCTTGTTCCCTCCAGAGCCTCCGAGCACACCCCCTCCGCCAGGCTCCAGCAGCCCACCCTTTCTGTCTCGGGTGGAGGCACACCTCCTCCACGCCCCCCTCCACTCAAATCTGTGCTCCCTCCCTTCCCTCTCCCTCCAGCCCGGCCGCAGCTCTGGGCGCGGATGCCCGCCCGACGACCGCCCTCTTTCCCGGAGCGGCTCCTCCTCCGGGCTGCGCGGCTGCAGTCAAGCCCCCATCCGTGCGAGCGCCCAGCCTGGCTGGGGAGCGCAGAGGTAAGTGCGTCCGGGCCGCCGCCCCGGCTTTCCCTGCCCGTCTTCTCGCTGGGAGGTTGCTTGCTTGTCCCAGTGCCCTTGCTCCAGGCCGGGTGGCGGGCAGGAGGGCCGCCGGTTCCGGCTCTGCCTCTGCCGCGCCCTGCCCTGCCGCTGCAGTCCTAGCCCTTTTCCCGCTATTCACCACTCCTCGCCCCGGAGGTGTTCCAGCTCTGGGAGTGTTTGCGTTCGGGGGCCTCTGAAGGCGCAGACGAGCTGGGCTGTTGGGGGCTGCCCTCCGGACGCTCGTGGCTAGCCCTACTTCCCGGCTCCGCTGGGGCGCGCAGTTAGGGGTGGGGAACATGGAGCCAAGGGTCTGGGGAAGTGCAGAGCTGTGGTGTGCGACGAGGAGCCCGAAGTCCGAGCGGTCCTGGGAGTGGACTCTGTGCGAGCCCCTGGACGCGCCCGGGCTGCTCTGCAGCTCTTACCTGGAGCTGTGGTAGTTTGTGTGCGGGCTCCTTCAAGAACACACACACACAACTCAAACAAAGGAAAATGAACTTCGCAGTCTATTACTTTGATTACCTTTCCTTTCTCACCCTTGTTCTGAAGTGCACTAAGTATTAAAAGTGTATTTTTAAGTGACCCAAGACTAAAGGACCACACTTCAGCCAACGTTTTATGCCACCTTATTAAAGAATTCAGTAGTTTGTAGAGTTCAAGAGACTGAACGTTTTCAAGTGTTTCTAAAGAGAGATTATTGCATTTTCCTGTGGTCTGTATGAGACTGCGGTTTATAATTATTTGAACCTGAGTAAAACAACTTAACTAAGTGAGAGAATTGGCCTTAATGCTGCCTTAGTCCAGCTCTTGCTTTTATCCCCATGCAGGTGTTTCTGCTGTTTGGACCACAGGGTCTTGGGAATGGTGAAGGGGTCATTATCCCATCTCCAGGGCTGTTTTGAGCTATCCCTTATGTGCACATACGTCAATTGGCCATCTTAGGACAGGCCACAAGGTTAAAACCCAAGTGACTATATTACTGTTTGTTTGTTTTTTTCTCCAAGTAATATTTTCAGAAAGTGAATCCCTTCACTGATGAGATTTTTCAGAAATAGGAGTTTCTAATGTATCAGAAATAGTCCAGGTTCCAGAAAGCTAATCAAAGGTAGAGACCAGATTGCTGTTAATCTGTCTCCCATGCTGAATTAAGGGCAGCACAAAGCAAGGGCTCAAAAAAACCTGTTGAATGCATGGAGTGAATTAAAGCATCTTGGACTCTGCCAGCTTGGCTGAGAGTCCCCCTGTGACTACATAGATTAAGGCTTCATTTTCATTTACCCAATAAATATTACCCTTGGAAAAACTCTCCAAGATACGGGTGAGATTTGGTCAAGTGTATGTGGGAAGTGGTATTATCCCCTAATTGGGCCAGAAGGGCAACCATTATTGGTAGACAACCCCAAGGCAACTGAATCTTCAAAGTATTTTTCATTGAACACTTAAATTGTTATTGGCTTGACAATTGATAAAAACTTTGCTCTTGGGTTGGTGGACTCATCGGGGAAAGAGGAGTGACACATAAGAGAACAATAAAAATTTTAGATCCATTGGCTTAGACTATAAGAACTATAGAAGCTCAGAGGAGAAAATGATTATGAGCCAGGGTAGTTTCATAGAAGAGAAAAGATTTCAATTAGGCATTGAAACAAAGCATGGTTCTGAAATTAGTGGAAAGTTGATGGGGAGAATTTTCAAGAGAAGAGAGAGTCGACCTTTTGGATTGGAGCTAGGGAAAGAAGTGATGCTTACTGAGCATCTACTCTGTGCCATATGCCATGTTCTCTCTTCCATCTTCTAGTGCTATGAAGTAGGTATTGCTGTTCTTGTTTTAAAGAGAGATGATCAAAAAGATAAGTAACCTGTTCAAGATCACACAAATAGTAAGAGGTAGAGCTGGAATTCCAGCTCCCTGAGGTCTGATTCTAAAGCTTGTGCTTCCCCAGCTGCCTTCCACAATGGCAATGGCAGGTTCAGTTGAAGCAGACTGGTCAGCTTGAATTCTGGCTCAGGAGCTGGAACTTTATCCTGTAACATTGTCTAGCTTTTAAAGATTTTTGAGAAAAGAAGTGATGGGCAATGTTTTTAGATTAATGTGACATCTGTGTACAGGAATGTGACACACTCATCTTAGGTAAAGTGCAAGATGTAGTTCTTAATTAGCGGGTTAAAGAAAGTGAGTGTAGTCAGGATATCTGGGTGTGTAAATTCCTGCCCCGTTTCCCATATCCTTCGATGGCTTTGTTCACTAGGTAAGAATGGGTTGCACAGACCACAGGGCTGCCAGGGATCAGAGAAGAGCTGGGTCCCAGCAGGTGAGCGTTGACATGGAATGTGTATGCGGAGCAGCACGACTGCCGGTTTGTCATTTATGTTCCCCATGTGTTTTTCAATGCTTTGGTTAAAATTTTTTTTTCTTTCCTGACTACCCTGGGATGTAGATCAATGTTGTAATTTGTTTAAAAGCCTTTCCTAAGTGGCAAAGTTGAGCTCCCAAACTAGGGCCTCTGCCCTAAAGATGTTTAAGTTGAGATGCCCTTTTCCCCCCAACGTTCTGTTGCTTCTTATAAATGCTGAATTTTTTTTTGCGGTACGCGGGCCTCTCACTGTTGTGGCTTCTCCCGTTGCGGAGCACAGGCTCCGGACGCACAGGCTCAGCGGCCATGGCTCACGGGCCCAGCCACTCCGCGGCATGTGGGATCTTCCCGGGCTGGGGCACAAACCCGTGTCCCCTGCATCGGCAGGCGGACTCTCAACCATTGCGCCACCAGGGAAGCCCATAAATGCTGAATTTTAAAACTTGGCACTAGCAAGGTAAAAATGAATTGAGATTACCTTTCTTATTAATAAAACCAATTAGGAGAAAATGTACATTTATTTCACTTTTTGTTATGGAGGAGCAATAGGATGCCTTGGCGTAGTTACTGTGTGGGAATTTAGAAGGGATAGGAAAGCCAGGATTTAGGGATGTGCAAAGCTCTTTCTACCTGGCCACATTTCTTACCAGTTAATTGTGTTATTCATGTGTACAGCTAGGGAGCTTACAGGGCCATTGACTATCCAAGTTTATAGGCAGGCCCTTTGATTCTCTGCAGATAATGGGCTCAGGAAGGGCAGCAGTGGGTGGAGCCATTTTGTTGGAATTGTCTCCCACTTTGAATGAATACAATCTAGATTTCTTGCTCTTCCTTGTGCAACCTCTAGGCCTTTTCCTCCTCTGAATGTGTCAGTGCTCTGAAGACTTGGTTCTTAGGCCAAGGAATATCAGGTAACAGGAGGCTGCACAAAAAAGGGCAGCTGACGGAAAAATCAAGTTTGTCAACTAAAGAAGTTTTAACTAATGTTAGAGTCAACCATGTTTTTTTGTAAAATAAAAAACTGCAGGGCTTCCTTGGCCGCGCAGTGGTTGAGAGTCCGCCTGCCGATGCAGAGGACACGGGTTCGTGCCCCGGTCCGGGAAGATCCCACATGCCGCGGAGCGGCTGGGCCCGTGAGCCATGGCCGCCGAGCCTGCGCGTCCGGAGCCTGTGCTCTGCAACGGGAGAGGCCACAGCAGTGAGAGGCCCGCGTACCGCAGGAAAAAAAAAAAAACAAAAAAACCTGCAAAACCAAAATTTGATCTCAGTTCTCCAAATCCATTTTTACCTTTAGGAGCCTCTAACCGGAGAGCTTGCCCTATTGAATGAGGCTTTGGTGTGTAAAATTCTCACCAGCACCTCTAAATGTGTCAGGACATGACTCAGTTTGGGTTTTGGACCTCTGAGGAATGTGACCTCTTGGTGTAGGGGATTTAGAGTCCAAAGATATGGGTTAAGGTTCCAGCTTTGCCATTTATTTAGAAGTGTCTGGAATTCGATGTTGGAGGGATTTCTTAGCTCAGTTTATCTATTTCTTCTAGATCAGGGTAGTCTCCCAGGATGAACTGTAGTTCATGCCCTGATAAATCCCTTGGTTCCTTCTCCCATTTTGTATCTTGTATCACCTGAAAGCCATTTTGTTTTATCTGTGGCCTGTGGTTATAGATGAGAAAGGAAAACCATCTAGGATTCTCTCCAGAGAATGGCAGATCTCATTGTTAGTTACTGGTGATCTTTTGGTATGGATTTCTGTGAGAATGCTCTTGAGGTTAGTTTTGGGAGTTGAGGTCTCAGAAGGGAGACTTCGGCAGTGCTCTTGTTTAAATGTCAGAGATGTTTGGTTGCATTTGTGGCTCATTGCTTACACAGTTGTTAATGTTTTTATATTTCGTAAGCATCTGTCATTTTTATAATTTATTAAAGGAATGATTTAGATTTTCTAAGATAGCTAAAAGCTTAGAAAAATAAGACTAGAATATCCTTTTGATACTCAGATGTAATCTCGTAGTGTAGTAGAACCACTTGACTATTTTAACCCACTCCATCTCCAAATATCCTTAAATTTTTCTCAAGAGATTTGCTCTCTCTCAAGAGACTTCACAACCTCTCCAGGAAATGTTTTCTGAGCTTTCCAGACTGATGATCACAGATTATCTCCTTGTCGTTAGCCTGAGTTTTCTTTTAGTGTTTCTTACTTTTACTGTTTTCCCATCCCTCTTCAATGCATAGTTGTTCGCAGAGTGGACAAACTGTCTTTCCTGGACCCTAACGTCAGCTACCAAAAGTGCAGATTGTTCCTTCTGTACCCATCCTTCCCTTCCCTTTCTCTGGCTAAACAAGCTGAGCTTTCTCCGTTTAAGTCTTGCTTTTTAGACCGATGATTATACTTGTTGTTTTGTGTGTTGTTTTATGCAGGAAGTCAATATCAGATATGTTGGCAATTAGAGCTTTCAGATTGAAGGGAGCCTTTTGGAAATAAAATGTGCTTTTTTTCTCCCCTATCAGCATGAGTAATTGTGGAACATATGTAAACTCGGGAGATGATCTTTTTAAAAAAAATTATCACCAAAAGAATTTTGCCCAAGTCCTTTAAGGACTTAAAAAGAATCCAGCCTTTGCAAGATTGCACTAAAAGTACCAGACTAACCCAATTAAGGCCTTTCTAGAAGTGTGGGAATCATTTGTTCAAACTGGAATTTAGGACCCCCAAGCAAATATGATAGAAATAATCTGCTTAACCCTTTATTAATAGCATAAGAAAGAAAACCCTTTTTAATGGACCTCTTGTGATAAAGGGCCATAGTGATTAGAACATGCTGAGAGTCCTGATTGTCAGTGTTCTGGAAACTGCTTTGAGTGGACAAGTGTCAATGTTGGTGGCTTTTTGTCTTTCTTTGACATGAAGTTGGGATCTTGGTGTTAATTTAGCTAAAGACAAGTTTGAATATAGATATTTGTAGGTTTTTTTCCCCCTTCTCCCTACTCTTCCCTTTCTCGAAGGCTAGATTGGAGTAGATATAGCCTCTAGTGAAGGAGTCAGTGTCTTGGGACATTTTGTCAGACACTGGTCTTCAAGGGAGCACTCTGTATTGCTACCATTTGTACACTCTGGTGTTCAACTAATGTTATTGAATATCTGCTATGGACAAAGCACTGGCTAGTGCTTTCAAGCATCTGTTTGTTCTCTTATTGCTTTTCTTCAGTGAACATGCTTAATATTAGGTGTTTGATGAATTGATTAGTGGGTAGAGTTAAGAAGTCAGATGGGAAGTAATTTTTGGATACCCCCGATTGGATTACTGCTATGGGGAAGTGGCTGTTTGTACATCACTCTGGCTTCTGCTCTAGATGCTGAGATGACCCCTGATAAAGAGGCTCAGCATGTGGGCATGTATTTTCTAGTGAGTGAACGGGTCGCCGTCAGTTATTTTTGCTATTAGTCATGTTAGGTTACGTATACTGTTGCCGGGAACTCCACTTAGTGTAATATCTCCTGCATTAGAAAGTGCCCAGTGCGTTAGTAGTAAGGATTGCCTGGAGAAGTTTTTCCTGAAAGTCTGGCCTTGCCACTTGAGCCAGGGATGGATTCTAGGTGCTTAGAACCGAGGGGCTTCTACACAAACCAGAGTGATCCTAACACTGGGATCCAAAGGGAATGGAAGTTCTCCTGAAATTTTGTACTGCTATGGGAGGGGAATCAAAGCTTTTGCTTCTCAGTGGACATTAGATTCTATACACAGAGACCTAGGGATGAAGAAAACCAGCTTACAAATGAATATTTAGTGCTGTATAGGGTTAGGAAGAGCATGGAAAAATGGGATTTAAGGTCAGAGTGTTCATTTGAGTCCTTAATGTACAATTAATCAGAGATAACAGCAGTGAGGGTTTTGTTTTGCTGTTTTTTTCCCTCCACATCTGTGTTTTGACAGGTCACTGCCTTGAATTAGAATAGAATTTAGTACCAAAGTGTTTATACGGAAAGTGATAGCAGAGTCATGGGAGATGGGCAGAGGACACTTTGTATCTTATTTCAGATGGACCATTTTTAAAACCCCCATAAGTAGCTCAGTGGTCCAAATTAGTTAGAAATAGCTTTGCTGAAAGGTATTGGTAAAATAACATTTAGCAGCCTTTTGTCTGTTCCAGGTTTAGATATGAGTGAGAAAGCCAATTTGGAAGCAGTTTCATGTGCTCAGCTCTGCCCACATTCAAATCGCCGACATAGTTCCCATATCCTTGTCACTATTACTGGGCCCTGGGGGCCCAGGGGCAGATCTCAGGATCTGAGGCGCAGATGTGGTTGAAGCCACATCAAGAGTTGGTCCTGGTGGGTCAGCATTATTTTCTGTGGTTATCACCAGCGCTGGGGGCGTGGGGAGGAAGGTGGGTGGGACAATGAAGAGAAACAGAAGGCAGGGCTTCCCTGGTGGCGCAGTGGTTGAGAGTCCGCCTGCCTTTGCAGGGGACGTGGGTTCGTGCCCCGGTACGGGAGGATCCCTCATGCCGCGGAGTAGCTGGGCCCGTGAGCCATGGCCGCTGGGTCTGCGCTCCGCAATGGGAGAGGCCACAGCAATGAGAGGCCCGCGTACCACAAAAAAAAAACAAACAAAAAAAACCCAGAAGGGCATATAGTTCTGTGGAAATTGTCTTTCCACAGAAAGAAATAAACTCTATAAAGAAATAAACTCTTAGAACTTCTTTTCCCCCCTCATTGACTTTTACCATTCTGTTGGAAACTCGTATCACTTGAGGTCATTTTATAAATACTCAGAGTCACTAGCCAGAGGCATTGTGACACCTGTGCATTGGTGGAAGGAGCCCTCCTAGATGATTCTCTGGATGTGTATTTGGCTTCTGCCCATTTTCTTTCCCTCTTTTCACCTAAGTTTTGATGCTGTTGTTTTTTTAAGGAATAATTTGGCTTCAGTGTCCAGAATTCTTTAGGGCTATGGGGACTGGGGGCCAGGGGCCTGAGTGTGACATGTTGCCAGATAGGAGAGACTTTTACACCTAGGCAAATCTCCAGGAAAGAGGAGACAGAAAAGTTTATACACAAAGCATAAGGATTGGGAGTCAGAAGGGAAAATGGCGTGGCAGGTGCTTTGGCCATTGTGACTATCTCTAGCAAGATGGGCCTGATGGTTGGATGATGGTGTGATACTAAAGATATCTTATAATCCACATCATTCCTTGAAGAAGATGAAGAAGTTTTCTTCCTTAAGAGAAAAATATAATAATATATTGACTTAAAAATTTTTAACTTACGTGATGTGTCCACAAGTGTCTGACTCTGTGCCAAGCATGGTAGTGGGTATACAAGTATGTGATAAAAACAAAAAAAAACAACCCTGAACTTAGAAAATATAATTGTCGCCTAAAGAACTCTATAAAGTATTAAGTTATCAAGTTTTAAATTGTGAGTTACATACAGGGCCTTTGGGGCCCCAGACAAGGCTTAGGACATTGCAGGTTTATGGAAAAGCCTTGGGTTGAATGGAGGCCTTTGGAGATGTTGGAGTGCCCCAGGGCTCAGGCTCCAGCCCCCTTTTCTTCTCTATCTGCACTTTTCTTAGGTGATCCCATGGCTTTAAAGTACTAGCGTTCATGGAATGTTTACTTTGTGCCAGACTCTGTTCTAGGGGCTTTACATGCATTAGTTTAAT
This sequence comes from Neophocaena asiaeorientalis asiaeorientalis, assembly GCF_003031525.2. Classification (NCBI taxonomy): domain Eukaryota; kingdom Metazoa; phylum Chordata; class Mammalia; order Artiodactyla; family Phocoenidae; genus Neophocaena; species Neophocaena asiaeorientalis. Next base: position 5,659,412 of record NW_020174438.1, read on the forward strand.
CTTCGGACAACTTGGTGATGTAGGTACTATTACCCTCACTTAAAGATGTGGAAACTGAGGTCAGAGAAATGAACTTTTTTGAGATCACACAGTTCATAAACTGGAGAGTCAAGACGTGAACTTAGTTGGAGACTGGATGCCAAGCCCTTAACTGGTTCTGTTTAGCCTTCTAACTGGTCCTGAACTCCTCTACCCCTGTCCCTTCTTCCCATGGCAACCTAAGTATTATGTTCGTCCCCTTCTTTAGCCCTTATAAGGAATCCTGCCCATCACACTCAGAAATAGAATTCACATTTACTACCAAGTCCTTATGTGCTCTAACTCCTAGCCCTCCCACCAGCTCTTCGCCTTCCCCCATCTCTTCTGTCTCAGAGCCTTGGCCCTGCACCTGGGATGCGCTTCTTGAATATTGCTCATCTGCACCCTCACTTCATTCAAGTGTCGGCTCAAATGCACCTCCTCGGGGAGGCTTTCCCTGACCATCCGATGTAAACTACTCTCAGTCAATCTTTAATGCTTGCTTTGTTTTTCTTCCTAAAATTACATTACATATTTGCGTGTTTTTCCTGTCTGCTTTTACAAAAATAAACAAACGCCATGAGGTTAGGGAGTTGGTCCATCTGTTTCCTGGTATCTTTACTTTTTAGAACAGGACATGGAAAGTTTTCCTTAAATATTTGTTAAATGAATAAATGGTGTCATATGCATTTTGTGTTCATGTTTAACATTACTTGGATAAAAAATAGTGGAGAGGAAAGGGATATACAGGTGATACATACAGGTCTGGGTCTTACTTGGCTTTATGTTTATTACCAAGGCTTTGCCATAATATCTGGCCAAGAAAATGCTCAGAAAATCTTAGTTGAATGAATACATTGTTTGATTTATTTTGAATTCCAGACATAGGAGTTCAGAGAAGAGAGAGTATTGTGGACTGGAGTGCTTAGAGAAAATTCACAGAGGACTTGCAGACTTTGAAGGAGAGATGGATTTAGTTGGTCATATAGGAATCATAGAGTAGTTTTAAAAAATTAATTAATTAATTTCTGGCTGTGTTGGGTCTTCATTGTTGCATGCGGTCTTCCTCTAGTTGCGGTGAACGGGGGCTACTCTTCGTTGCGGTGTGCGGGCCTCTCATTGCGGTGACTTCTCTTTGTTGCAGAGCACGGGCTCTAGGTGCGTGGGCTTCAGTAGTTGTGGCACGTGGGCTTCAGAAGTTGTAGCTCGTGGGCTCTAGAGCACAGGCTCAGTAGTTGTGGCGCATGGGCTTAGTTGCTCCGGGGCATGTGGGATCATCCTGGACCAGGGCTTGAACCCATGTCCCCTGCGTTGGCAGGCAGATTCTTAACCACTGTGCCACCAGGGAAGTACCATAGTGTAATTTTTTTAACCTGGGAGGATTATTAAGATGATCTGGCTCAATCTTCCTATTTATAGACAGGGAAACTGAGCCCAGAGATGTGAAGGACTTATCCAAAGGTACACAACTAGTGTATGTCAGAAATGTCTCTGGAATCCAGGTATTAAGTTTCCTAGGTCAACTCTCTTTCCTCTATACAGTGATGTTGGCTTGTGTGGGATAGAAATTGCCATGGAAATTAGGCCATCCTAACTGAATCAGAAGGTTTATACAAGAGGTACATGGGAGATATGGGAAGCTGAATAAAGTAAAGACCAGATCCTGGAGGATCTTGAATGTTATCGTGAAGACTTTAAATTCAGAATGACAGGGAGGCATGTGAAAATGCTTTAAGTCTTGCCCTGTCTTTTTTCTCCAATGAAGGTGACATAATTGGTAGTATAGAAAATGGATTGGAATTGAGGAAGAAAAGTGGAGCCTTGAGGAGTTAGGAGGCCCTTGTAACGATCCAGGTATTAGTGTAGTTAGGGGCCTAGTAGCATTTCAGTTTTTTTTCTTGTTTTTGGAAATTCGTGGTTTTTGAAGATGACATGTAATCCTTTGGTAAGATGTGTGTACCTAGGTTTTTAAGAGAGTTTGGGAGTAAAAAGCCTGGAGAACTGGTATTTTACCTTAATTCTGTACATGGTTGTAAATGACATTTTAGTATCTAAATGATAATTCCTCTTAAAGAAGCCAAGCCAGGTTAGCAAAGTAGGGATAGAAGATAACACTATACCAGTGTGAAAACAGTGATGGAGGGGATGGGGAAGGGCAGGAGGAACAGACGGACAATGAATGGGAGCAGCTTCTAAGAGAGGGCCTGGGCCTCTCTGTCAGAGGAGCTGTGCTGTGTCTGGGGAGTCAGGCCTCCAGGGACCCCAGCTTTGCACTGTTTTCTTAGGACTCAGGAGGCTGATGAAAGTTAAGACCTGCATCCTGGGCCCACAAATGCTTTGGGTGGATGGGTTGCAATAAAGCCCAGGCCCATACATGTAGTCCACATAAATTTTCAACCAGAGCTGATGAGAACAGATTGATACAGTCCTTACCAGGCCAGTGAATTGGCACAGGGTATGATATTTTATTTATTTATTTATTTATTTATGGCATCAAAAAATCTGAGAGGTTTTTTTTATTTTAATTTTTTATGTTGTAACAAGATTTTGGACCAGAAAGGAACATTCCTTTTTAGACATTTTCAAAGAAAAGAGTTAATACAAATTCTTCTAAGGGAGGTATTATAAAATTAACTGTAGTTTCAGTGAGCATTTATTATTAGTTGAGGAATGACAGACTTTTCCAGCAAGTCAGGTTTATTCACATATGAATCACAGATGTTTGTATTTCAAAGTGTCAGTGGGTAAATTATTTTCTGAGCATTATAAAAAGCAATTCATTAACATTAGATGAAGATACGAGGTTATTACTGATTGTAACAGTGTTGAGCCAGGCTGAAAAGCTTGCTCAGGTTTTGCATGCCTCTATCCATCCTACCGAGCGTCTGAGCACTGATTTCATATTAGGCACCGTGTTAAGTGCTTTGGGGAATTCAGAGATGAAGGAGATTACAATCCCTTTATATTTCAGAGCCAATCTTTCTAGCTGTATCTCCTGCCACTTCTGATAATGTCTACACCTGAACCACAGCACACTCACTGCACACTGTTTTCCAGTCATAGCTACAAGTTTTGGCTCAGGTATTCTTTCTTTGAGAATGCCTTTCCTTTCCTTTTTTGCCTAGCAAAAAGCTTTCAGGGTGTGATACTTTAAAAGTTTTTTCCATCCTCAGGAATCTTTTTCCATCTCTAAGGAAAAACTTTAAAAGTCAGCAAGAAGTGAGAACACAGACCTTCAAATAATATCTCATACTGGATCTGAGAGTTTGGGTTGCAGAAAAAAATCCTAGGGTATTCAGCATTCAACAGATACTTGTTGAGCAGGGCCTATTAAACACCAGATACTGTGCTGAACATTGGAGCTTTAATCTTTTGATCATATTGCATCAAATGTTATTAATATAGAATATTAACATTTGGTTCTATTTTGCATTAAGGTCTTTAAGCCCCCAAGGTTATATGGCTCAGTCCGTAAGATCTCAGTTAGTTCAGACTGTTCACTTATGCTTGCATTCATTTGTTGGATGTGTACTGTGTAACAGCCAATATGCTGAATGCTGAGACAGTTTTGAAGAAAAGTAAGAATTGGTGAGGGTCCTCAACTGGTTGACTGGAATTTGCCAGGTAGATCTGGTAGCTTCCAGTTTGCTGGGATTCCTGGCCAAGAGGGGAGTGTTGTCAGCAGTACTGTACCTCCTTCATTTGTTCTACCCACACTGGGCACTCCCCTCTCTCCCTTACCTCTGTCCCTGGCCCTGTCTTTAAATTTAAGAGAAATGAAAATTAGCTTCTTTGCATTAAGTTTGGGAAATTCCATTAAGGGCAGCACTTCCTGATGAAACCTGTAAGTTTGCAGTCTTTCCAGGAGAATTTCTTTTGCCCATGTGATCCCTAAGAAGAGCCTTTTCCACGGGAACTTTTTTCCTTCCTCTGAAAGTTGCTTTGCCTGTGTTGTAGACACTGGGCATGCAGAGTTTGGTATTTCTCTGACCCTTCACTTCTGCCTGCTTCATTGGCTCTTTGGGGTTGCTGAGAGGGGCATGGTGTCTTGTTTTCGTAGAATGAATGACACAAATGAGAGGGAGGCAATCATGCTAAATTTTCCCATCGTTTCGAAAAAGCAGCTGCTCAGAACAAAAGAAGACAGTTGCAAAAGAGGAGTGTTTTATTGAATCTTTGGATTGCCATCTGGAGTGAGGTTGTTTTCTCTTCCTTTGCTTGGCATCTGGAGCTAGCTTGTGTACTGTCTGAGGTTTGCTCTGCTTTCTTCGTGTCTGTGGGCTTCTTTAATAGAGAACTACAAAATATAAAATTATCTTTATCTTCAACTTTAAATTGGTTCTTTTAAAAATATAATATGTGGGACTTCCCTGGTGGTCCAGTGGATAAGACTCAGTGCTCCCAATGCAGGGGGCCCAGGTTTGATCTCTGGTAAGGGAACTAGATCCCACGTGCCACAACTAAGAGCCTGCATGCTGCAAGTGAAAGATTACGCATGCCGCAACTAAAGATCCTGCATGCCGCACTGAAGGTCCTGCACACCACAAGTAAAACCCAGAGCAGCCAAATAAATAAATGAGTAAATAAATATTAAAAAAAGTATATATATACACACATATATATAAATATGTGTATTGTAGTAAATTATAAAAAAAATTAAAACCTTCACTTTCCCAACACCCAGAGATCACCACTGTTAACATCTTTGTGCACCCTCTTCTAGAACTTTCTCTAAGCATATCTATGTACATATTTGTATTCTTTGTTTTTCACCAAAGCAAGATCACACTATACATACTGTATTTCATTCTATCTTATTTTTAAATTATTTCCACTTTTCCTGTTCAGTGAATTTATATTTTAACTAATTCCCAGGCCATGTTTCAGATTTCCCCATTGATCCTCAAGCATCCTGTCATTTTTTCCGTACCAACATTGAACCTATAACCACATGCTATATCTGGTTGTTATGTCCCTTAAACTTCTTTTATTCTAACCCAGTCAGTCCCTTTTGTATGATATTATCTTGTTGAAGAATTATCCTTGGGCTTCCCTGGTGGCGCAGTGGTTGAGAGTCTGCCTGCCGATGCAGGGGACGTGGGTTCGTGCCCCGGTCTGGGAAGATCCCACATGCCGCGGAGCGGCTGGGCCCGTGAGCCATGGCCGCTGAGCCTGCACGTTTGCAGCCTGTGCTCCGCAACGGGAGAGGCCACAACAGTGAGAGGCCCATGTACCGCAGAAAAAAAAAAGAATTATCCTTAATAGACTCCTTTGACTGAGTGCTGACTCTGAGACCTCTGTATCACTAAGAGTTTTACAAATGTCATCTCATTTAACCCTTGTGACAACAATAAGAAGCATGTTATTCTGTATTTTTGCATACTGTCTTCCTGTGAGATCTCAGCTATCCCCAGGGATTCAACTATTTCCTTTGTGTGAGAGACTATATCACCTATATCTCAGTGGTCACCTTAAGAGCCTGAACTCTTGAGCCAGATGGCCTAGGTTCAAATCCTTTTTCCACCACTTATATCTGGTCCTGGACAAGTCATTTAACCTCTCTGTGCCTCAGTTTCCTCATCCGTAAAATGGGGTAATAATAGTGGGTACCTCATAAGGTTTTTGTGAGGTTAAAAATGAATTAATATAATATAGGTAAAGTACTCAGAACTACCTGGCATGTAGTTAGTGTATATAATTATTGCTATTGGACAGCTGGATGATCCACAAGCACCTCACACTGTCCGATTCAATACTTATCTGTGGAAAGCTGCTCTTTTTTCTCCTGTATTCACCAGCTCCTTTACAGACTAATCTCTGACTTTTCCTTCTCTCTCAGTAATCACACTCATAAAGTCTTGTCACGCCATTTCTCAAAAGTCCTCCTTGCTCTCTTGCTGCCTCTAACCCATTTAAAGTCTTAACCATCTTCTTCCTGGAATGCAGCTTTAATGTCTCAGAATGCCTGCCCCTGGATTTTCTTAAGTCAATCTCCCAGGCTGCTCCCAGAGTGAGCTTTCTAAAATACAAGTCACTTACCATACTTCCTTGCTAAAAACTTTCCTTTTTATGAGAAATAACATAGAGTAAAGGGCACAGATATTAAGCATGTAGCTTAATGGACTTTAACATTTGTGTTTGCCCATATAACTACCACTCAGATCAAGGACATTTTCAGTGCCCCAGAAGGTTGCTTTCTGTCTCTTCCCAGCGAGTATATGCATCCTTAGCCCTAACCACTCTTCTGTTACCATTTGTTTTGCCTTTTCTTGATCTTCATGTAAGTGAATCACAAAAGCTCTTTATTGAATCTTCTTTGACAGGATAATTCCAAACTTATTTAACATGACATTAAAAAATCTTTGTCATCTGGCTTTTACTTCAAGTCCTTCACACATGGCCTCCCCTTCCTGCTATGCTGAAATGGCCTGTGGTTTGCCAACACAGGCTCTTATTCCCTTTCATTTTTTGTGCTTGATATTCTCTTGGCCTTCTGACTTCATTCCCTGGCAAATTCATCCTTTAAAACTCAGCTCCAGACAGAATCCAGTGCAGAAAGCACTCTGGAGGCATGATTATTATAGGTAGTTACTTATTTACACGTCTTTCTCTCTATTCATCAATTTTAAGAGCCCATGGATGGGGCATTTCCCCCCCCTAATTAGTTTTATACAAATAATTCATATTCTTTCTTGAAAAATTAGAAAACAGAGACAAAAGAATCACCTACAGTTCTACTATACAGAGATGACCATTGCTTACATATATACCAAAATCTGTACCAACACTTTAAAACAAATAAATAAATAAATATGCACTCATAAAATACTACTTATCCACTTTAACCTATTATTTAAATTTAATTTTTTCCCTATTTTTTCTATTATAAAAACACTGTGATGAACATCCTGATGCCTGTATTTTAGTGCAGTTCCCTGATTTTTTTGGAGGATTCATTCAGAGGTAAAATGGATAGATGAAAGAGATGAACATTTTCAAGGGCTTTTGATGCATTTAGCCAAATCACCCTCCAGAAAGTCTTTAAGGTGTGTACACTTCTGCTAGGGTGAGTGAGTGTCTGTTTATAGCCATCCTTGCCAAGAATGAAAGAATGAAAAGAATGAAAGTAATATTTGCAAATCTGATAAGATAAAAATGGTATTGCATTGTTTAATTTGCATTTCTTTGATTGCTACTGAGGTTGAATATTTTCTCATATGTTTAATGCCATTTAATTGTATTTCTTTTGTGATTTACATGTTCATGATTTTTATATTTTATTTTTACTGATTTTACCAACTCTTAATATTAGGGATATTGACTCAACACACACACACATATATATATATATATATATATATATATTTATATATATATATATTTATATAAATTGACTTTATTGCTTTCCACATATAAACAATTAAAGTAACTTAATGTAGTGAAATATATTAATCTTTTAACAAAAATTTTTTACCTGTAGTGTCATTCTTAGATCTTCCCTCAGCAAGATTAAGTAAATATCCATTATATATTCTTCTACCTCTTTTATGGTATCATTTTTAAAATTTTAATATTTACTCAATCTGGAATTTATTCTGTTATAAAATAATAGTAATAGCTAATATTTTTGAGTGCATATTATACACCAGACACTAATGCCAGGCACATGCTTTACATGTAATGACTCATTTAATACATTCAACAAACCTGTGATATCGGCACTGTTATTTTCTCTGTTGGTATCACTGTGAAATTGACCTGTTTACTGTTGCCTGGCTAGTAAATGGCAAAGACAGAATTCAGGTTCAAGTATTTGAACCACAGAGCCCATGCTTTAACTACTCTGCTAACTTTATTTTTGCCAAGGAATTGTCCTAATGTTATTTGTTAAAGAATCCATTCTTTCCCCACTGTTTTGAAAATGCCAATTTTAATCATATAATAAATTCATATATATAACAAAAGTCTAGAAACACACCTAAGTGTGTTTCTAGACTTTTGTTCCATTGGGCTGTCTGTCTGTTATGGTGATAATGCCAAACTGTTTTAATTTGTGTAGCTTAAAGACTATATTCTCCTCACCTTTGCACCCCCAGTGCCTAGTAGTGACTGTCACCTTGTAGATGTTTAATGAATATTTGAAGAATGTTGTAATCCTTGGAGGTTCATGGATAGAATTCAGAGGGTCTGCAACTTGGGTAGAAAAATTACATCATCATTTTCACTGACCCCCGTACTGAAATTTAGTATTTCTTTTAATTATGAGTATAGGCAATAGAGCACAGTAGTAATAGTACTACCTGTGACTTTGTCACTGATAGAAATCATAGATATTTGCCTAGGTGAACCCTAGGTTAAGAACACTTACTTTACTGTGTTTCTTTCTTGAGGCCGTTTTATCACTGTGTATAACACCAAGGCAGAGCTTGATACTTAGTAGATGCCCAATAAATATGTTAATTAAAAAAACTTTAAATTTTCCCATATATTCTTATCCAGCATCAAATATTATCAACATTTTGCCAACTTTGTTTTATTTATTTAACTCTCTCATCATTTCTGGAATTTTGAGTTATTTTACCCAATAATATTTCAGAAAGCATATCTAACTGATAAGGACTTTAAAAGTATATAACCACCAGAGATATTGTTTGATATCACTTATATGTGGAATCTAAAAAAAAAATGATACAAATGAACTTATTTACAAAACGGAAACAGACTCACAGACTTAGAGTTAATGAATTTATGATTACCACAGGGGAAGGGTTAGCGGGGAGGGATAGTTAGGGAGGTTGGGATTGACATGGACGCACTGCTATATTTAAAATGGATAACCAGCAAGGACCTGCTGTACAGCACAGGGAACTCTGCCCAATATTCTGTAACAACCTAATTGGGAAAAGAATTTGAAAAAGAAAAAAAAAAATTTTGTGCAAGTTAAAAAAAAAAAAAAAAAAATATATAAAACCACTCTCATCACATTTAACAAAATTAGCAACAATTCCTTAATATCATCTATTACCCAGGCCACATTCAAATGTCCTCAGTTGTCTCAAAGATGTCTTTTACTTGAATTGGATGTTTGCATGGGGATCTACACAATGCCCACACTTTGCATTTGGTTGGTATGCCTCTTCTGTAAATGTCACTGACATTGTATAAATTACTTGTTAATTTATCTTCATGTTCTGATACTGCTTCTCCTCTTGTCCGTTGCTTCTTACTTTTTGTATATTTTTACTAATGACTTATTCTTGACCATTGTTATTTCCCTATTTAGCATTTTATTTATCTTTTTAATAAGAAATTGTTGATTGTGGCTATTTGATCTTATTTTTTAAACTTAAAACATTTAAGTCTCACTTAAAGTTGTTCTTTGATCTGTATTTTGGACTTGAGGTATGTGATGGGTATATTTCTTAATTTGTTTTCATTTTCTCAAGGCATCTTCTCATCTTGTTAAAAAATTTGAGGTGAAATACTTTCTCAGAGCTTTTTATACATATCTGGGCCTTAATTATATCCTCTGCAAAACTGGAAGAAAGTCAAATTTGGGTCTTCTCCATACGTAGAGTTTTTTCTTCTCTTCATACTTAAAAGGTATGAGAATGTCATACATAGTGTTAGTTCCTCATTGTTGATTTTGTTTAGGATTCTGTAATCTTATTTTCGGACCAAACTCTTTAATCACTTCTGGACAGTTTGCTTCTGTTAAAATTCTGATTACAGATTTGAGGTCATTTGTTCAAAGATTTCTGTTATTTGCAGGTGGTTCTCTGAGCTGCATCCCTTCTCATGATTGTCATTTTTTGCATTCTTTGAATCTATTTCTTTCATTAAAAATTTTTTCTGTATATTATATCTTTTTCTGATTAGCTTTTTCTGTAGCATCATTTCTATTTTTATTACATTCATCTATTCATTGATTTAGTATGGACCTTATGTTTTTACTATTTCTTTTGCAGCCTGTACTATTTATATAGTCAGTATGATAGTCTGTTTTATACCTCGAGAATCAATATCAGCCATTCTGTAAATTTGATTGATTGAGTGTTTACTGTGAGGAAGGCATCCAGTTAAAGGGATTGGCTTTGTTCTTCTTTTCTACCGTAAGGCTTTTTTTTTTTCTTTGACTCATATCTTTTTCCTATTTATTCATTTTTGTAAGTTTACTTGTTGATCCTCCTTTCATAGCTTCAGACTATTTTGTTTGTACTGTATTTACTGAGATTTGTGAGAAGTCCTTTTCAATATATCGAGATTTCATTTCAGGCTCATTATAAAGGTTAAGGAATTGAGCCATTTAAAATTTTGTGATGTTGAATTTAATTAATGGTCACTTAATTACAAACCCCTTATTTTGGAAAATGACTTTGTATAAGAGAAATGGAATTCTGAATTCCCATTTCATCTTTGTTAGGATTAACTTGAAGGAAGAGCCCTCCAGTGATAAGAGAAAGCTTTTGAAGGACACGGTTTGTACCTGAGAGACACACCGTTTGGTCCTGTTTCTGGAGCGCTGGCTGCTTGGTTCTACAGCCTCCAGGTCTGTGAATACAGTTGTACTCAAGATGTCCCCTTTCTCAGTCACTCTTCTCTCACTTTACAAAAAGAAGACATAGCATTTCTCATCCTGAATCTTGCCGTTTGTGTGCCGACTGTGTGAAAACTTCCCAGTTGGCTAGCAAAGGAGCAATTAAAAATACTTTTAGAGAGAGTGAGTGACTCTGAGTAACAAATCCTTTTCCAAATCAGATGGTTTTTAGTTTTTGCTTTCAACAAAATTGAAAGAATTGTCAGTTGGTAGATCATTAAAAATTTTTGATGATAGACCACTGTCTAATTTTGGCATTTAGCTCAGGAGTGCAAAGGTTGACTGATATTACTGTAAAAAAACTTCCTTCATTCCTGTCTAGTTATTTATGTAAACAGAGTTTCTTGGCACTTGCAACTATAAAAATGGAAAATTAATGTATTTGCAATACAGTTTTACTTTTTATATTTAATAATACAAATTTGTAATATGTTTTGATCAATTGTATATTAATAACAAAGGTAATGAAAGCCCAATCCAGAAGAAAAAAATTTTTTTAACGTTTAGAGCTTACTGTTATAGGAGAATTTAAAAATTTATATATATCAATTTATATGTAATACTTATAATGCAGAGAAGTATCATAGGCTTACCAGTAAAATATTTTCAAGCGTAAAATATTAGGGTAAAATTCTGAGGAGGAAGTAAAAATGATAAGTGTATATGGAAAAAAAAGAATGGCATAAAATTTCATGTTTTTTTTTAAATGAATGATGGTAGATTTCAAATCACTGTGGTATTTAGATTTCATTGGATTCATTTAAGAGAGTGACGTAATTTTATTTTAAAATGTCAATGTTTATTACGTGCCAGAAGGTATATCTCTACTACTATCTGTGATGCAAAAATGTAAATGTTGATTTAAATATATGGAAGGAGTACTTGTTTTGCAAAATTCACTTAGGGCATCTTTGAAAAATGAACATTTACAATAGAGTATGATAGCGAGGAAAGGGAAGAATAATAAGGAAAAGATGCAAAGGAAGCCCCAGGGTCAGAGAAAGCAGCTAGAAGCGGTGCTGCGGGGACTGAATCTTGAGGGACTCTTGGAGCTGGCTAGCATAATAGAGGTGGGAAGGCATTCCAGGAAGAGGGAACAGTTTATGCAAAAGGCTCAGAGGTATAAAAGAACATGAAAACTTTGGGGGAGATGGCAGGAGTGGCATGAACCAGATGGCGACTTAAAGCCAGCCCAGAAGTACACTTTGATGGCCCAAAAGGGAGATGCAGTGGGGTTGGAGGTATGGGGAGGGAGCTCTTGGCCAGGCATGAGGTAGTGAGGGCAAGAGAGATCCATTAATGGTGCTTCCTTCCCAGTGACTGTTTTCCTTATTGGTAATCTTCTGTTCCTTGTTTACATTTTGCTAGGGGAGTAAAATGAGGCCCACCCAGGGTTACTCCTCTTACAGGTTTTGTTACCTTAGTAGCAATGCGCAGACTGAGACTAGTGCTAGAGTCCAAGGGCTCTTACCCCCTTTGGCCACCTGCTTGGTTGAGGTCATCTGCTTGTCATTTAAAAGGGTGACTCTAATTTTGGAATTGAAATTTGAGATCTTTGGACCGATAAATACTTTTTTTTCTGATTTTTGAATTTGTTTACATGAAAAACTTTTACAAATTTCTGCAAATTAAATCAAGCTTAACATTTACATTTACTAAATAACGCTTGTTATAAAGAATTCAACTGTGTAAAATTCTATGGTCCTGGAAAAGGTAGTATGTGAGGTCACTCTTCTGGCCCATCTCGTACTGGGAATTCTTTTGCTTTCCTGATGGAGAGGCTTCCATTAATAGGGATCAAAATAGGAGTACTATAACATGAGGCTGTATGTAGTCTTGAAAAAATTGATTATGGTTTTTTTGTTGCCTGTTTGGAACATTTGTTCAGCAAAGTACTAGAGACCTGATTCAGTATTTGCTCAGAGCAGATTGAAGGAACTCCAGAAGGGTTGATTCGATACTACACAGAAACATGAGGTGGTGAGCTGAGTGGATTTTCTACATTTTAATAGTTTCCAGGATGACACTGAAAGCCCTGCCCTTAGAGAACCCTGAGCCACCTAATTATTTATTCTTCTAGGCTCTTAAGAAGGAGAAGAGGGAGATTTATACCATAAAATAGTTGCCCCGGCCTTTCCAAAAGAGGCTGGAAAGGAATTGTGGACAGCTATGGAATGTAACTAGCAAGGCAAGGTAAGGAAAGCCACATGACTTTGAGTTCTTGTGGGAAAAGGTTGTACTTGGCTTCATTATTTCCAGATCTCTGTTTTCAAAGAACTCTCTGAAGAGCCTGGCTCTTGGGGGACAGTAGGAGGGAATGCTGACAAGCAAGAACTGAGTCAGTGCAGGAGACCTACTCTGTGCCAGTCACTGCTTGATACTCTCCTAAATTCCACTGATTGTCTTGAAGAGGAGGAAATCATGACTCAGAGAAATCAAGTAATTTTCCCAAGATCCCACATTTGAACCCAGGTTCATTTGATTCCAAAGCCCTTTCCACTACATTGTGATGATGCTTTGTGCTGAAATCATGGAAAATGAGCGATCTTCTGGATTGAATTAGGGAACTCATGGTATCCAGCTAACTTTTCTGAAAAACTCTCAGTACGCTTTATTTGGAGGCTTTTGGGGAGAGGAGTAATGCTGGTGAGGAGAGAGGTCTTGAGGAGGAAGATACTAGGAATTCTTCAGACTGTCTCTGTTTCATGTGAAGGGATTTTGTGCTGTGGCATCTAGTCCTTGGTGGTTTGAAAGAAATGGCTCCTCAATTCATTTGCCACCAGTTGTCTCTGTGGAGGAAGATGGGAAAAGACTAGCATACTATAGGATATTGAATTTCATAAAACACAGTTGTTTATTTTTTGAGGCCAATATAGAATTCCTAGAAATTAAGATATTTTTCCCAGGAAACGAGGCCAAAAATAAACAAAAACCCCAAACCTGTCATCATCACATCATATAAGAAAGGACATTTGAAAACCAGAATAATAAATTAAAAACAATAACTAAAATAGGATAATAGGGCAGCTCTTTGCAAGAAAGCACCTAATTCTCCTCTTTTACAAAATTAGGTTAGATTTAAACTATTTTGAATCAAGAAAAATTGAAACGTAAAATTTATTGATGCGTTTGTCAGTTTGGGGAATTTTTATTTGTTAGTACAACATCAGGAGAAGCTTGACTCTCCAGCTTGTTTCACACTTTATTTTATCACAGTTACTGTTGATAGTGCATTTCAACAGGTATGTTGATGAAAACAGCATCAACCGTCAGAGTAATTCACACAACATGGAATATTCTGGTGAATGGAGAGAAGTGGGTAAGTTGTTCGGCTTTTAATTCTGTGGCCAGGCCAAGGAGAAAGCAGAAGTCATAGCTCTGGTGTCTGACTGGAGAGGGCTCCAGGAAGAGTGCTGCCAGAACCTGTCTGTGACTGGTTCGTGTACCAGGCCAGGGCTGCACAGGACCCTTACTGCCCACTGTGGATCAGGTAGGAATTTGAGAGGGATGCTGTACATGATAAAAACTTTAATCATGGCCTGGGCCAGTATTTAAGAGAACCACTCCTCTAAAGGAATTATCCTGTTTGGTTCTCCAAGATAATCTAAAGGCAGAGGCACAGACAAAGGCCCATTGTTTTCTCCAGGGCAGCTGTTTATTGCATCGGAGCTAAAGAGGAGTGTGGGAAGCCCGCAGGCCTGTGGCCTAGGTGCTCAGATTTGGAGGTTGTCCTGCTGTTCCTCCTGGTTATTTTCTTCTGATTCTCTCTTGTGGGAACTTTGGGCAAACTGCATTTTCCTCCAAGCAGTAAAGTCTTAGCTTTACCTTCTACTTGGTCTCTGTGCCCGGGAGTTTTTGTGAACTCTCTGAGTGCCTGGGAACTCGGAGGAAAAAAATGCCCAAGAGCAGCCTGGGAATTCCCCAACTCCCCCAGGCTGCCTGCCTCATCTAAGGGAACACCTAACTTCTGCATTTCCAGGGCCATGCTGGGGAAGTGTGTGTTTTGGCCTCTCTGGAGAAGGGCACATTAGCTTCCCTTGGCCTGTTTACATTAGTTTGGTCCTTTCTGCCTTTGATTACACATGAAGCTTTGGGGTGGGGGATTTCCCTGTTTCCATGGAGTTCACTCCTTCCTTTTGTCTGCCTTCTCAATTTTTCCACCTGGGGAAGAGCTGCCCTCTCCATTCCCCCTATCCTTTTAAAATACTTTCCTTGGCTTAGCTCCTTGTCTCATAGACTTTGCCTAGTGAGTGAATCAGTTCACAATCAGGAAGCAATTCCTCTGTCTCCTAAAATTCCCTTTTGCTATGTTCTGTGACTATTAGACCATTTCTCATTTGCTCATCACTGTCTTAGTTGTCAGTACTCTCCTTTTTTTTTTTTAAAGGTTTTTTTTTTTAGTTTATTTATTTATAATTTTGGCTGCCTTAGGTCTTTGTTGCTGCGCGCGGGCTTTTCTCTAGTTGGGGTGAGTGGGGGCTACTCTTCGTTGCAGTGCACGGGTTTCTCATTGTGGCGGCTTCTTTTGTGGCAGAGCATGGGCTCTAGGCATGTGGGCTTCAGTAGTTGTGGCTCCCCGGCTCTAGAGCACAGGTTCAGTAGTTGTGGCTCCCCGGCTCTAGAGCACAGGTTCAGTAGTTGTGGCTCCCCGGCTCTAGAGCACAGGTTCAGTAGTTGTGGCTCCCCGGCTCTAGAGCACAGGTTCAGTAGTTGTGGCTCCCCGGCTCTAGAGCACAGGTTCAGTAGTTGTGGCTCCCCGGCTCTAGAGCACAGGTTCAGTAGTTGTGGCTCCCCGGCTCTAGAGCACAGGTTCAGTAGTTGTGGCTCCCCGGCTCTAGAGCACAGGTTCAGTAGTTGTGGCATATGGGCTTAGTTGCTCCGCAGCATGTGGGATCCTCCCGGACCAGGGCTCGAACCCATGTCCCCTGCATTGGCAGGCAGATTCTTAACCACTGCACCACCAGGGAAGCCCAGTACTCTTCTTAAGAAAGGGAATAGTCTTCCAAGCCCAGAGGCTGGATGGCTTATGGGAGCTTGTTGAGCTAAAGTGTTGATGCAGGATTTCTTAGTTCTTTGGGTTTTTTGTTTGTTTGTTTGTTTGTTTTTTGTGGTAGCGGGCCACTCCGGACGCGCAGGCTCAGCGGCCATGACTCACGGGCCCAGCCACTCCGCGGCATGTGGGATCTTCCCGAACCGGGGCACGAACCCACATCCCCTGCGTCGGCAGGCGGACTCTCAACCACTGCGCCACCAGGGAAGACCTGTTAGTTCTTTGGGATGTGTGTCTTGGCTGCTCAAATAGAATGTAAACCTGTTGAGGGTAAGAGCTCCAGGTTCTTTCTTTCCCTTTCCTCCAGCCCGAGGGTGACCACCAGTGGCCACGTTTGCTGGTGAGGTTACCTCATCCTTGCTCCCAATCAGCCTGCCTACGAGAATGCAGGCACAGCAAACAGCCTCTCTGAGGCTGACCTCACTGTGTGCTCTCTAAGATAACTGGTCACAGGAGTGCTAGAGAAAACCCTTTTGTCCCCAGGGTCAGTGGTAGAAGGCCTGCCTCAGACCTCTTTGTTCTGTTGTGGAAGCCTCCCTTTTCTTTTTGTTCATTTGATTGAGGAGTCCTATGCCCTTTGAAGCCTTTTCTTTCTTAAAGGTTCCTGGAAAGCTCAAGTGGTGTTTCCTTGGTGGTAAGAACTTTGCCATTCCACAGCTTTCGAACTCTTTGGAGAGTTTCTCTCTTGCATCATCAGGTAGATTTCTTTTTTCTTTTTTTTAAACCAGGGGACCTAGTTTTGTACAGTGACGACTTCTGTTCCCCCAGCCTTCCTTCAGCTGAATGATCTTGGTGCTTTTTCTCCTTTTGGAAGAGCCTTGTCTGGGCCCCTTGAGTTCCCTTCCAGTTCTACTAGTGATGCCCCGCGGTAGTGAATCTCTGCTTCTAGCCTTGAGTTCCTAGGCACCCCCATCTCACTCCCATAGATTTCTGTCTTTATGACTTGATATTGTGATACATTTTCTTCTGGCTTCTCTTTGGTCAGTTCTTAGATGACAGTCTGTTTACATTCACGTTTAGATCTGGAATCCTAATTTTAAATCTCAACATTAAGGAAAAAATCTGATTCCTGTGCCCCTAGCTTGTCCTCAGTTTAAGATTGCATTTTCCCTCTTTTGTCGCCCATCTGCTGGCCTTTGCAGTGGTTTTCTCTTCAGTTTCCCTGTGTCCTGTGCCTACCTCACTCCCACAGTCTTCCCCTCCGGCGTAGATCACAGAGGAAATATTTAGTTAGTCTCTGCCAAACATTCTGGCTGTGTTGTTTTGCTTAAGAAGACATGCAGATAAACTGTTTTGATTCTTGGTCTTGGTGCTCCAGAGCAGATGTTTCTCCTATAACGGAGGTATTGTGGTCAGTTGGAAAGAGTGCTGGACTAGAGTTCAGAGAATTGGATTCTAATCCCTGCTGTGCTACTAATTTGCAGTGTGATCTTGTGCAAGTCACATTTCTATGTCTCAATTTCCTTTTGTCAAAAGGGACCTTATGATAAAGAAGACGGGAATCTATGGAGATAGGAACCCAGAGAGTAAGCCTGGGGGATCAAGGATGGTAGATGGGCTAGAGGCAGAGAACCGTGGCCATGACTCACATCCAAATATAGATAAAATGAATATGTCTAGTCACTTTGAAAAAGTATAAACTGTGATAACAAAGTGGTGGAGATTCTCTGACAAGGATGACTTCAGGAGATAACTGCCTTGTCCACCACTGGGGCTGCTCTAGGTCCATACCTATTTGCTGTCACCCTTGAGGTGTGGGAGGCTTGGCCTTTTGTGGGTTCAGTTCCAGAATTCTGCCTCCCACCTTCCACCTCCTTCATAAACCCAGAAATATTTGGAACTCAGCCCAGATCTTCACCTGGCTTTGATTTCCTCATCATGTGGAGAATGGTCCTTGGAAGTAGTAGTTTCCAGAAACCTTAAATGTTTGCTAACATGTCCAACTTCTGCATTTGTTGATCACTCCTTCTGTGCATGGCTGCGTTCCAGTTCTTGTGCCCTGAAGGTGGTATGGTTTGGTTCCAGCAAGGAAGGGGGTGATATTTGGGGGATCCTATCACCAGGAACTAGGAACTAAAAGTAGACAAAAGAACTGAGAGATGCCCCGTTGGTGTTCGTGAGAGGCAAGTCTTTGAAGAAGAACAAAGTAGTTTAACGTCTGCCTATGTAAACCATAGCTCTCACACACATACTCAGATAGGCAGAGGTACATTTCTTCCTGATCTCTCCCTGTCCCCTTCTGAAATGATTCTGGGATTTAATCAGGTCTTGCCTAGTTTATACTTTTTCTTTCCAGTTAAAGATTTGTGTTGGTTTCCTCCAGTGCAGATTTGGAAGACATCTCCAAAGTCTTTTGCTGCCCTGTGGTCCTGTGTCAGGCATAATCAGCAGAAACTTTGGTAAATGAGTTCAGAGGGATATTTGTCCCTGCAGGGTTAGTGATAAGGACCTGTACTCACTCTTGCCACACCCAACCTCAGGAGGCTCTCAGGCTGCTGCACCTTGCTAGGGAAAGTCATGGAACTGAGTAGAGTAGTTCTGGGGAGAAGAGTTACATAATTGACTCTGCATGTGTTCAACTGGGCCTTCTTTGCTATTCTGCAATCCTTTAATTTATCTTAAGTCCCTGTGACATACACCACAGTGCTCCTTTCTCTCTCTTTCTTCCTTCCTTCCTCCTTCCCTCCCTTCCTTTCTTCCTTCTTTCCTTCCTTCCTCTCTCTCTTTCTCTCTCTTTTGTTTTTGTTTTTTTAACGTACTCTATATGCTCTGACTCCATCCTGACCCTACATCACCAGTGAGGATGCCTTCTACTTTACTGGAACTGTTAGAGCTAGATGACGTGGAGCTCTGGGGTAGTTCCTTTCCTTTAGATAGCTAGGTACTCCAACTCATCCAGCTCCAAGAGAACAGGCATAAACATTTCCTATAGGCTCTATAGATGTGTTTGTTGTGAATGCCAGCATCGTCTGGGCGAAATAATGGTTTGATTTGGGGCTTGATAAGAGTTGTGAGCCCATGTCTGGCTATTTGGTACTTTCCCCCGTCTCACTTGTTCTTAAACCAACTTGTCCTAGGAAGATGGCCCAACTGATAGCTGTCACGTAATGCCCGATGTGTCCTCCCTGCCACTCCAGCCCTGGATACTCACAAACCCTCTGCCTTCTGTGTTTCTCACGAGTCATAGCTCATAGTTCCCCTTCAGGTAGGTGTTTTCAAATCCTACACACATCTTCTTTAACCTTCTTCCTCCACTCTCTTTCTCTTCTACCTATTTTGCCTAGGTACCTCAAGAAATACTCTCCTTGTCCCCTTCCCTCTTTGATTGTGGAGTGAAAGCTAGCCCCAGTCATAGCTGATAAGCATGATACCAAGAATACTTTGGAAAGGAAAGTCACACATTTGGGAGTGAAATGAGATGATGTGAAGAATGAGTGCTGTCAGTCTTGTCCTTGTGAATACCTTTTGGAATCCTTAAAAATATCTATCTTTCAATTAATCTGTCCTTCTTCCAGGACCACAATTTTGGGATATGTAAAAATTATTTAATTTTATTTCTCTTATGTTTTGTTTTATTGCAAGTATTTATTTACACAGGTAATTTTTCTTGTATCTTTATATAAACAGTATTTTAGCTATGTTCAGTAATGAGCCTATTTGGGCATGCAGCTACCATATCTAATATTGTTTCTTTGGGAAAATTTCTTCAACTTGTAAAGGTGACTGACTGACAAAGGAGTGTTCAGTGCAAAACCAGTCTTCATCCTCTGGCCCCTAAGGGTGATATTGCTGTGGAAGGGACCAACTCCATTCCTGTCATATGGAGAGGAAGAAAAGTGCTTCCAAAGGAGGCCTGGTGCTCCATCAGGAAAGCTGGGTCCTTCCTTTGGTCTGAGTCTCTGCGTGGCAGCTGGAGGTACTAGAGTGTGCCATGCCTGACTAAGCTCTTCTCTCTCCCTCTCCCTCTCCCTCTCTATTTTTATTTATTTATTTTTTTGCTATGTGTAACTTCAGGAAATACTTTAGCTTAAAGCCTGAAGACGTCCCCCTACTTTGAATATCATGATCCAGTTATGACAGGACCACATTCTTGAAACATGTTGTTTAGTGGAGTTAATTGAATTATCTGCTCCTATTCTTGAGTAGGAAATAATACATTCTTGTTGTGTTGCTGTGTCAGGTCTTAAATGGAAAGCTTCTAGTTTGAAGCTGTGTCTATTTCAAGTGGGATAAATCTGCTGCCAATTTATGAAAACTGATGATGTCCCTGTGCTCTGTGTGTAAACTGTAGCATCTCTTTGTGGAATGAAGAATTCAGGAAAATGGAACAATTTTTTGAATAAAATTCCAAGCTCTACGAGGTTCCAAGTGACTGAGAATTTCCTGTTAGAGTGGGAACGTTTATCCATATGTTTTTGCCTGGGGATAGTATATGTCATGTAGTTCTAAAGAAGTAGGTCGGTAACTGATTACCTCTTCCTTTGTCTTTCTTTCTGTGGTGCCCAGAGATGGTTTGAGCTCATCTTTGGTCTCGTCTCTGCAAAAAGCAGCATGCATTTTGATCAAGGGACGGGAGTAAAACCTATGGCCACAGGGCAGGGTGAAACTAATGATTTGTATAAGGAGCAAACCTTTCACCTTTGTCTCACTGGTACCAGGCTGTAAGTAACTGAACTAACTAGCTCCAGACACTTATTTTGCAATTTTGAGGTGAGGATGGGCAAAATCCCAGAGGCTGGGAGGCAGACATGTGGCTACCAGAGAGATGACGTCAGCTGGTTTACTGGTGCTGTGGAGGAAGGGGGGATTCCAGGTGCTCAGCCTCCTTCCTGCACTTGGGGGTGTCTAAAGCCACCCCCAATCCTATTGGGAGACAAGGCCTTTGCTTGGGAAAAGCCTTCGTCTAATTCTTGCCTCCTGCTGTCGCCACGGGGACCTGAAGTTGGAAAGGGTCTTGTAACCTTGGCTGTGGGAACAAAGCTTTGAGGAGTGAACAGACGTGTGTGTCTCTGTGTGTCTGTGTGTATTTTGTTTTAATGCTGACAACTGATGAGGGTTTCCAAACTGGGGTTAGATATGAGAGGAGAAGGAGAAACGTTGTCTGGGTTTTTGGGAATCTGTATTAGGAATTGCCCTTTTCTTGGAAGGGAAAGCAGTTTATGATTTAACTCATTTTTCAATTAAGATTATTTTCGTTTGATATGTTTAATGTGGCTGCTTAGTATACAACAGGAGGGTGTTCCGAATCACCTCCTTTCTATGTTCTGCCCCTTCCCCTATGCTTATCCTAGAACAGAGCCTCACAAAGCCATAATATGTGACAAATTGGAGAAAGCACGTCTGCAGGGAAGATCTTCCTCTTTGCTCAGCCTTGCCTCTGTATGGGTTTCTGGGAACTGTGGTGGGGCTCCTTGGGAAGCCTACAACTCACAGTAGGAATGGAAGAAGCTTTGTGTCCTCTGGAGCATGACAAAGAGAACAGAGCTGGGAGGCACTGGAGCCTATGAAGCCCATCTGCTGAGTAGCTTTGTGTTCCTGTCAGATGTTGGGTACCTGCTCTCGTTCCATCCTCCTCCCCCAAGATGTGGAAAAAAATGAAGCCCCTGCATGGAAGGCAGGTGGTAAAGCCACCAGCAAAAGCTTATACTAGGTGGTTCAGACATCCCCATCCCAGGCCTGCCTTGGGTTCCTTTGGGGCCATCAATAGCTTCGGGTTTCTGTAAGACTCTTGCTCACGTTCAGCATAGCCACTGCTTACTGGAAGCCATCTGGGGCCAGCCCAGGCTTGTTTTGTCCAGGTGTCTTCCCACCACGGTACTTTTCTCGTCTTTAGGGCTTTCAGATATGAGGACCTTCAAGGTCTCTGAGCTGCTGAAGTCTTTCTTCTGAGAGCCTAGTTCCTCCCCTTCTGGGCCCAGGAAGCTGTGGTAAGCTCTTGGTTTTCTTCTCTGCTGGGCACTTCTGGGAAGCCGTCTGCATTCCTTTCTGCCGAACTCTCTGCCTCTGGGGCTCTGTGGGGTGCGGTTGCTTCGTGCCTCTGTGATGCAGAATGCGAGGGCAGTTCCATGGAGATCAGCCCCTGGAGATAACCAGGAGTTTGAATGTGGAGTTGCCCTTTCTTGCATTCCTGGGACCAGGAGCTAGCTTTTCATGGGGTGCCGTGTGGTATTGATTCTCCTTAAAACTTTCTCTGACTTGCTTCCCTGTCTCCTTGCCACTCTGGAAGGAAGGGTCCAAGGAGGAAGATTAGTGCTCGGTTTCCTGTGATCTTTGGCTCTGGAGATGGGTGCAGCAGATGCCTTTTGTGAGGAAGGAGCTTAGAGGTGGCAGGTAAGAGCGTGTGTCTTCTGGGTGTCTTTCCAGTCTGGTTACGTTGACGCTCTGGGTGGTGACAGCACATGTTAGCATCCCTTGGCAGGGATGGCCAGTCAGAGTCTCCACCTCCAGTTTGTTGGCTCCCTAAGGATGAGAAGCATTTTTGCAGTCCTCAGTGGCATGGCCTATAGAGGTGTCTATGTGCTGACAGGTTGCAGAGCCTTCCCATGGATGTCCTGCCTCTTTGGCGCTTGAGAACAGATGGGGCTTAATTTGAAGCAGACCTCCCTCAAGGGCCCAAATCTGAAATGTATATTACAAAATCCCTGCTAGTTTTTGGCTCTTCCTCCTTCTGCATTTCTCTCTTGCCTTTACCTTCCCGTCACTGTCAGGGATTGTAAGCAGCTGCTGCTATCATGTGGACTGATCAAGACTGATCAGGATTAAGAATGGAGCTAAATATAACTGCCTAAATATAACTAAATATTACAGAGCATACTGCTCTGATGTGCTGAGACTCATCCTTAGGGAAGAAGTTGATTTGAACCTGTGATAGAGGGTTCAAACAGAATAGGTGAAAGTTGGGAGGAAATGGTGGGAAGGTACTTCAGGAGTTGGGGGAGTATTGATTCCACCCCTTCCCTTCCCCACTCCCCGCACCCCCAACGTTTCCTGCGAAAGGTCAAGGGCAAAAGATCTTGCTTTTCAGCCATCAAACAGTCAATAATACTCGCTGAATTTTTCAGCTTAACCAACATTGTGATTCAAATATTATATAAAGCTTTTTTAATCACCGAGGGAATTTATCATCTATTGGGAGAGACAAAATTTGTTAAACAAATAGAGAATATAGAGATCTTAACTGTGTTTGGTTACTAACTGTGAATGTGTTTATAGTTCAGAAATAAGAAGGTTCTTAAAACTATAGGAAAACTTTCTTGGCGGAGGCAGGATCTTTTCTGATCTTTGAAGTTTGGATCGACTTTATATAAGCAAAGGAGAGGTGTTCTGGTTGTGGAGAACAGCAGAGACATAGAAAGGGTGTGGCTTTCCAGGGTTCCTGCAATGACGATCTGCCTTGGTGCTCAGGGGATGGGAAGGGATGCAGCGAAAGTGGAATTTCGTGGGAAGCACTCTTGTGGAAGAGAGTAGGCTAATTTTGGAGAGGACAGAGATTGGCAGTAAGGAGACCCACCAAAGAGTATGGGTCGTCCGCAACCGGAATAGAGAGGAAGGGGGTGAATCCTAGAGAATATTCAAAAGTAGAATAAGTAGGACCTGGACATGGGATATTAAGGGTAAAATTGAGGAGAAAGACGTAGGATGCCAACATTTCTGCCCTGTGAGAGTTGACCATTACGATATCTTATGTTTATGAAGTGCTTTTCAAAGCACTTTTTCATTCAGTACGTATCTCAGAGTTGTCTGGGCTCTTAGAGTTCATCTAATCTGGCTTCATTGTCCAGATGGGGAGATTAGAGCCAAGAAAGGAGAGGGTACTATTCCCAACTCTCACAACTATTTAGTGGTATAATGGGACCTCCAATCTTGGCCTTCTATCTCCAAGGGGAAATTTAAGACAAGAGAAGCATGGAGGAAGGAGTCTGGGGTCAGAGAAAAGTCCTGTCTAGTTAGGTGATATTAGGTGATTACCAGTCTCTCTGAGCAAAATGAAGCTTATTCAAGAAGCTTCAGACTAAATCAGTGGTTCTACTACTAGGAACTCTTTTTGAGAACCACTATATAAGGAGGACGGACTCCTTGGGTCCTTCTAGTTCTGAGATTCTTAAGAGTGCATGAAAATAATGTATATGAAAAGTATTGAATTGGGTTTCCTCAGAGACTGTGGCTGGTTTCCAGGGTGGTGCCTTTTTAAGGGAATTTCAAGAGTAATTTATTTCCACATGATTTTCATGTTATATGCTGACCCCAGAACCTAACTACCGAAGAGGACACACTCTGCTGTTAGTAGGCTGTGGCCGATATTTGAACTCAGTATTTGCAGTTATGGCTGTTTGTGTTATCCACGTCCTCTCCCCACCTCCTCTTAAAATACACACACACACACACACACACACACACACACGCATACACGCATGCATGCACTTCTCTCCATTCCCCTTTTCCTCTTTCCTTTCTTTCCTTTTTTATTTTTTCTCCTTAACTATTTTTCTAGTCTAATTCCCCTTCCTCCATCTCTGTTCTCTCCACTCTTGTCTGTCTTGTCTAGATAACTTCCTGTGTTGGAGCAACTTCCTCTCTTGGTTAAACTCAGACATGACTACAGCATAGCACCTTGGAATATTCTGTTTTGTCTCTATTCCCTGCTGTGGTGGCTGGTGCTCAGCGATCAAGCCGGAACCTGGGAGTCATTCTGGACCCTCCCTCACCTCCACAGTCAATTACCCTTCAAGTTCTTGCTTTCTATTCAAAGAGCTCTTGATCTCCCTCCTTGTGTTCATTCTCACCGCCCCATACAGCAGGAGACAGAGCAGAGAGAGATCAAGGTTGAAGAAAGAAAAATAGAGTTGGGGTCACCTTCACTGTCTGTCCTCAAAATCATTTTGCAAACCTCCGCAGCCCAATTTAGTCTCCTCTTCGCCTCTCACAGCTCTCACAGCTGTCTCTGGGTCTCTGACCCTTCGTGATTGGCTGGTGGCTATGTTTCTGCGGGCTGTGTTTGGAGAAATCCTGAGTCTGAAGAGGAACACTAATTTAATAAGCAGTGGTTACTCTCTTGGAAGCACATAGACACAGTCATGCCTCATTTTCTTGGTGGATTTTTCCTGAGTAAACTTCCCCTCCTCAGCTCCTGTGGGCCTTTTCCTTGGAAGAGGAGTGTCCCTGCATCACTGACTGCAGATGTTATCTGCGTCGATGATGAGTGGCTGCAGTCTTTCATCACTTTGAGGACTCCTAACGTGGTTGACTTCCTTTGCTTGCTTGGGTATGAGGAGAGCCAGTGTCTCCCAGTTATAGCTTCTGGAGTCCCACAGCTTGTGAGAAAGAAGTCTTCTGCTGGCAACTGCTGTGCTGGGGACAGTAGTCCTTGACCTTTTGTGTGTTTTTTTGTTTGTTTGTTTTACTCTGCCGTCTTCCTAATAATGCTGTCATTAGCAGCGTCAGCTAACCCGTTACATGGGCTATAGACAATCATGTTCACCCAGGTAAGGAATATAGGCTTTCTGAATTTTTTTCTTTCCTTCAAAGGCTAAGTGCTACTCAGATATGTTCCTTGACATCCCAGGGAGTAATGCTCAGGAATTCCCCCAGATATGCTATTCTCAGACTTCCAAACAAGCTTCCTCCTGTTTCTGTCCTTCAGGATCTTAAATTGCACTCTTCTCTCCCTCCACGTTCCTCTGTTTTTCCTCTCATCATCTCACCTGTTCCCTGAGTTGATCTCTAAGTGAATGAATGTTTATAAGCACCTCTTTTTATACAAAAGGCAGACTAGCTCTATTTTACATAAAAATGGGATACGCCTAGTGTATGTATTGTTAAGGAAGGAGCTAATCATTGCATAAATTAGAAACTTCTAGGTTCCTATCCTTGGGGGAAAAGCGAGAGAAGGGTTTAAAAAATGGCATCTTCTACCATAGGACATTGAAGTTTATTTAGTAGGACACTCATCTGTAGACCAGGGCCACCATCCATGTCCCTAGGATAAGAACCGAATTTTGAGGGGCCACTGCTCTTCTCTCCTCCTGATTCTTCTTAAGTCCTTAGAAGCACTGTAGTTTCTCATTACGGGAGATACGCTGGTATGTATACGTCCCAGCAATGCCTGATGGAGCTGAACTGCTGCATTCCTACTGTCTAATGTTTCAGTTACAACAGTCAAAGCCGAGTCCTTGCTCACAAGAGCTATCAGATGACAGCTTAGTATAGAAGGTTAAAGATCCACAAGAATTCACTCTGATGGTTAAAAACATCACTTTGTAATTCTGATCATGATGAACCATGGTTTGGGGAGATGACGGGTAAGAATTGTTTGCATTCCTGAGCTTCTCAGCGTCCTCACTAGAACTTGGATGGTCAGAGCCCCAAATGAGAGGCTCTCATGTAAGTAGTGGAAGGCACAAAGGGCAGATCAGGCAGGGCTCAGCTGTCTCTTCTTTCTGTGAGCTTTCTTTATCGCATCTAGCCACTAGTTCCCAGAGATGACTCCATGGGGAGTAAGTCATGGGGTAGTTTTTTATCTTCCTGTTCTGTAGGGGGTCTTAAGAGCTTCATGAACCAGAGATGTTATCTTATTTCTCAATTTAAGGGACTCCACAGACTTGATTTTCTTTTTCTCTTCAGCATACTTGCCTGGGATATTATTAGGGCTTCTGTTACCCTTGGGTCTGCAAATATAGTGTGTGTCCCCTGGATACACTATTGTTCTAACCAGAATGGAGCAAAGTAAGACATGGACCTCATTTGATCTGGACTCTGTATGTCGGTCAGTAAACTCAAAATCACAGGGGCTCATCAGTTGACTCATATTGAACCATTCCTCAAATGTCTTTCACTTATACCATTCTTTTTTTTTTTATTCAAACAGAAAGTCACAAAAATTTACTTCTACCATTTTCATCCTGTTGTCATGCAGTTTTTTTTAAATAAACTTAAGTGTAAAAATGATATCTTTTGTCCTTTTAAAATTTAATCTTGTTATACTTAACCTATGGTTCTAAGTTTGTGGAGACCCTTTTTTTGGAATTATCTCTAATATGTTAATTTTCCCTCCCAATTAATTTGTTATGTGCATTTTTGATAAGCGTGCCTTACCCGAGTCATTGATAAAAAAGGGTGACCAGGCTAGGATTAGAACAGATGGGAATGTCCAGACTTCTAGGAGTTCCAGAGTACTCCTTCGTAGTTGATACTGATCCATTTTGCTCTTGCATTTGGACCCAGCTGTCCTGAGTTACCAGATGGTGCTACTGCCAGTGCCTTCCTGTTTTATCCATAAGATCAAGAGAGATTTTTCTGAAGTCCAGATAAATTGTGTCCTGGAATTCTTTGATATATGTGTGTGCATATGTATGCGTTTATTTATGTGACACATAATATATATCATATGTAAATATATATTATATAAATATGTGTGCATATTATTTTTTAAACCCCCAGACTATTATTTATAGACCACTTACTATCTATTGCTGAGTGTGTTACATATATTATCTCCTTTATTCTCTACTATAATTCCATGTTAACTTTATTAAATAAAAGTAATGACTTTTTTAGCACGACTTTATTTAATCTCCAGTGATCAGTGCTTCCTTCTTTATGTCCTTGCTACTTTTTGTGTTTCATATACTCTGTTCTGGAGTTTTGCCTATGATATTGCTTATTTAATAAATACTTATTGAGCATTTGCTGTGTGTAAAGAAAACACTGCATTATAGCCTGTTGGAAGTTCAAAGATGAATAAGAAATGGTCCTTTTGCTCAGAAGAGCTTATATGTGATTTAAAGTATGAAGGCATAAACAATGGCTTAGTGGGGGGCGGGGGAAGGGAAATCAAGAAAACACACTAAAAGAGAGTCCTGAGTGTGAATGGAACACTGAAACTAGCCCATCTACAAAGTTCTAAATGGAAATCTTTAGGAGACAGGTTCTAACATGTTACAACCTGTTTACAAAAATGGAAGGTATCCATTTGACTGATGGTTTTAAATCCTATCCCACACTTTTTTGGAGTGTCTGCTTGAGTTTGAGGGTGAGGAGAGGCAGACCTGAAAAAATGGTCCACTTTTGCAATCTTTCATTTTAAAAATATTATTAAAATATAGAGTATATGTTTTTTATATGTACAGTTTAAATGTGAGTATTCATGTATCTACCACCCAGCTTAATACAGAAAACATTACCATTAGCTTTGAAATCTCCTATGTACCCTTGCCAATAATTGCATTAATTTTAGAAAATAAATATATGTTAAATTGTAGAAGTAAAACAGTAACCGTGTGGCATATGTAGAACTTAGTAAGAAGGAAAAAATTGCTAATGTGGTTACTGTTTTGGTATAATTTCCTTTTTCGCTTGTATGTGTTTTCTACATTTTAATGTAGTTATAACTTTGTTATGCAAAATTAGCATTGTCTGATACTGTTAAAGTCTTCACAGTCACTTTTTAAATAAATAATACGTGTATGTATTGCAAATTCAAAAGGTACAAAAAGATGTACGGTGAAAAGCAAATCTTCCTCCTACGTTCTTTCTCTTTTCTTTCCCTAGAGCCAATCACTGTTACCAGTTTGTGGATTATAGTCATTTCTTTTAATGGCTGCACAATTGTCCATCTAGTGCAGTGTTTCTCAGACTGCAGGTCATCATTAGTGGGATGGGGAATCAATCTAGTGGGGCTCTACAAGCTTTGTTTGTTTCCTTAATGAAATAGATTAGGGTAGAAAATGGCAGAGAGCATCACGCATAGTAAAGATAAGTATTGTTTGCAGAAACTTTTTGGTTCAGTTTTGTATACATACACACGTGCACACACGCTCTCTCATACATGCACATTCTGTATTACTATATAAAATTTATTTTTTAGTATGGGTAGTGGTCAAAAACACTTGACATTTACCAATTTAGTAATGACTCACATGGAGTTTGTTTCTAATTTTCATTATTATAAATAATGCTGGGAACATGCATTTTTTTTCCCTCATACTTGGGCATTTTATTCTTAGGACAGCTTCCCAGAAATGAGGCCACTGAGTCACAGGATATGAGCATTTTAATTGATCTAGCCAAGATGCTTTCCAAAAGCTATATCCCATTTACTATTTAATAAGTGCCATCTGTACTTGGTTCAGGATAGGTTATCTTTATTTCAATACAGACATTTTTTTCTATGCATTATATATGTGGCATATATATATATTTATTTATTTATTTAACAAAATGGGATAATTACTTTTTCTCCAAGTAATATAAACTGAACACTGCCCATTTTACTAAATATTCTTCTACAGCTGTTCTTCTTATTCTGGGGAAGCTTTCCTTGGAGGTAGGGTTTGAAGGGTGGCCACTCTTGCTTCTCAAACTTGAGTCATTCTCACCCATGTTTATGATATGTACCATATATACTTTTATTTATTTATCTTTAAATTAGCTTTTACAAGACTTTTTATTTTTAAATAATTTTAGACTTGCAGAAAGTCTGCAAAGACAGTACAAAGTCCCCTAATCTAACATAACTATGGTATACTTATCAACTAAGAAATTAACGTTGGTATAATGTGAACTATAGCCTTAATTGTATTTCATTAGTCTTTCCCATTAAGGTCCTTTTTCTGTTCCAGGGTGGAATCCAGGATCCCACATTACATTTAGGTGTTGTGTCTTAGTCTCCTCCAGTCTATGGCAATTCTTCCATCTGTCCTTACCGTTTATGACCTTGAGACTTTTGAGGAGTACTGGGAAGGTATTTTATACAATGTCCCTCAAGTTGGTTTGTTTGATGTTTTCTCATAATTAGATTAAGGTTATGGATTTTTGGGAAGAACACCACAGAAGTGCAGTGCCCTTCTCATTGCTTCATGTCAGGGGTACATGATGTCAGTGTATCTTATTACTAATAATGTTAACTTTGATCACTTGGTGAAGGTAATGTCTGCCAGCTTTCTCCACTGACAAGTTCCCTGTTTCTGCCTTTGTAATTAATATATATTCTGAGAGAGATACTTTGAGGTTGTGTAAGTATCCCATTTCTCTTTAAATGTTTACCCACTAATTTTAGCAAAACAAAACTAAAAGCAAACAAAAAACATATATACCTTCTTTAGCATTGGTCTACTCAATGACTTCAGTGAAAATGGAGTTAATAGCTGGTTATCTTTTTTAAAAAAATACACATTAAGATAAATACAAGAGCATTAAAAATTTTTTTTAAATGTTCTTATACCACTTGTAATCATCTTGTATATATGTACCACACCTTGAAAACCTTGGACCACCCTGAGGTGCTAAGCACCAAATGGTTTAGGTTCTGTGGTGATATTGTTGATCCCTTATTTGTTAGATCGATTAGTTGGTTGGTTTCTTTAGTTCATATGTTAAAAATTTATTAATTGTACTCGGTACAGAACCGTAAACTAGGCTTCAGAGTTAAGACATAGGCTAGTAGGAGAAATGAGCTGGATAAGCCTTGGTGTACTAAAATATGAAAATATGAGCTAAATATCACTAAAATATGAACACGGCAGATGCAGGAGTAGTAGACTGTCCCAGGGAGTACAGGGGGTGGAGGTAGAGAATCCAGTCCAACCTGGGAAAATAAGGGGAGACAGTATGGAGGAGGTGATATGGCTGGACCCACATTTCCCACAGCTTTGCCCGGATCTTATTCTAAGGGATACTCCTTTCTGAGGCTCAAGGTGTTTTCTTGGTTAGATCATGGAAAAGCTGTTTGAGTGCACATTCCTCTTATTCCTCCATCTCCTTTTCCTTCACTTTGCACCCTACCTGAAGCTTTAGTCATGACGGGTAAGATCTTGGTTGAGCTTGGAGTTCTGAGCCAAGTAAACATGAGAAGCCCATTCTGGAAGGGTAAATGGGGCTTCTAGAGGGGGCCTGGGGTACTGCCTCCTTGGTCCAGTTGTTCCTGGCCGCAAGACTGTGTTTATGTGGCCCAGTGTTAAAATGCTTGGACTTAACAAGGGGCAGTGGTCAGGGGCCTGTGGATTTGAGAGAGTCCAGAAATTAGCCCATATATACACTCTGTGACAGATGCTCTGAGGGACTGGATCAAGGCACTGAGTACCTTGTGTCCTGGGGATCTGAACTTTGAGCCTCATATTGAGGGTTGTGAGCCGAGTGGAGGTGGACTGGGGCCGGAAGGCTGGCGCACAGAAGGAGAGTGTGCTCAACCCAGCACGAAGATGTCCAGTAGCCGCTTCACCACAGGGCAGTGGGATCTAGGATAATTATAGGCTGAGCCCACACTTTCTGAGTTCAGAGCCTCAGGGTTGGAGGGGAGTAGGTGGGAAAAGGGTCGGAGGCAGGTGGGATTAGGTCAGGAATAAGGACCTGGAAGAATTTCCTACCATAAAATGCCAGGACTTGAGCAAAGAATCGGTATTTCTCTGTTTTCCCAGGAAGGCTGTGAGGCAAAGTATGTGTAGCAGTGGCCAGTGCACTGGAGGTCTTGCCAGCTGTGGCTCCCAGGCAGAGGAGGGCTGGAATTGCCATCTGGAGGAACGCGTTTGTTTTGTTGATGCAAAGGCCCTGGTAGAGCCCATGAAGAGACTGCTTGATTGGCAGTAAGCAGATTGTCTTCCAAGAGAACTTCGTTAGATATTGCCAGTGCTTCTGCTTTGTAAAGGCTGCTTTGTCTCAGACTGATGGCTAGGAGTGAATCCCTGGCAGAGCTGCAGTCTTCTTCTAGGCACTTCCCAGGCCATTTCCTAATTTCCCCACCCTGTGTTTGGTGCCTTTCTTCTCTTAGGCCAGCTGCTTTTAGGCAGGGAGTCTGAATCTCCCATCTTTTCCTCTAGGAAAGGTTGCCTTATGTGGTGATGGTCTTCTTCTATCTGATCCCGAGCAGATGACTCCAGAGCCCCATGGGGTTCTGCTGAAAGGATTAGATGGAGGCTCTGTAGCTCCTGAAACAAGATGTCTTTCTGCTGCTTTGGATTCATTCAGAGAGCAAGGGGACTAGGTGACTAGGATAGAACCACGGATCTGGGTGACTGCCAAAGAACAATGCAGTAGAACATTGAAGCTAGAAGGGACCATTGGAGAACAGCTAGTTCCAACAGCCCAATACCCCTCTCATTATATGCAGGAAAAAGTGGAGGCCCTGTGGGGGACAGGGACTTGCTCAGGATCTCACCGCCCTGTAACCAGGACCTGGACTCCAGTCTGATGACTCTTTTCTCTACTCCTGAATTTTTCCCTTCTTAACCACATTGCCACTCAGAGGTAGAAAAGGAAAATTGTAAAGTCCTGAAGAGCTCTTGTGTAAACCTGCCTACTCACATGGCAACCAGAGCCCAGTGTAGGAAAATGGGCAGGACACATGGGTAGAACTGGGTGTCTTCAGTGGACATGCTGCTGGACCCCAGTCTGGTGGGCACTGGGAGCTAGGCTCCCTAGAGGCATCTGAAGTTATACTGCATCTCTTAGGCATTCTAGGATCCAGCCAGTAATATTGAGATAACAGCTTTCTTTTCTTGAATTCCAATGATCCCAAAGTAAGGAGTGACTTTAAAAGATTTATTCTGCTCCTGTGTTTTCAGATTGGGCATTTCAGTTTTTAAAGGGGCGAGAAAAGACTATAATCTCTTCTAGTGATCAAATCTAGAACCTAATGATCATATACACACATATATATTAAAAAAATATATATATATAATTTTTTTTTCTTCTCTTGAATTTGAGTAGATAGACTATGTAAGGCTATCCACTCAAATTCCCCCATCTAATGGAGGGGGCAGCTGTTTCTGTGGGTTTTTTTTTTAAAGAGTCTTTTAAAGTGTTTCATTTATTGAACACATTAATTGGTTGCCTACTCTGAATGAAATATGAAAGTAGATAGACTTCAAGGGGCTCACAACTGTGGGGGAGAGGGAGTGCAAGTAGCAGTGATAAAATGATATAAATACCATGATAAAGGCATCCTAAACTGCTGTGGGCTTGCAGAGTAGACAAACAGATCCTGCCAGGAGATCAAGAAATATTTCACAGAGGAGGTGATGACTGAGTTGGGCCTTGAAGGCCATTTGGTTTTGCTAGTTAGGGAAGGAGAGGCACTCAGAAAAAGGTAACAGTGTGAGCAGCTTGGGGGGGAGAGGAGAAATGCAGTTTTCAGAGCACCAGCTGGTGTATGATGGTTGTGCCTGTAATGGAGTGGTGGTCGTGGGGGAGTGTGGCAGGAGAGGAAGCCAGAAGGGATTTCAGATTTTGGTGGCCATGTCTGTCACGGGAGGGGTTTGGGCTTAGGCACACTGATGTTGCTATTATTTAGGCCTTCATTATTTTTCCCCCAGACAGTAGTTTTCAGTTTCTTTTTAGTAATGGAAAAAAATTTTTTCAAACAATATTTACACCCATCTCCAAATTATAAAACATAAGATGACTTTTTAAAGTAAAAGTGTATTTTCTGTAAGCACAGTGACCTGCACAGTGGACGTGAGAGAAAACATTTTTGTCCTTGAATGGAGCTGACCCGGGAGAGCCTTCTCATCTATGGGCGTTGAGCCATTCCTGCATCCCACTTGGTTTGGCAGTGACACTGGTGCTGGAGTGCCTGTGAGTGGGCACTCTGGGACTGGGAAAGGCTGTAAAACCCTGGAGCGCGTCCCCGGAAGAGTGACCTTACGAGGAAAGTTCTGGGAAACAAACCACAGGGAGACTTTACAGGAATTTTTGGTTGAGCCCACAGGCAAGACACATGAGGAAAAGACATGTAATTATAGTTTGTAAGTCTATGAAAAGATACAATGAGTGACGTGAAATGGCTGTTCTAAATTTCTTCTTCCTGTTGGACAGGAAGAAAGGGGATTTTATGCATTCATTCAGCAGATTTTTATTGTGTGCCAGCTATGAGCTGGGCCCTATACTAAATGCAGAGAATATGGTGGTTAGCAAAACTTTCAAGGTTCCTGCTCCTAAGGAATTCAGGGGGGAAGCAAGTAATCGCACAAATGAGCAATTGCAGGTTATGGTAAGTGCCATGGAGGATGAGTCCTCATTTAGACTGGAGGATCGTGAAAGACTTCTCTGAGGAGGTGAGAGGCAAGTTGAGGCTAGGTGAGTAAGATTCAGCTGGGTGAAGACTAGGGTGTGGGGGAGTGTCCCAGGCAAGGGGAGCAGCCTGGAGAAGATCTGACACTTTGGGAAACTAAAAGGAGGCCTGTGTAGCTGGCACCCAGAGCGGGAGGGCAGGAAATGTGCTGAGAGGAGAGGAGGCTGGAGAAAGATCATGCTGGGCCTTATAGGTCCTGGTAAGAATTCAGATTTTATCCTAAATGCAGTGGGAAGCCATTGAAGTGTGCTAAGCAGGAAATGACATGATTTGGTGTAAAAGGGTGATTCAGACAGCTCTGTGGAGAACGGAGGTGTGAAGGCAAGAGTGAAAGCTGGGGCAATTAGGAGGTTTGCGCAGTGGTTAAGGGGAAAGACTGGGGTGGCAATGGAGGTGCAGAAAAACGGACCGATAAAAGATAAATCTTGGAAGTAGAATTATTTGGAGTCGGTAAGTGGATTGGCTGTGGGGAGTGTGAGGTAGGGATGTGCAAGGATATCTCCTGGGTTTCTGGCTGAAGTCTGCATGTGGGCCTCCCAGCAGATACTAGACCATATACGGCTGTAAAAGCCCTATGCTTCTGGAAAGGTCAGGTAGGATTGATCTGAATCCAGCCTTGCAGAGGCAGCAGAAGGATTCAGCTGTCCTTTCGCTCTGCCCAGTTCAAGGAGCTTATACACAATAGCAGCACCCAAGCAGCGATTTCAGTTCTCCCACTAACGCGGCCCTTACTATGTCCCTACCTGGTCCCCCCAGGGGAGGGCCCTAAGGAACCGCTGTAACCCCGGTGTGCCACTAGGGGGAGCATGGCCTGCATTCTGTGTCTGGTCTGGAGGGCTTTTTGAAGTTCGCATTACTTTAGAGACTGACTTGTATCAGCTTTAGTACTCAACTTTGTCTCTTCATGCTGCTTAGAAGAATGCCTGACATATGGTAGGTGCTCAATAAACATTAGTTGGTATTAATATTATAACTGTGACTATTGTCTTATTGTAAAAATGAATGGGCATCACCTCTGCTTTCTCATCATGGAGACTGGGCAAGTGGAATGTGCATTTTGGGCATCAGGAGCAGAGCAGAGGGCTGCCTGTTGGGAATGGGATGGGGGAGAAGTTTAGTGATTTGATGGTATTGCCCTTGCCGTTTCATCTTGTCTTCCTTTGCAAATGGGGGTGGGGGACACTAGGGCCTATGAGGAATTCCTGAGTTGGTACTTGGGTCAGGGTATTGGGTTGGGTATTTCTAGTAGGTGGTTGAGTATACCCTCTTTGAAGCTCTGATTGCTTCACTGAAGCAAAAGTGCCCCCCACTTAGGGTTTGTGCCATTCTGTTATTTCCTGTTGTATTTTGTGACACACCTCCTACCTTACCTCCTGACATATATTTACCTTTTAAACTTGACTGAATTAAAATCTTGTTTTAAGAAATTTGTGGTATATTGGACATTAGTGAAAAACACAGAAATTCTGCAAGGGATCTCAGCCTTAAAGATTCCATCAGAATCTCTCTAGCACGGTTTTAGGAAGCAACATTGAAAAATGTCTTCCTTGAGCCTCAGGGGCCTCTTCTTGGGGGCAAACCAACTGCCCCAGGTTTTTGTTTGTTTGTGGTGAAGAGCAGCTGAGATGAAGTTCTTAGCTCAGTGCCTGATTGAAGGAGAATGCTTTCACACACATCTTTTAATGCTCATCCCAGCCCTGTCACTTGCCCAGGGGATAGGTTTTATAGGTGGAAACTGGGCGGCTAGGTGATTTGCCCAGAGGCACATGGCTGCTGTGGAGCCTGGCACTGCCTGATCTTCTGACCCCTGCTCTGTCTGGTGCTCTTGGAACTACTCTGCTTAATATACGGAAGAGGGTTGAAGGGCTTGGCTACTATTTCTAGATCTGTTATCTTCTGGTTCTGTGACCTGGGCCAAGTTATTTGGCCTCTCTTTTAGATTTTTAAAAAAATCTGTTAAATTAGTATGATAGTACCAATCCTAACTGTGGGTCTCTTGGGTTCAACAGATGAGCCAAGATTTGTAAGAGTACTTTGGAGCAGTGTAAGGTAATTTATAGCTATAGGGCAGGACTTTTTTTCTCTAATCTGTGCACCTGTATGTTTCACATCTCATAGAGGCTATCGTAGAGCCTTCAGGCTAAAAGATGACAGTAGGGCCTATTTGATCACGACTCAGAAGGAGTCTCTATCTTCCCCAGGGAACCCAGCCTTGTATCTCATAACTGGCTGTCAAAAATACTGTTAGTTTGTAAGATCAGATGGCAGTGTACCTTAGAGGAAAGTACCAGACTAGGGGGCAGTGGACTGGTCTCTACTGTTAGTTCTTCGACTGCCAAACTGGCTTTGTGACTGTGGACTAGATATTTGATCCCTCTGAGCCTCAGTTTTCCCATCTATAAAATGGTGATAATGATATCTATCCAGTATACTTCAAAAGGTTTTGGGGATCGAACAAAATAGTGCATGTAAAAGAATATTACAAAGCAGAGGACTTCCCTGGTGGTCCAGTGGATAAGACTCCGTGCTCCCAATTTAGGGGTCCCGGGTTTGATCCCTGGTCAGGGAACTAGATCCCACATGCCACAACTAAGACCCGGCACAGCCAAATAAATAAATATTTTAAAAAATATATTACAAAGCAGAAATATGCATTGGGGGATTACGCTTAGAGGGCCTGCTGTGTCCCAGGCACTGTGCTAGCTCTTTAACAGCACTGATATTATTTCTGGCCATGACGACAGCTCGCAGAAAGCCTGGGCTTTAGGCTGTATTTGTATCACATTTGTTGCTTGGGCTGTGACTCTGACTTGCCCAGGACACTTACTGGACCTGACCTGGTGTCTTTACTCTCCATTGCAGGAAGATGAGAGACTGCTTTGGCACCAGCACTAGTACCATGAGTCCCTGCACTGGTTAAAGCCATCACCACGGCCTGGGCAGGCAGCAAGGTAAGAAGAGAGGCCAGTCCAGGCGAGCTCCAGGGAGGTGAATGCATTTCCGCCTCAGCTGCTGCCGGGGGAAAATCCCAAGCACACAAACAAGTCGAGGCAGTGCATCTGGGTCCTCCTACCCTCCCCTCACTCCAGGACCCAGAGGAAGGGCTTGCTTCCCCTCCAAGTGTTCCAGCTAGCTCCCTCCCCCCCTGACCAGGACTCTTCCAAGTTATAAAAAAATGAGACACTGGTGGGGAGCAGAACAAGTCCACTCACTGTCTTCTCCCTTCTCCCCTCTGAGCTGTTGAAGCGAGTTCCCAGGAGCAGCCCAGAGCCCTTGTCTGACTGGGAGGGAGGTAGGAGGAGTGGAATGCGTGCAGAGACCGAGCTGATCAAAAGACAGTGCTGTTTCGTGAAAGCCTCCCAGAACTGAGGGAGAGAGAGGGAGACAGCGAGGGAGGGGTCGGGGGAGAGAAAGGGAGGGAGAGAGAGAAAGGGAGGGAGGGAGGGAGAGATCGGGAGCGAGCGCTGGTGAGAACAGGGTCTCCATGACGACTGGCCTGGCCGGCCAGCAGTGCTCCGCTCATTTGGCTGGAAGGAGCGCCACGAAAGGTCAGAGGAAGGAGCCGTGGGAAGCTCTCAGCAGGTATCCGAGCCGGAGCGAGTGGATTTGGGGGCCCTGGGCTCCCTAACAGACTGTGGTGTGAGCCAAACTGCTGAGAATGGAGTGGGCAGGAAAGCACCGGGACTTTCAGGTAAGGTCAGCTCTGGGCTTGGATTGTTTTTCCTCCTTTCCTGGCCAGTCTTGGGCTGTTTTCTGGGAGGCAGGCAAGTGTCTGTACTCTGTGCTCGGAGTTTGGGGCTCAGGAATGATGTCATGCTCCAACAGTTGGATTCTATTAGCTTAAGGAGGAGGGAAACAGCCAATTTTCTTGACTTTGCAGATCTAGCTGATCTCACTCTTACTGAACCTGAGGTGTTTAGACTTCACTATAGGAATCATCATCTTACTTTTATTTAGCACAAAGTCTCAGGATATTTTACAGGAAGGGTCTTTTATGTAGAAAAATGAGTTATCATCACTCCAGCATTGTGTTTGTAGTTCTTACGTGGAAACTCCAGTGTCTTTTGAGTGGCTTGGTTTGTTCTAGTGAACACTGTCTGTTTTGTCTCTTGGTGCTGCTATGTCTGACCTAATGAAAAAAAAAAAAAGCGAATTAACTCAGCTGGGAGCCTGTGGTGAGCTCCAAGTCTCTCCGGAGTAGTTATTAGGACAGAGAGACTGTCCTAGGGATATCTGAACGGGGGTCGGTCTCTCTCTCTGGCCCCCAGGTAGCTTGGTAAGAAGCAAGCTGTCCTCCTTCATTAATAAAGTCCATCACAGGCTTTCCTTAGACAATACATGGGGTGGAGGCAGGTGGTGTCTGGGGGCTGGGGGACCTGCAAAGAGGTTTTTCTTATCCAGATATCTCAGAGTGAGCTGCTGCTAAGAGCTAGGTTACCTGAGGAGACATGAAGTGCTGTGGTTGTGCTGAATGGATTCCTTGGTTAATATTTTAACCAACTCTCAGGGCATGCGGTGTCCATGCCGCACGCCCCTTCTACACTGTCCTGTGTTTCGGTAAAACTTGTTCTGACCTAGAGGACTAGTGTGTGGTGAACTCATTGTGGCCTAGGAGAGGAGACTGTTCCAGAAAGGCACTTTCATAGGTGATGAGGTAGCTAAGGTTGTCAGTGATCTTATCAGGAGGGTTAACGCAGTGGACACTCCCTGCAGTGGAGACCCATTGGGATGTGCTTCCGCTTCAGCCATGTTATATCTTAAACTTACTGCTGGGCCTCAGGAAACTTGGTGGGTGCCTTTGGTTTCTCTGTGGGATGAGGGAATAGCTGCCATCCTGGCTCTTTGGTTTTTCTTCTTGAACTTTCTGAACAGAATGTCTTTTGTACTCTGGCAAACAATGAGGGGGGCCTTCTGATTAACTTCGGGTCAGCTTGCCAATGAAAGTACTGGCCATGTCCCCAAGCGGGCTCCCTGAATGTGGACTTGTGTACATCATTGTTGTGGCCCGAGGCTCCATAAGGGTGAACTCCATGGCCCTGGACCTCAGACGGGCCGCTTCTAAAGTGATGCCTCCTTTCACTGCACTCCAGGGCTCCTCTGCTTGGTTGACACCTCGGTTAACTGGGGGGATGTGGCATGGCGCTGTTGGCTGGGACTCAGGTTGGGGGATGTGAAGAGGAGGCCTCTCTGAGTCAGTGGCCCCTTCGGTGGACAGCGCAAATCCAGGATCTCAGTTCTCCTCTACTCGTGTGGATGTGTTTGGGCAGCTCCTCCAATTTTATGGCCCCCGCACATGTGAAGAGGGCTAGCAGATGATCTTTCTTTTGGTGTAGCAGAATGAATAATGGATTTGGGTTTAGGAGACGTGAACTGTGGCCAGGTTCTGCTACTTACCATAAAGGTAGCCATGGGCAAGACCCTCAGCCTCTACGACCTTCAGATTTATTGGCTGTGAAATGGGGATAATGATAATAGCTCCTTCATAGGACTGTTGCGGGGAGCAAATGAAATAATTTCCATGAAAGTAGTTTTAAACAAGTCAAGTCCTATATGATGTAAGATGTTATGAATTGACACTTGACGGATGGTCCCTCTCTCTTCTGGAAAGTCACTTTGTTCTGGTTTTCCCATTTATAAAGTCCCTTCTTCTCTTTTGCATTTATAAATAAAAATGAGAAAATCCTTTTAAAACTTCTTCAAGATGTGAAAAGAAACAAATAGTGCTTTCTTTGGGTTGGGAAGTTTAGTGATGTTCACTGTAGACTTTGAGCCATAAACGATCCTTCAGAGATGAAGCTTTCCTTGGGTCACCTGACTCACATGTTTTAGTATGGAGGAGAGGGATTCCAAGAGACCCTTTGCTTTTCCCACAGCTGCCTGGCGCTTACGGAGTCATAGATTTTAGAAGGTGGAAGAGAGGCTACTGGTTGCCAGGGCTGGTTCCCTCATCCTGTTAGGTTCTGCTGGGGAAACTGTTTCGAGTGAGCAGGGAGGCCTTTCTCCTCTGTTTTGGGTTTGAAAGGCAGGGTTCTAACTGGCAGGAAGTGTTATTGCTCTGAAAGGTATAACAGAGGGGGCTAGGCAGCTCTTTTAGGAACCTGTGGCTACAGCTTAGAGGGAAATAAGAAAGAAACAAGGAAGTGGGAATTCCGAGGGCAGAGATACTCGATATGCTGTGGGACTGTGCAAGGAACAGAATAGCAGGGGAGTGGAGCCTCTGGGCAAGGGCGTCCCAGCTCTGTCCTCAGAGACTCCGGGAGGCTCCTGGCATACTAGGTGGGAACACGGGGAGGGGCTGGCACCCCACCTGCAGCCGCAGCTTTTGTTGTAGGGCAAGGGCACACCTGCCAGCCAGGCCCTGGAGTAGTGCCTTGGAAGAAGCCCCTGAACAGACAGACTTTTTTTTTTTTTTTAAAATAACGGAGCCTTTTTTCCAGGTGAATCTTGTCACAGCAGCCTCTACAGCCTGAGGGGAAGCTGTCCACAGCTTAGCTTGGGGCTGCAGCTGTTCCCCACTCCTTGTCAGTCCAGTTTCCCAGAGCTGAGTCACAAATCGGATCCCTCCATGTTCCTTAAGGATGAAAAAGTAACATTCCTGTTCTTACGCCCTCTCTCCCCCTTCCTTTACTCCTCTTCTTGCACTTTCTCACCCTGGGCTCCTTCTCTCTGTAAAATTAGAATAATCAGTTACCCAGGGAAGTTGCAATTCTGAAATACTTTGGAGGACAGGCCAAGGCCGTCCTCAGTTCTGCTGGCTCTGCCCCTGTCCCTGGAATGCAGGGCTTGGGTGTACCATTTGGACGGGCACCACAACTCCGGATATCACAGCCACACTGCTGGCCCGGGACTAAGAGAGGCTGCGCCCCGTCCCCACCTCACCTGATTCTAAGGACTACTTCCGGGAGATAGGAACCTGAGAGAGGTAGAGGGTCCGAGTCCTGGGCTGTCCAAAGCACCTCCCTGCAAGCTGGCAGGACTGAGAGGCTGAGAGCATGTCATCCTGTTGCCTCTCTTAGCTGTTACCTGTCACTGCCCTGGAGACTCCTGATTTCTCATGTTGGGTCCAAGAGAGTTTGCTGAGGCAGTCAAGCAAAGGGAACGAGTGTGGAGCCTGGGGGAGGCTGGGCAGCAGCCCTGCACGGCTTTGGCTTGTCTTCCTTCTGTCCCTCCACCTTAGCTTGGGAGAGCAGGCTGTAGGGAGGGGGCCTCGCAGGAACCATGCGAAAGTGGAAAAGGGGCCAGGAGGGCATGGAAGAAAAAAAAATGACCACCTGGCACGGTCTGCAGAGAGTTCTCTTTCTGTGGGAAAACTTGCACGAGTGTGTGGCTTCTTCTGGGGGTGGGGAGGGAGACTGTGCATCTCTTTTGTGCTGGGGAGAAGCTGCTCTGTGCACCTGTCCCAGTAGGTGGGTGGGGTGAAATGCTGGGTGTATCCATCTGAGGGGAACATGCCATGTGATACTGTCCGATAGAAAACATCCAGGGTCTCTGTTTCTAGCCATGGGCCCTAGAAAACTGGCCTGCATGTGTGTATGTGTGTGTTGAGGGGAGAGGAA
Source organism: Neophocaena asiaeorientalis asiaeorientalis (assembly GCF_003031525.2). Classification (NCBI taxonomy): domain Eukaryota; kingdom Metazoa; phylum Chordata; class Mammalia; order Artiodactyla; family Phocoenidae; genus Neophocaena; species Neophocaena asiaeorientalis. Next base: position 5,700,694 of record NW_020174438.1, read on the forward strand.
GATGCTGAATGAGTCTAGACTACCTTATTGAAGGATTTCTCCAAAGATCCCTTCTCATTTTTTTTGGCTCAGGTATACTGCTGTTGAGGGGCTGTTGAAATGATCGCAATACTCTTCTCTGAAAACTGCCTGAATCTTAGATTGCACTGTCTCTGTAAAGGGTGAATTATATGCAATCAGGATATGAAGCCTTCTTAACCAAAGCTGACCTGTTCCTAAGAGTTTGTCATGAAACCACCTGTTTCTCAAAGATCCAGACTCTTTTTCTGTGTGACTTGTCACTGAAGGGATTAGCATGTGAGCTGGAGATTGGCTAATAGGAAGCATCACAGTGGATGAAGGACTATTTGAACCTGGGAAAAAGGAGATAAACATAGGGTTATGGGAGATAAGATCTGAAGCAGTAGGAAGATTACTAGAAGGAACAGGAGAGAGGCCCTGGGAGGGGGATTGAGGAGAAGGTAGTTCTCAGGGACAGGAAGGGTGATAGAGGGTGTACCTGGGCTGACCTAGGAGGCCTTTGTGATACAGCAGAATGCTGGCCCGCCCCCAGGGGCTCAAAGAGGCAGTGTTGTGTAGGTCCTAGCAAGCACTGGGAAGGCAGGAGTGGGTGGGGGCGGCTGGCACTGCGGTCAACAGCCCTGTTCATTTGCTCTTTGGGCTCAGAGACATCTCTGGTGCCCATATGTTCTCTTGGTCTGTTTACCCATTTAGTCAGTGAATACAGAGGGTCTGGGCCAAGAGCTGGGGAGGATCTAAAAAAGTATCAAGTGTGGGATTTATCCCATATATATATTGTATTACTTGTTGTAGTATAGTTATTTCCTCCCCAGTGTGAGCCTCTGTCCGTGTGACTGAGAAGAAACACAGACCTACTGAAGTTTTAGGTTTTGATGGTAGGGTTAATGGCTATCTCATGCTTTAGACTGGGAAAAAGGAAGAGGGTCTGACTCTTAGACTCTGATTTGAAGCACTGTTTGAGTAATGGGAGAGAGCCCACTAAAGGACTGGAAATAGGAGGAGGGTGTTCAAGGCTTCTCTGACAGTGTCTGACCATGGTGTGTGTGTGCAGGGGGTGGGGAACGGGAAAAGGGAAATGGGAAAATTGGAAAGAAAACTATAAAGTCAGCTAGTTTCTAGAACTCTTTAGCTTTGTTTGAGGAACTGATTTTGGTATGTTCATTCATGTCTTGGAACACAGGCTCCCTTATGGAGTTCTGACAACTGAGTTTTATAGATTGCTTTTAAGTGAGTCAACCTGTAATGTGTTTGTTCAACTCTCAGTGACTATTAGATATTCAGTGAGTGTATGGTGCTGCCTTAGAGCAGCTCTGATGGAACTATTTGCACATAATGAGAGTATCTTACATGCAGTGCAGTGAAGTGATTAAGGGCTGCAACTCAGGGGTCATATAAACATAGGTTTAGAATCTGACATTACTCTTTACTAGCTGTGTGACCTTGGGTAATTTATCTAATCTCTCTGAGTTCCAGTTTTCTGTGAGGCATCTGTAAAATGGGTATAATAATAACTCTTAGCTTGTTACAGTTGTGGTGAGGATTGAATGAAATGATACACGTAAAGCTCTCAGGCCAGTGCCTGGCACACAGTAAATGTTCAGTGCTTTCCATTATTATTATCAACCTGGAGCAGCTCTTTGAAGAGAGTAAGGCTGGAATCTCTTAATCAGGTTGGGGTTACTATGCTAGGAAAGTCAAATCATATTCTTCTTTTAGAAGGAGTGTATGCTTTGTACTTTATTCATCTCTCTGTCAAGACCCCAGGAGAGTTTCTGACGTGGTCCTTCTCAACCCAGCTTCATAGGCTCAGCTCTACCCTCTTGTAGGATGCTTACCCTTCATAGTCATGGGAGTCTAGAACTGCTTCTTGCTTGCCCCTTTCCTACAGGCTGGCCCAGGTAGGACCTTGAGGTCCTCCTTAACACAGCATTGGAGGCCCTTCCCAAGCTGCTCTCAGTGCTCTGGACACTGGCTACCCTAGCACTTCTCACCTCTGCTTCCATGAATTCTATCCTGTATCCTTCAAGACCCAGCTTAGAACATAGGCTTTGCAGCCAGCTCTGGAGGTTCATAGTCTGGCGCTTCCTCTTACTATCTGTGGACCTCTGGAGTTAACCTTTGTAAACCTTAGTGTCTTTATCTGTAAATTGGGAGTAATATTACCCATCTTAAAGATCTGTTGCAGGGGTTAAATGAGATAATTTACATAAAGCACTTAGCTCAGTTTCTGGCACACATACGCTCTCAAAAAATGCTAGCTGTTGGGGCTTCCCTGGTGGCACAGTGGTTGGGAGTCTGCCTGCTGATGCAGGGGACACGGGTTCGTGCCCTGATCTGAGAAGATCCCGCATGCCGCAGAGAGGCTGGGCCCGTGAGCCATGGCTGCTGAGCCTGCACGTCCGGAGTCTGTGTTCCGCGACGGGAGAGGCCACAACGGTGAGAGGCCCGCGTACCAAAAAAAAAAATGCTAGCTGCTTCTGCTGTTAGAGATCTCTCCCTCCTATGAACTTCTCTGCCCACATACAGGAGTAGAAAGAGCCCTGGCCAGGTAGTAAGCAGGTCTGAGCTTTAGTCCTGGCTCTAGCTATGACTTGCTGGGTAACTTTGGGGAAGTAACTTGGCTTCTCTAGGCTTCAGTTTCCTCTTCCAGGAAGTGGGAGGTTTGGACTGAGTGTTTTCGTTGACATTCTGACTTGACTCTTGATATGCATTATCTTATCTTGCCAACTAGATTTCCCTAAAGTCCTATGAAGCTAAGTAAAATATTTGATACATTTTATTTCCTCAGACTGACCAACATACTTAATTTATGCTTAAAAACATATTTGGGTAACTTTTTTTTTTTTTTTTTTTAACCCCATCAGCTGGATTCTAGGAAGCATTTTGCCTTGGTTCGTATAACTTGGAGACTGGGAACTTGTTCTCAGCTGCATAGGGCTTGGTTGCAACAACTTGCAGAGAGGCTCTAGCCCTTAGTAAGTTAGAAGGTCTCCCAGGTCATTAAGAAAGGAGGTGGTGGTTTCACTTAGTGCCTCTGGAAAAATTTTGGTCAACACATGTTTGGAGTACTCATTTGTTCTGCTGTAAAGACTTAGACCAGCTCTGTGAATAAATGCGGCCAACACTGTTTCCTTCTCTCAGTGGAGAAAACTGGCAGTGTTTTTTGACAGACCCTCTCTCCTTTAGAGTCTGGAGTGAGCCAGCTGTGCTCAGAGACAAACCTGTGTGTTAAGGGAAGAGCCATCCAATGAAAGAGTGATGTCTAGAGCCTGGTCGGGCTGTCGGGGTTCACATTCTGGCTCTGCCACATCCCAGCTCTGTCGCCTTGGGTAAGGTACTTAGCCTCCCATGCCCCAGTCCCTCTTCTATAGAATGGAAGTGGTAATAGTACTATTTCATAGGGTCGTGGTGAGGCCTAAATGTCAAGTGCTGAGAATAGCACCTCGTATCTAGCACTTTATGCAATGTGAGCCATTATAGTTATATTTATTATTCCCTCGTAAGCCAAGCAGACTTTGTTTCTGAGTGGCTAGTCTGTCTGTCCAGTTTGTTCTGCTGAGAAATGTGAGGCGCTATCCCCTTCCTCCATGTCTTGGACAGATATCTAGTATCGGCAGGGCAGTAGTAAGTGACCCCTGTCAGTACAGAGGTCATAGCTCTTGTACCTTGCTTTTGTAAAGAATTATGTAAACCAGAGGGGGAATCTGGCGGAACAAAGGAGCATCTAGGTTGAAAGGACCCTCTCTGATGAGTAATGCATGTTCTGTGGCAGAGCCCTGAGCAAAAGAGCAAGAAGGGAAGTGGGCTGAGGCAGAGTGTAAATTCAGGGGCAGAGAGAGCTAGGGAACGAAGAGCGGTGACTCTCCCCAGGCAAATGGTTGTGGCTAAGACAGTGAGGTGTATAAGAAGCTCCTGGCACTTTATCTTCCAGGAGACACGTTGCCTCCACAGCCCCAGGTGGGACTTGCCCCCCACAGTGAACACTGAGACCAGTCTCGGAGGAGCGGTGGATTGGGACGGGGAGGTTCTAACCTGTTCCTCACAAGGAGTAGTACCGAATAGCTTGGTGCATCTTATCTACAAGTGTAATTATAAAGAGATTTCCTTGTTCAACTGCAAGAAACAGGACCTTTTGCTGCCGTATTTAGCAGCATGTTTTAAGTCCCTCAAATCTCCTTTGAGTGCTACCAAAGCTCTCAGCTTTGTTGTTATCTCTTGTTGAGCTAGAGTCTGGGAAGGTCATATCAACAGTGCCAATTTATGGGCCTGCTGAACCCAGGCTGGCCTAGGGCAGAATGGGGAGTTCCTGGGAGTAGGTGCTTCACAGATTTTCCCTTTGAATGAGCCTGTTTATAATTTAAGGTTCCTTTTGCTTTAGAAGACCAAACTCTGTGGATTAGGGTCAAACATTTTATTTCTTCCGCAGTTTTGCTTCTGTAGGCTCCCAGAGGCAGGAGCTCAGTCTCTACAGTAGCTCCCTGTACAATCAGGAGGCGCTCAGCCTTGATGGTACTTTCAGCTACCAGCACTATGCCTCACACTCCTCACTGGAGGTGAGTTTTCCTGGCACAGAGTTATGTCAGACTCCCCTACCTCATTTAGTTTATTAGCGATTTTTGACCTATCGTGTGTTCTGAGGGAGTGATTAAAAGAAGTGAAGGGCTTCCCTAGTGGTGCAGTGGTTAAGAATCCGCCTGCCAATGCAGGGGACATGAGTTCAAGCCCTGGGCCAGGAAGATCCCACATGCCGTGGAGCAACTGAGCCCGTGCGCCACAACTACTGAGGCCCTCGCGCCTAGAGCCCGTGCTCCACGACAAGAGAAGCCACCGCAATGAGAAGCCCGCGCACCACAATGAAGACCCAATACAGCCAAAAAAAAGAAGTGAAGACCACAGTGTGCAGAAACCACACGTGGGGCCTTGTACTCATTTGTAGGGATCTAAGAATAAGAAGGTCAGACCCATGTGTACCTATACTTTGTCACTTGGCAAATGGATGCAAATAGGGAAAGGAAATTAAAGAACCTGACTGACCCTGGCACCTATAAAGAAGTGTGGTATTTGAATGCAAAAGGAAAGTACCTGGGGTAGCTGAGTTGAACTTGGCAATGTCAGTGACCTTGGTTTGCAGTCTGTGACTTCACTAACTCAGAGAACTGAGGCTTTGGAATCTAGAAAGGAAAGAGAGCACTGAAGTTTATTTTCTTTGCCCCCCTCTAACCCCCAGATTTACTCACCCCTTTGGGTTCCAACATAAGTGGAAATGCCACATAAATTGCTGTTTTTGGAATGGAGTGGGCAGCACTGTCCTCTGTGGGACCCGGTCTCTCTGGGTTGTGAGTCATCACTGCTGCTCAGGATTGGGTTACCGCTCAACTGTGCTGGGAGAGCCAGCTGTGAGGATACTGGTGGTAAGAAGGACGGTGGGTTTTCTTAACGCTGAGTAAGTGCGCAAAGGGAAGTGGCAGGGGTCAAATTAAAAAGAAAACAATGAGGAACAACTGGAAAATTTTGTTGTATTTAAATCTCATTAAATGGAAGTAGAAAAGCTTCTTTTTTTTTTTTTAAAATTTCAAAACCCACATCTGTTTGGTAAACCCAGGTGGGTTTCAAAAGCAATGCTATCCAGACTCCTTTTCATCTGAAAAATACCCAAGGTCACATGTCTCCATAGCTTTGCTGGAAGAATTTGAGCCCTGGGAAGCTGTAGAAACTAAAGGAGAAAACCATGGAGTTACATGTATTTTACCACAATAAGAAAAGTTGGTGGGGAGAAAAAGAAAGCTGTGGAGATTGCAACACTTATGACGTCGTCCTGGCCCCGATAGCAGTTATTGTCAGTGGGGGAGTTGGGATGATTTATCCATTTGTGTTCCCTAAGGGTTTATTTCTCCCCAGCCCTTTCTCTTAATTTACATTCTTTCCTTGAGATCCCACTGGGGGGGCAGGGAGGGTGTCCAACTCTGCCTCTCTTGTTTAGAAACTTTTTATTTATTCATTCATTCAGTACATCTTTATTGAGTAGCCATCCTGTTCTAGGCACAGTTCTCTATGCTGGGGATGTAGAGGTAACTAACACAGCAAAGTCCTTGTGCCATGGGGGGGCAGTAAGTAAAAAATCACACAAATCAATAAATGAGATAAAGATAGTGATATGAGCCATGAAGGAAATAATGGTGATATAAAAGAGAGAGAAACAGGAACTTAAAAAAATTTTATTTATTTATTTATTTATTTATTTAGTGTGTGTATTTTGGGCTGCGTTGGGTGTTTGTTGCTGCACCCAGGCTTTCTCTAGTTGCGGCGAGTGGGGGCTGCTCTTCGTTGTGGTGTGCTGGCTTCTCCTTGCAGTGGCTTCTCTTGTTGCGGAGCACGTGCTCCAGTAGCTGTGGCATGCGGGTTCAGTAGTTGTGACTCGTAGGCTCTAGAGTGCAGGCTCAATAGTTGTGGTGCACGGGCTTAGTTGCTCTGCGGCATGTGGGATCTTCCTAGACCAGGGTTCGAACCTGTGTCCCCTGTGCTGGTAGGTGGGTTCTTAACCACTGTGGCACCAGGGAAGCCCGAGAAACAGGAACTTGATAGCTATTTTCAAAAGAGAAGTTAGAGGAGACCTCTCTGAGAAGATGACATTTGAGCTGCAAGTTCAAGGATGAGAAGAAGCTGTGAATGTGAAGATTTGGGGAAAGTACATTCCTGGAAGAGGGAACAGCAAGGCAAAGCCCCTGAGGTAGGAAAGAGCTTGGCATGTTGAGAGAACAGAAAGTCGCCATTGTTAGAATATAGGGGGCAGGTGGATGTAGGGGGGTATAAGATGGTAGAGGCTAGTTCAGGTAGAGCCTTTTGGCCATGGTAAGGAGTTTGGAAAACCAGTATGAGGGGTCTATATTCTAGGTGTGGCACAACTAGGGATAAAGTGTCAAAATATGGGGAAATAGAAGGGAGCTGGAGTGGGGATAGACACATAAATGATTAGCTAAAGGAAGTTGAATAAATATAATTCAATTCTGCATAATTCTTGGGATCAATATGTGTTTTAAAAATTTCTGTAGATTTTAGATTTGTGGTATATCATTAGTAGAATGAATGCTTACTCTATTCTAGACATTGTGTTTTACTAGGCGTTTTCACTTGCATCATTTTAGCAAATTCTCACAACAATCCATGAACGAATTTGTTGGTATTCTCCTGTCTACAGCTGAGGAACTCAGACTGGCTAACTTGGTTAAAATCCAAATCTAAGTCTGTATGATTCCAAAGCATGTGCTCTTTCTATATCCCCACTCTGATTGATGCCACCTCCTCTTAGTTATCCAAAATAGTTAATGAGCATTTTTTTCCTGAATTGTTAAGTGTTGTTTACTGTCATGTTCTCCTTTCTGTCCATTGGAAGCTAGGATAGATTTTGGATGTTTGTGGGGTTGAGTGAGGTTTTTTTTCCCATCTTTTTCTGAAAGGAGTACCAGGTTAAATATTGAGACTACCAGTGCATATCAAAACCTGGAGAGGGTGGGGTGTGTGACAAGACTTGGAAACAGCCTGAATCACCTCTCTTTACCTGGGTAGGAAGAGTGATCTTTCTGATCAGTACTCCACAATTAGCTCATTAGATGTCCTATTATGATCCCCCCTATTTTGTAGTAAGAAGATGGAATTTGGTTTTGGAAAATTTAAGTAATTTGTCAGTAAACTAGCATTTGTAAGTAAACTCTGATTTTCTAGTTCACAGGTCTTTTTTTTTTTTTTTTGCGGTACGCAGGCCTCTCACTGCTGTGGCCTCTCCCGTCGCGGAGCACAGGCCCTAGACGCACAGGCCCAGCGGCCACGGCTCACGGGCCCAGCTGCTCCGTGGCACGTGGGATCCTCCCGGACCGGGGCACGAACCCGCGTCCCCTGCATCGGCAGGCGGACCCTCAACCGCTGCGCCGCCAGGGAAGCCCTACAGGTCTCTTTTAGAGTCCTCAAGTTTGCTGGCAATGTTTGAGGAAAGAAATTTGTTAGGCCATAACTTTCACTTGCTGGGAATTGAACATTGACTAGTTTCTGTTGGTAGACACTTCTTTTTCAAGGGACTGATCCTGTTTTGGATTCTATAAATCAAGGGTGAGGATTCTGAAATGAAAATGTATAGGGTGTTTATAAACTTTCAGTCCTTGGTGTTCATGAGATCTGTGTTCAGCCTGGTTCACCAGCTAGATGGAATAGTTTGTGAAGGGCAGAGCAGGGTGAGATTGAATTTCAGATGTAACATGGATTCCTGACACATAGAGGAATTTCTTTTTTAAGTAATGGGATTCTGCTTTCCTGTTTCCCCTATCCCTGTCTGTTTTAGTAACTACTTTGCTTCTGAAGGAAAAGCTCTGTGGTTAGGAAAGACTCCTTGAGAGAATGCTTTTATCTCCAGCACCTCTTCACTGAGCCTGCACCTACCATGAGCAGCGACACACAGATGAGCTAGTGGGAGGCCGAAAAGATTGGTGGAGGTCAGAACTTGAAGTGTTTGAACCCTCCAGGAATTGGGGAATCGTTGTTCTTCTGAAAGCAGGAAAGGAACACAACTGGGTTGAGTTGGTAGAAAAGAAACCTATGAGACCATGTGGAAGATAGAATTGGAGTGGGAAGAAACTTGTCTGTCTTATTGGGTGTAACTAGAGAGGTAATATTCCAGTTCCCCAAAATTCATTTAAAGCAGACTGTAAGGGAAGTCTGGATGGTGGGGAGGGAGGGTCTGTGCTCCAGATGACAGAGCTCTCTAGGGCCTTAGAGCAGTGGTGTTCAGACGTGAGCTGCCCCCAGCTCACCTGGAAATCTTGTTTCTAGTTCAGTAGGTCTGAAGTGGGGCCTGAGAATTTCCATTTTCAACAGGTTTCTAAGTTGCTGCTGCTGCTGCTGGAGGTTAGGAACCACTGCTTAACAGGCTCAGCAGCTGAGAGTCAAGTGAGGGTGAGAGGGCCAGATGTTAACTGGTGTGCCTTCTTCATTCACTTAGAATTTCATGTCTACACTTTAGAATCTCTTGGGTCACTAACCCCATAACATCAACAAAGCCTGGTCAAGGTTCGTGCCCTCTGTCCCTAGGACTCTTCTCACAATATTCCTGTCACCTCTGCATGAGGTTTTCAGCTGTGTGCTTGTCTCTAAACAGCTGTTTACTGTTTTTTGGAAAATGCCTGTCCTGGGCACGTGATTCTTTTCAGATAGGTGACCTTAATGGCAGGATAAGCTCTCCCCTGCCCTTCAGCACAGCTACCTGATTGGCAGGACTGTTTCGGGGACTGCACGGCAGGCTCAGCGTTGAGTGTGTTCTGTTGATTAGCCAAGTTTACACAGGACATGCCTGGGAGATTATCTCTTTAGCCTGGGAGTTGAATTTCAAGGGCAAAGTCCACAGTTGGCAGCTGATAGGCTGAGAACACCTGGACAGGGGATTTCACTTGGCTTTCACCTAGCCAGGCCTCAGTGCCTCTTCCCACAGAGGTCAGGTTTTTTGCTTGTCTGCTGCCCAAGCAGGTAACTTCGGGATGCTTCTCCCAGAGCAGCATGGCTCCAGGCACTGCCCCTGGCTATCTCCTCAAGGACCTGTGACTTCAGGTGAGACATTAGACTTATTAGATACAAGCTGCCTTCTCTTCCGTGGAGTTCTCATTTCTTGATTCCCTGTGCTTGCTTCTCCCCTTGAGGGAGGATCTTCATCTCTCCTTCGTGGTCAGTGACTCTTAGATTTGCCCCAGGGCTCTTCTTTTCTTAGTTACCGTCGTTAGTCCAGAATTCTGCTTAAGTGTGGGAAGGGATATTAAAGGTTACCTGATTTACCTCTGCCCAACCTTTTTCATATCCCTGCACCCACAGAAAATGATGATTTTTGTAAGGTGCACTGGGATAAAAGGAGGAGGCTGCTGGTAACCCTGAGCTCTGGTGCTACCCCAGGGGTTGATGGAGTCTGCACAGCTGTAACCCATCCTTGGCATACTGATTGGGAACTCTGATCCGGTCCTAGGTGCATTAGAGCATAGCGGTGAGAAAACTGAGTGCCCAGGGTGGCAGAGCTAGGACTGGACTCAGATCTTTTCACTGCTGCTGATTCAGGGCATTGCTGTATACACAACACAAGAACTGTGAGGTGTTACAGTTTCAGACTAGCAAGCACGCATGAAACTGTCTCAGGCTAATTTTTGTTTAAGATTGTTTTCCTTTTTTTTTTTGTAACAAAAGCAATACATTTGTCCTAAAAACTTTTACAAAATAGAAAAATATATAAGTCTGAATAGGAACCTATCCTGTAAACCCATGACCCAGAAATATAATCATTGTTAACAGTTGTGTAACAATGGATTTTTTTTCTTACAATGCATTTGTATATACATTGACTTTATTTTTACAAAAAATGATTATACTCTAATAAAAGAAAAGAAAAGGAAAAAAAAGCATTGGCGACAGTGTGGAGGAATTTAGAACCCTTATACATTGCTGGTGGGAATGTAAGTGGTGCAGTTGTTGAGGGACTGAATTCTGTTGGTTCCTCCAAAAGCTAAAACTTGCCATATGACCCAGCAATTCCACTCCCAGGTGTAAACCCAACAGAAGTGAAAACAGGAACTCAGGTACTTTATGCCAGTGTTCATAGCAGCATTATTCACTGTCCCACAGGTGGAAACAACCCAAGTGTTCATCCATGAATGAATGAACGAAAATGTGGTGTATATGTACAATGGAATATTAGCCATAAAAGGGATAAAATTCTGATACATGCTACAACAGGGATGAACCTTTAAAACATTGTGCTAAGTGAAATAAATCAGACATAATAGGACAAATATTGTGTGATTCTGCTTACATGAAATGTCTATAATAGGCAAATTGATAGGGACAGAAAGTAGAGTAGAGGTTATCAGGAGCCTGGGGAGAGGGGAGAATTGGGAGCTCTTGCTTAGTGGTTACAGTGTTTCTGTTTGGGAGAGTGAAAGAGGTTTGGAAATAGTGGTGATGGTCACACAACATTGTGAATGTAATTAATGCCACTGAATTTTAAACTTAAAAATGCTTAAAATGTCAAATTTTATATGTATTTTAACACAGTAAAAAAAATGGTTGAAATTTCTTCTCTTGATAATTTACCTAGGCTGTTTTTCCATGTCAGTACATTAGTTTTAACAGCAGCACTCTGTTTCTTCAGGTGGATGTATCATAATTTATTTAACCAAACCTCTATGGATGGACATTTGAGTTATTTCCAGTTTTTCCTATTATAAACAGTGCTGCAATAAACAGCGGTATATAGCTGTCTTTGCCCAAGCGTTTGAGTACTTGTATTACATTAGGCAAAATTCCTAGAAGGGAAGATCTGCTGATTAAAGCTTATGCTCCTTTAAAATGTTAGTAAATATTGTCAAACTTCTTTCCAAAGAAGTAGCATCAATTTAGTTCTCATCAAAAGTATATTATGGGGCTTCCCTGGTGGCGCAGTGGTTGAGAGTCTGCCTGCCGATGCAGAGGACACGGGTTCGTGCCCCGGTCCGGGAAGATCCCACATGCCGCAGAGCGGCTGGGCCCGTGAGCCATGGCCGTTGAGCCTGCGCGTCCGACGGGCCTAGAGCTTGTGCTTCACAACAAGAGAAGCCACCGCAAGCCCGCATGCAGCAACAAAGACCCAATGCAGCCAAAAATAAATTAAAAAAAAAAAAAAGTATATTATGTTGCCTGTTTCCACCACACCTTTGCCAACATGAGCGTTACAGAGTGTTTCAATCTTCGCCAACCTGATAGGTGAAAAAGGCTTTCTTATTGTTGCTTTATTTAGGATTTCTTTAATTATTAGTGAGATTGAATACCTTTTATGCTCACTGGCAATTGTGCTTATTCTTATGTGAATTTTCTGTTCAAATACTTTGCTCAGTTTTGTATTTGACCATTATTTTTTCTTGTAGATTTCTAAGAGCTTTTACATACATATTACATTAGAACTCTTTGCCATATGTATTGCCGGTATTTTTCCCCTCAGTTTGTTTTATTTTAATTTTTGACTTTGTGCTAATTATTTGCCTTTCACATGTTTTAAATTTTTATGTAGGTCAATGTATGATATTTTCCTTCATGGCTTTTTTTCCCCCCTTTATGGCTTTTGAGTTGAATTTTGTGTCATGCTTTGAAAAATTTTATTCACTCATTAGAATTATAAAAATCATTCATTAATTTTTTTCTAGTGTTTTTATGGTTCCAGTTTTTACATTTAGACTGTAATTAAGTTTGTAGTAGGGTGAAGTAGGAATTAACTTTTATTGATAAAAAACCTAAAATAACCTTTTTTCCTATTTGTAAATTTCTGTTCACTTTAGTGTTTTTAGTGAGTGAGGCTACCTATATTCAAATTCTTATATTTCTTATTTATTGTGTACCATAACCATTGAAAACATTTTCTGCAACTTTTATAGAGGAACATTTCTGATTCAGTTTACAAAAAAAAAAAAAAAGGCTTTAATGAGAGATTCAGATCAAGAAGTTGTACCCAGGTCTTCTGATTCCCAATCCTGTTTTTTTGTTTGTTTGTTTTCTATTATTCTTACGCAACACAGCCAGATTCCTTTTCATAATGTTTTGGAATAATTGCATCACTCCCCTTCTGAAAATTTGACAGTGGATCCTGTATGCGATTGAATTTGACACACTAGACCTGGATGGTGACATAAAAGCCTGTCTCTTGAATTATACGTGGTGTGATGAGCTCAGCCTAGCTGAGGTGGGAGCAGGGTGGCAATTGCCTGTTAAATAAGTGCAGTTTGGTGCTGAGGAGATTCAGGGGCCAAGTCTGAAGGGATTTTAAGACCCAGGGAGGGTGTGACTATGGGAGGGGAGCTGCTGGAAAAAGTATGAAGAAACTTGGCTGCTAGAAGACAGATTAAGGAAGATTTTTGAAGTGAGAGAAGGAAGAGGAATAATGTTTATTGAGGACCCACTTATGTCCCAGGTACTCAACTAATAGGTCCCCCCAATTGTGTTTTAAAAGTCAGCTTTTAGCAGCCTAGGCTTGCTGCTTCTAAGGGTCATGAACCCAGAAAAGAAAGCCTTATTCAAGGTCAGAGTAAGTAAAATCCTGGAACCGGAAGTCAGGGTGTGAGAGGCCAAGGAGAGAACAGCATTGACCTGGCGTCATCTCTGCTCTTGTCAGCCAGAAGCTTAGACGGAAGTGTTTTTAGTGGAAGTAGACAAATACGGAAGCAGAAGGAGAGACTACTTCAGATCAGCAAAACACTCATTAGACCCTGGAGGACCAGCTGTATACAGACGTACAATCCCTACCCCTAAGGAACTAAATAGCTGTTTACTGGACAAGACATATACAAGATCAGTACACTACTGTGAGAATTATGCCACTATCCCAGTGGCACGGGGAGGAAAGGATTAATTCAGTCACTGGTGGGAAGACAGTGAGAAAGATAAGGGCAAAGCTGCACAGAGGGAATAGTGCTGGTTCAGATTTTGAAGTATGAATGGATTTTTTTTTTTTTTTTTAGTTTGTACCTTTTGGCCACTATGAATTGTTGTTTTTGAAATGGACAAGGCAAGGAGGGGCATTCCAGGTAGAGGGATTAGCATATGCAGAGACAGAGAAGAGTGAAGCAGTGTGTGCAAAGTTATGTGCACATAACTACTAATTGGTCATTTTTTCTGTGCGTAGTAGGACAGAGAGAGCAGCACTAAGATGAGACTGTAGAGACAGGCGTCGGAATAGCTCTTGTAAGGCAGGGTCTACCATTGTTCTGCGTACCAAGTCACCCCAAAACGTTGTGCATGTTTAAGCAATAATTTTATTATCATCTCTCATGGTTTTGGGGGTCTTGCTTGGGCTCTTCTCACGTACTTTTTTTCAGAAGGTGGCTGGGCTGGACTCATCAGAAGAATCAGTCACTCCCATGTGTGGTGCCTGAGCAGGGGAAACTCAAGCAGCTGGGGCCCCTCAGCTCTCTGGCTCCTACTACCCCCCTTCCCATCATTGCTCCCTGTGGCCCCTCCAGCATGGTGGCTCAGGACTGGGAGGCCGGCGCCTCTAGAGACTGGCAGAGGTTGCTGGCCCCATCTAACCTAGCCTGGGAAGGTAAGCACCTTCACACAGGCCACATTCTGTTCCTTGAGGTACTTACAGAGGCCCTTCCAGTTCAAGGAGAGAAATATCAAACAGTCTGTAAGCTTCTTTTGAAATCACCACAATCACACAGATTAATTTAAATTTTAAAACTGTAGGGCAGTTTTCCGCAGACTAAATTTTCATTGCCTACCATCTTCACAATATTATCATGGCCTCTCTGAACTATTATTTATCTATTTAAGTCAGCTAACTTTCAAACTTAAATTTATTTTAAAAGGAAACATTGTCTCACTTTCTTAAAGTGGAAAATCAATATAACTTGCTATACACAGAAGATAAGTTTTAAAGTAAATACAAGGAAAGCAAAAAATGTTGAAAAAATTTTGCCAGATACTGCTGTCTATGTGTGTCTCCTCTCCCTC